>NW_012107609.1:536045-552009 GCF_000951045.1 Mandrillus leucophaeus
AGGAGAGGGGGTGAGTTTTCTTCCTCCTGATTATGGGGGCACCACGGCTTATAGGGCTGGGCTGCCCCTGCCCTGTGGAGCATCTGGGCTCTGTATGGAGGGGCCCAGTCCGGGGCCCAGAGGTGCTGCCAGCGGTGGCCGGGTGAACTGACTGTGGCCCAGTGCAGCTCCCGGGAGGGGAGCAGCCACCCTGACGCCACCTGCCCTGCCTCTAGCACCAGAAGCAAAGGTGGAGACCGGGAAGCACCGGGAAGTCCTGCAGGGCTGCAGGGAAGGTGGGGGTATCTCCAAGCAACAGCCACAGTTGGCGGCTGGGAGTGCTTCAGACTCCGCATGACCAGATCTGACCCTGCCAGCAGCACCCACGATAATGGTGACTTGGACGAAATGAAAGTTCACTTCTCCCTCACTAAGCATTTTGTTCTGAATTTGCTCATCCGTCGATCTGTCCTGGTGAACCCTCCTGTCTCTGTCTGAGTGTCCAATGGCCTCTCTGCACCAACGGAGCTATTCCTTGTCCATGCCGTCCCATGCAGCACCACCGGCCACACGTGGCTATCAGCACTTGAGCTGTGGCTGCTGTGGCTGAGGACCTGGATCCTTCATTTTAAAAAAAATGTTAACTTAAATCTAAACTTCAGTGACCACACAAGCTTAGTGGCTGCTGTCCCAGTGAGGTCTGGGTGCTGAGGACACGGCGGGGAAGACAGTCCCCAGGGAGCCTTCATCCCAGGAGGGACAGAAAATGAGCTGGGGGAGAGCACAGAGAGGGAGGCAGGGATGGCTGTGGTGCTGTGGTGGCTGTAGTACCTGTGGTGCCCGTGGTGGCAGGGACAGCTGTGGTGCCCATGGTGGCTGTAGTGTCCGTGGCAGCTGTGGTACCCATGATGGCTGTGGTGCCCATGGCAGCTGTGGTGCCCGTGGCAACTGTGGTGCCTGTGGTGGCAGGGAAGGCTGGGACAGCAGACTTACAGGCAGTGACATCTCTCCATTAGGACTGGGAGAGGACTGGGGGTCCTACTGCCCAGCACTTGAGAATGTGATGGTATTGGGAGGGAGGTGTTTGCAGAGGTCATCAAGTGACAGCTCACAGGGGTGTGTCCTAATTCAATATGACGGGTGTCCTTATTAAAAGGGGGAGTTTGGACACAGAAATAGACACTCACAGAGCGGGGACGATGCAGAGACACAGGGAGAGGCTGGGGCGTGCGAGCCAAGGAGAGGCTGGAACCGGAGCCCCCCACAGCTCAGGGGAGCAGCCCAGCCACACGCTGGCCTGAGACTTCAGGCCTGAGACTGCGAGACACATCCGTGGTGTGCGCAGCCTGGCTGCACTCATTTCCACGGCGGCCCGAGCGGATTGATGTAAACTCCCCGTGTCTACCCTCCCCCTCAGCCTGGCCTCTCTGAAGTTGTCCAGGCCCAGCTTGACCACCTTGGCTGCAGCTCTGCCTCACCCTGAGCCTCCCGAGGGATTCCCCCCGGAACATTCTCCCATGGCGTTGTCCCCATGAAGCCACTCCGAGCTGTCATGCCGGTGCAGTGACCACATCCCTCCCCAGCCAGTGCTTGTCGACGGCCCTCCTAGGTGAATCTCCCTCCCCTGTACCCCCTCCGCTAGCCACCTGAGCCCTCCCCGGGGCCCTGGGCTCCTCCCTCGCGCCTCTCGTTGCCTGGTGACCAGAGCTTTCTTGTCCCCTGGAGTAGAGAGTGTGGAGCCAGCAGTGCGAGTTCCTGAGCATGGGGAGTTCTGGGGTTGCTGGGCACACTGGCACTGTCCTGAACCCCATCTCCCTGTTTACAGAACGACACCTCCCTCTGGGGCAGCTGTGGGGAAGGGAAGCCAGCAGGGAGCACCCCCTTGCTGGAGCTGTACCTGTTTCCTCCTCCCTTGCTTACCAGTGTCTTCCAGACCCAGGGGTGGGAAGGGAACCGGGGGAGATGGAGACACAGGTGTGGCCATGCGGGCAGACTGGTGGTCAGGATTCATCTGAGAGGCCGTGGGGACCACGTGACTCATCGTCTAGGATGTGCTGTCTGCGGCAGGGCCGCCTTCCTCAGGAGAGGGATCTGCCTGGGTTCCCACGGGGCCCTGCTCCCTGCACCAGGTGGGCCGGAGCTGCAGAGTCCCACACCCCGCAGCTGTTGGTATAAGGTGAGGCTTCTGCCTTCCGTGGACACAGGCCCTCTCACACCTGTTTCCGCCCAGCACGCTGTTCTGCAGGTTTCCACACCCCTTCAAATCCATCCTGGGCCAGGGAATGCTGAGGAGTTTACCCAAACCTGGACCCAGATGCAGCCAAACGCAGGCCCCCACAGCCAGCCGGTGATGGGAAACAGCGTTTCTGGGGGACCCTCTGAGGGCAGGACGGCGCCTTTGGGGTGCCGGTTGAGGACAAGGCTGTGGTGCCTGGTCGCTAACCTCGGAGCATGTGATGCCCTGAGACCTGGGATGCTCCGGGAGACAGGGGTGCAGGTCGGGCATGTCCTGACACCTTCCAGCATGTCCCGGCGTGGTCCGCATCTGTGACCACAGAGGTCTTCTTGACACTTCTTGGGATCAGAGCCCTGAGGCCCATGCATCCGGAAATGCCATTTAGAGATGTGGAAAATCCTTTTGACTCACAAAATCTGCCTTTGTCTCAGCAAGTGTCCCAGAGCCGTGGGGACGTAGCGGCCCTAGAATGGGAAGTGGAGCTCGGGAACCTTCAGAATTACTTGCCTTCCCCAAAGACACGGGGCCTGCCAGGAGGAGGGGCGTGGGTCATAAAAGTGGGCCATGGCTACCCCAGGGTCAAGCAAGCTTGCCGTGTGCACTCGGGGAAGCAGGCTGTGCGGATGCCCGCGGAGGAGCATGGGGGCCGCTCTGCCTCCTGTTTCCCGGCACCCACACCGCTGGGGCCACTGCCTGAACAGTTCCCGAGGCAACCTCGGCTCCAGGTTCCAGCATGTGGCACCTTTGCCGCTGTGCGGACACCATCCCCTCAGATGAAGCCAGCAAGGCCCAGGCAGTGTCAACCACCCCAGCTCCCAGAACCGCATCTGTCAGGCTGAGCCCCGTCTTGATTGAGGGCCCAGGGCCCTCGTGAGGATGTAGCTGAGCCCCAGTTGCATTTGCCTGGGGTGATTCCTGCCTTCCAGGGGCTGCTCCCCACCAGGGCTGGGCTTGGGTGCAGGCACTGGGGCTGCACATCCTGGGGAGATGCTACCAGTGAGGGTCCCCCCCCAGGATCCCAGCCGGCTGCCATGGAGGCCACGGGCTCACACCTTCCCCCTTCCTCCTGCCTGCAGACCATGAGGACTCAGCAGCCACCCAGTGGGCCACGCCCATGGGGATGAGGAGGGAGCCCAGCTGTGGGGACCATCTGAGGCTTTCAAAGTGCACCTGCTGCCGCCCAGAGGCCCCCCTAAGCTTGGGTGAGGGGTCACCCCTGCAGCCACTTCAAAGTGAGGACTTCAGCTCTCCTTTCAGAGGCCTGGTGGTGGGTGCAGGTCCACAGGCTTCTGGCCAGTGCCCTGGAGTCAGATATCCCCAGCCCACCTCAGGGCACATGTTTTAGGACCCAGCACGTGTTAGGGACCTGGTAGAAAGCCGAGTGCTGCAGATGAACAGACACCCTGAGTCTCCCACTGTGCACACAGGACTGTGTCCGGCAGTCGGGCTTGGCTTCCTGGGCCTCTCTCTGGAGCCCAAGTCCTTCTGAGTTTGGATCTTGATCCTGTTTTGGTTTCAAGGTTTGTAGTAAGCTAAATGGTGGCCTCTAAAGAGCTACATCTATGTCCTGATTCCTGGAATCCGAGAATATGACCTTATTTGGAAAAGAATCTCTGCACATGGGGTAAAGTTAAAGATCTCCAGTTGACGTTGCCCCGGTTTATCTGAGCGGGCTCTAAACCCACTGGCAAGTCAGAGACAGAGGAGAAGAGAGGCACGCAGAGGAGGCGGCCCCTGAGGTTGAGAGAGGTGAAGCAAGCTGGGCTTCTGGGTGGGGTGGGGACTTGTATAACTTTTCTGTCTAGCTAAAGGATTGTAAACACACCAATCAGCGCTCTGTGTGTAGCTAAAGGTTTGTAAATGCACCAATCAGCACTCTGTAAAAACAGACCAATCAACACTCTGTAAAATGAACCAATCAGTGCTCTGTAAAATGGACCAATCGGCAGGATGTGGGCGGGGACAAATAAGGGAATAAAAGGGGGCCAACCCTCCCCACCCCCAAGTGGGCAGGCAGCAGACTGGGGTGAGCCTCTGTGGTGTGGAAGCTTTGTTTTTGTGGTTTTGGTTTTTTTTTCTTCATTTTTTGCAATAAATCTTGCTGCTGCTCACTCTTTGGGTCTGTGTCACCTTTAAGAGCTGTAAGACTCAGTGCAAAGGTCCGGGGCTTCATTCTTGAAGTCAGCCTAGACCAATGAACCTACTGGAAGGAACCAACTCTGGACACAGCCTGACCACTCCTGAGAAGAGGAGGGGCGGGTGCCGGCAGCTATCCCTGCTTCAGGGTCACTCAGGAACCAGGAGCCCAGCAACCAGCCCAACAAGAGAGACTGCTCCTTCTGCCACAACCTGCGGGACCCCCAGGGGTGTCTTTCACAGCACTGGTGTGGACGCCCTGATTCTTTCTCACGGTGTGCCAGGCCCCGGGGAGCCGGTGCCGGGGGAGGGGCTGATCCGGGTGCCTGTGCTGGCTCCTCTGCCAGCCAGACCACGGGTTCTGATGACGCACCTGGGCGAGCAGGGAAGGCCTGACCTGCAGAGGCCACCTCCAGGAAGAGGAGCCCTGGGCCCGAACCATCCAGATGGGTGGCCTGAGGACAGCTGTGTGAAGCCCTGGGGCAGGCCCTATTTGCTAAGTTCAGGATGAGACTGTGGACCTGAGTGGGGACCACCTGGAGGGGACCAGGGTCATTCAGCGCCTGTTACAGGGAGGGGTTGGATGTCCAGGCAGGCTGAGGAGCGGGAAGGTGTGTACAACGGGAAGGGAAGGTGCAGTCGGGGCTGAAGGCTGTGCCCTAGCGGGGACCCTCTGGGGCTGGGTGGGGTGTATTTGACGTCCCTGGCAGGTGCCGAGCTGGAAGGAAACAAGGTGGGGAGACAGGCAGGCAGGCAGGGATGGAGTCCTGGCTCTCTGGGCCAAGGTTCTTTGTTGTTCGTGGTCTGATCCTTGTCCTTCAAATCGTTGGCTTCGTGGGGCACAGACAGGTGGGGCTACACAGGGTGTGGCTCCGGATCGTTCCTGGGCTCCAGTGCTCTGGGAGGAGGGCACAGTGGCCCCACCTGTGATTGGGGTATGAGTCCTTGGAGTAGAGGCAAGGTGAGCTTGAGGGGGTGAGAACCAGGGGCTGCGGCGGCCTCACTGTGGCTGGGTGTGGCTCTGTGCACCCAGCTCTGGGCTGGGAAACACTCGCCGTAGACACGCGTGTGTCTGCATGTGTGTGCTGGTGTTGGAGTGTGTGAGCACGTGTGTGTCCTGGTGTTGGTGTGAGCACATGTCTGTGTGTCCTGGTGGTTAGTACATGTGTGTGTCCTGGTGTTGGTATATGTGCACATGTGTGCGTGTCCTGGTGTTGGGGTGTGTACACATGTCTGTGTATCCTGGTGTTGGTGTCTGAGCACATGTGTGTCTGCGTGTCCTGGTGTTTGGGTGTGAGCACGTCTGCGTCAGTCAAGTCGTATGTCTTGGTGGGTGTCAGGAGTCGTGATTTCTCGGAGCTGGGTCGGAAGGACAGTGGAGTGTTTCCCTGTGTTGCGCGGATGGTTCCTTGGGAGGACAAAGCTGCACAGCAGTGCCTGCAGGAGCGGAGATGGCCTTGAGTCTCCCTTATCCTGTGGCCTCTCCACAGGCTCCTCTTCCATGGGCTCTGAATCTTCCCATCAGCAGCTGTTTGCTTAAACACGGGATTCCCAGCGTAGATCAAGGGGCCATGTGCATCCGTGTCCTCTGGACCCAAGCCAGGCCTGGAGGGGGTGTGCTGCTTACCCCCACACCCCGCAGGGCCGACGAGGCCACCATTTCTGTGGGGAACTTACAAGATGAGCGGGGAGGGTGTGAGGGAAACAGGGAGTACATCCTGGATGTGGGGACGGTGTGGTCCAAGCTGGCATTGTTTGTCAAACTCATGAAAATATTTTTGGAAAACCCACCAGCTGTGAAACTGCACTCCTCTGAAAGAGACCTGGTGTGTTCCTGCCCTTACCAGGGTGACGCACTTCAGCAGAGCCTTCTGTAAACCCCAAATGGGACGTTTCTCTCTCCAGGAACATCATCACACTATCACCACTCATGCACGCACCTGAACCCACATGTGGCATCACTTTGCACAAGTTCACCCTTACAGAAACGGCACTGGGGGCAAGCATCGCCCTAGACTTGTTCTGGGGCTCTGTCTCCGCACCCCTGTGGCCACTTCACCCCTGGGACCAGCATCATGTTATCTCCATGGCCACCCTGGATCCCAGGGCAGCAGGGCTGGGGGCAGCAGGGCTGGGGGTGGTTGTGTGTGGTTGACTTCCTGGGTCCCAGGAACTCCCTTTGCCTGTTGAGTCAAAATCTCACAGGCTCAGCTGCAAATGCACCTTTTCAGTTTCCTTACTAGGAAGGTTCTGGCTGGCCCCACAGTCTCTCCGATGTTTCTCCTTTCGTTTTCCATCATTTCCATCATTTTCCGTCTACTCATCCCCATCTTACAGATGAGCAAACCGCGGCTTAGGAAGGTCAGTGTCTTTTGTTTGAGATGGAGTCTTGCCCTGTCACCCAGGCTGGGGTGCAGTGGTGAGATCTCGGCTCACTGCAACCTCCTCCTCCCAGGTTCAAGTAATTCTCCTACCTCAGCTTCCCGAGTTGCTGGGATTACAGGCACCCACCATACACCCGGCTAATTTTTGTGTTTTTAGTAGAGACAGGGTTTCACCATGTTGGCCAGGCTGGTCTTAATCTTCTGACCTCAGGTGATCCACCCCCTTCGGCCTCCCAAAATGCTGGGATTACAGGTGTGAGCCACCGCACCCAGCCGAGGAAGGTCAGTGTCTTACCAAGGTCAGCCTAGGTGGTGTCAGGGCTCCGGGGTGAAGTTAGCAAGCATCCTTAAGTCCCACTCACTGGTGCACCTGAGCCTCAACTGTGAGCAGAGGGGAGCAGCAGCTTTCAAAGGCAGGCAGGAATCCCCCCACCGGGCAGCAAGGAGCTGGGCCAGCCCATCTTCCCCCTGAGGTGACTGAAGCCGCGGGGCTGAGGCTGCGCTGGGAGCTCTGATGACTCCACTGGTGGGGACTGAAGTTAGATCTGATAGACGGTGCCTGTTAAAGCATCGGGTGTGCACTGTGGGGAGAGGGTGCCAACGCTGCCTGTGAGTGACCCAGGGCCCCACTCCCCCAGCCGACCTCCTGACCTCTCCCTGCTGGTGCTGTGCAGGTGTCCAGCCTGAGTTCCCTTTATTGTGGCAAACACACACATTCTGCAACGTTTATGGTTTTTACCACTTTGAAGTGTATAGTTCTGAGGCATTCAGCACGTCCACGCTGCTGTGTGACCATCCCTGCCGTCCATCTCCTGTCTGCCCAACAGACCCCTGTCCCCATCACTCCCTCCCCTCCCTCCCCAGCCTGCACCGCCGTCTACACTGGGTCTCTGGATCTGGCACCTCCGGGGACCTCCTAGGCGTGGGAGCGTACCATCTTTGTCCTTCGTGACCGGCTGATTTCACTGAACGTCCTCGGCTGTCATCACACTGCCGCCTGTGTCAGAGTGGCCTTTTCTTTGAGATGAAGTCTCACTCTGTCGCCCAGCCTGGAGTGCAGTGGCACCATCTCGGCTCACGGCAGCCTCCACCTCCCGGGTTCAAGTGATTCTCCTGCCTCAGCCTCCCGAGTAGTTGGGATTACAGGCGCCCTCCACCACAACCGGCTAATTTTTGTATTTTTAATAGAGATGGGGTTTCACCATATTGGCCAGGCTGGTCTGGAACTCCTGGTAATCTGCCCACCTCGGCCTCCCAAAATGCTGGGGTTACAGGGGTGAGCACCGCGCCCGGCCATGCCCTGTTTTAAGGCTGAACAATATCCTGCTGTGCGGACAGACTCGTTTTGTTCGTGGCTTTAGCTGCTCACCACCTCTCGGGCTGATGATGCCACCTCTCTGTTGTGGGTAGTGCAGCTGTAATCACGGGTGTGCAAATACCTGTTCGAGTCCCTGCTCTCAGTTCTTTCTAGCACATATGCAGAAGTGAAATTGCTGGGTGGGAGGGTAATTCTATTAACTTTTTCAGGAACTGCCTTTCTCTTTTCTGTATTGACTGTCCCAATTTACACTCCCACCAGTAGAAGAGGCCGAATATTTTCACATCCTTGCAGCGTTCATTTTCTCGTGTTTTGATAGTAGCCATCTTCATGGGTGTTCAAGTTTTTTCTTTTTTTTAAACGGAATTTTGCTCTTGTTGCCCAGGCTGAAGTGAAATGGGATGATCTCAGCTCACTACTACCTCTGTCTCCCAGGTTCAAGTGATTCTTCTGCCTCAGCCTCTCCAGTAGTTGGGATTATAGGCATGTGCCACCACGCCTGGCTGATTTTTGTATTTTTAATTTTTAGTAGAGACAGGGTTCCACCATGTTGGCCAAGCGGGTCTCGAACTCCTGACCTCAGGTGATCTGCCCACCTCGGCCTCCCAAAGTACTGGGATTACAGTCGTGAGCCACATCACCCAGCCAAGTTTTTTAACTTACTAGAAACACATAGCTGTCCCAGAATTGCAGGGCTGGAGCTGGGAGAGTCACCCAGTTCTCCCACAACAGGAGAACCGGCTTTTAAAGGGGAGGCTGGGCTTGTTCTACACTCTGGCTGTCTGGGGTGGGTCTGGGGTGGGCGAGGGAGTCTGGCTGGGCTGAGCAGGCTTGTGGGCACCATCAAGCCCCGTCTCTCCACGGTGCGCGTGCCAGGAAGTTCAGAGAGGAAGGCCGAGCAGCGGTTAGAACAAGAGCCCACTGCCACCTCCAGCTGCAGCTCCATACAACCCTGTTTGCTGTTGCTGCCTCGGTTGGTCGGGGAAATAACTTGGCTCCCCTGGATTACTCGGAAAGTTATTTACAGGGTCTGAGAACCCCGGGGGGGGTTCCTGCGCTGCCCCTAACCTCAGCCTCTGAGATTCAGCATCAGATGTTCATACCCTGCAACTCCACACATAAAGCTGAGGAAGTTCTCACCGAGGGGCACACGTCCAGCCTCCCATCTCTGATGGTGCTTTGGGGTGATCCCAGCAAGCGTCCAGCAGCAGCCACAGGACCTACGAGTATTTGGGGTTGTTCTCTCCACCCACAGTCAACCCCAGACAGCGCTGGGTGGGGTCCCCCTCGCCTCTCTTGCCTTAAGTCTTGTTGATAGAAAGAACAGGTGCCTCATGGCCCTGACCCCACCTCGCCCAGCCGTCTCCCCCAGGACTAGCAGGGCAGGGTTCCCAGGGAGCCGTGTGCATTTGAATGTCCTCCTCTCTGGGAGGAGGTGGGGCTGATGGAATTCAAGCTCAGGTCTGAAGATCCTGAGGAGGTTGGGGTGGGAGCTCTTGCCCACATGCGTGACCCCCAACCACCAGCCCAGCGCAGGGGCACCTGGTTAAATTTTTTTCAAATTAACACAAATAATTCTTAGTAGAAGCAGCTGGGTGTGGTGGCTCATGTCTGTAATCTCAGCAGTTTGGGAAGCCAAGCCTGGCAGATTGCTTGAAGTTGGGAGTTCGAGACCATCCTGGCCAACGTGGTGAAACCCTGTCTACAAAAATTAGCCGGGCGTGGTGACACACGCCTGTAATCCCAGCTACTCAGGAGGCTGAGGCAGGAGAATCTCTTGAACCCAGGAGGCAGAGGTTGCAGTGAGCCAAGATCGCACCACTGCATTCCAGCCTAGATGACAGAGCAAGACTCTGTCTCAGAGAGAAATAAATTCTTAGTAGAAGCAATATTTGGGCCACACTACATCAAAATAAAATTCATCATGTATCTGAAATTTGCGGTGGGCCAAGGGCCCGTGTCTTCTCCGGCAGCCCTGGCCAGGTCCTTTGGCCGTGGTGAGAGCTGGAACTGGAATGGTCCGGAAGGCCAGGGGTCCTCATGCGCCAGGGAACCCTGTAAGGGAAGGGACAGAAAACAGCTTGGGTTTTAGTTCAAAAAAGAAAAGAATAACAGAAAGGGGCCCCAATCCAGATGACCCCCAGGGGAAGGTTCTTGGACCTCACAAGAAAGAACTGGAGGCGAGTCCACAGAGTGAAAGCAAGTTTGTTAATGTGAAGGGATGAAGAATGGCTGCCCGACCAAGGACGCTGTTACTTCTTGATTATGCGCTGAACAAGGGGTGGATTATTCATGAATTTTCCGGGAAAGGGGCGCGCAATTCCCAGAACTGTGGGCTTCTCCCCTTTTTCAGCCATAGAGGGTAGCTTCCCGATGTTGCCGTGGCCTCTGTAAACTGCCATCATGCTGGTAGGAGTGCCTCGTAGATGCTAATGCATTCTAATCAGCGTGTAGTGAGCAGTGAGGACGACCAGAGGTCACTGGCCTGCCGCCTTGGTTTGGTGGGTACTGGGTATTGGACGGCTTCCTGACCACAACCTATTTTATCAGTAAGGTCTTAGTGACCTGCCTCTTGTGCCGACGTCTCACCCTGTGACTGAGAATCCCGAAGCTCCTGGGACTGCAGCACAGCAGGTCTCAGCCTCCTCAGACCCAGCCCCTGTTCAAGACGGGGTCACTCTGGTTCAAACGCCCCTGACGGAACCAGGGGCAGTGAACTTTGCCGTGTACACAGCCAGGGTGCTGGGCCCCACCTGGGAATCTGCTTCTGGGGGGTGTCGCCCCACCTCCCGGGAGGATCAGTTTACTCACTGAGCCCTTCCACAGCACAGGCCACAAAGAGAGCCCCTTTCCCGTGTCCTGGATGAGGGTCTGGGAACCCACCCCAGACAGGCCATTGCTGGGCAAGGCTCTGGGGGTTGGCCTGACTCAGGGTCTCAGTCCCAGCAGCCATTCCAGGGTGGATTCTGGGGGGCCCAAAGGGGGCAGCCCTAGCCCCTGGTTAGGGACCCGGAGAGGTGAGGTGAGGCCCCCAACACCGGGCAGGAGAGGTGGTCCCGGCAGGTTGCCTGGAGCACACCCTCTGGGGAGGTCCTCAGGGCTTGTGTTGACCACCAGGGCCAGTGCCTGCTTCCAACAGCATGGCGGACGTGCGGGACTGTGCGCCCCAGGTGCTAGGATTGTGTAGAATCCTGAGTTTCTGGAACCATCTGCCTGTTGCACCAACACTGGCTCCTTCCCCCATGCCCTTCAGCTGCTGCTGAGGCGGAGGTGCCCCAAGGAGGGGCCCAGGAATCCCCCTGTGCCAGTGGTTCCAGGCCCCAGCCTCTGGGTGACTATCAGCAAGGAGCAGGACAGCCGGGAGGGATCGTGTCCCTGCACATCCCCGTGGGTCCCAGCGTGTCCCCACGTGTCCCCTTGTGAGCTGGGACGTCCCTGTGAGTCCCTGTGTGTCTGCGAATACGGGCGCTGAGCTCTGAGTCTGTTTTGCTTTGATTCAGGCCTCCATCCCCCAGTCCAGGCCTTGCTCCCGCCCCCAGCCCTCACCCTGAAAACACCGCCCCCTCCTGACCTCCCAGGGGGCCCCCGGCGGCCCTCAGACCACCCTCTGAGGTGAGGTTCCGTCCGGGACCCCCGGGCTGCTCCAATGCTGTCCCCAGGGCTCACTCCCTGAGCTGCCTCCCTGCTCAGACCGGCCCAGCCACTCCCCTTGGCCGGAAGGAGACTGCATGGGCCGTGCTGAGCTCAGCCTCCTCCTCTGCCCGCTTCTGCCACCCTCCTGCCGCCCTCCGCCCACCTGCATGTGCTGGGTTTCCCTGGCAGGGGCTCCGTGCACCTGTCCAGGTGTGTCTGCTGGAAGCTCCCACTGCTCCCTCTGGGCAGGCACAGGTAAGAATGCAGCACGCCCTCCCTCCCTGCTGCCCCCGCCCCGCCTAAGGAGGTGAGGGGACACACGTGCGAAGCCGCCCCGGCTGAGGAGGTGAGGGGACACGCGTGCGAAGCCGCCCCGGCTGAGGAGGTGAGGGGACACGAGTGTGCAGCCGCGGGCAGGGCTGTGGGAGGCCCCAGGTGGCCTCTCCTGGGGTGGGGTGGGGGCGGGCTTTCACTCAGCCTCTCTTCCTCTCACAGTTCAAGCTCTGGGAGGGCCACGTCTTTGCTCCCCGCCCAGATGCAGATGCAGGTGCACCCTGGGTCCTCCCATCCTTGCTGGGCGTTGAGCCGAGACAGGAGGTGCCTGCCCAGGTCCCTTGTCCTGAGAGTGCCTCCTCCCAGCCAGCCTTGCCCAGTAGGTTCCTGCAGGTTACGACTGAAGCAAGTTCGGTGGCTTCTGGAAGATTCTGGAGGGTCCTGGGCTGCCCAGGAGGCCACTTGATGGGGGCAGTGGAAAAGGAGCCCCCACAGTTAAGACTCCTGTAACCAAACGGGTGCAATTCTGGGTGATTTTCCGCAGATTTTCTGAACCACATCCAGAAGTAAACTCATGGAGGTGATATCAAAGCTTCTTGGGTGTTTAAACTTCCTCTTTCAGGGGAAAATGCAGAGGTAGCTTTGGCTGCCCCAGCTGGCGAGGGCATCCCTTGAGCTCTGACCCCTGACCCACAGGCTCCTCACCTGGGAGTCAGGTGACAGCTTCACGCCCAGGACACAATGGGCTGTAAGGTTTCCAGCTCTGACGGCAGCAGGGCGTTCTTTTCCTCTTGAATCACCAGGTTTCGGGTCAGCGGTGTCAAAAGCCCGGCTCCAAGGTGCCTCTGCACGTAATCTCAGCTGGGATCTTTTCTTCCTGTTTAATCATGTCCAGAAATTACATCCCACCAGGGTGACCGCTGTGACTTTCTCTGTGAAACAGTGGGCGCCCCGGGTGTTCTCGTGTTCATCCGTGTGAGGGCTTTGGAAGCCTTGCCCGGGATGCCTGAGCAAGCGCGTCTCTCGGGGGCTGGCCGATGCCCCAGCTGGGCTCCTGGAGCCACCCTCCACCCTGTCTCCCAGGACGCTGTGGTTTCCCTGGTCCTGGTCCTGGAGTCCTGGACATCACAGGAAGGCTAAGGGGGCCAGGACGGGAGGGCGCCTGGTTCTGTCCCTTACGCCAGGGGAAGCCCGGAACTTTCTGTGGCCCTCGTGGGCCTGGGGTCCCCTGGGACACTCCTGGTGGCCCTGTGACCACCTCCTTGCCTTGGGTAGCTGCTGAGGCTCTGTGAGACTGGACCTTGGAGGTGGGGGTGTTACCTGAACGTCCTGCCCACCTCTGACTTTCACCTGGAGCCAGGAGGCGTTGCTCCCTGCAGCAGCTCAGCCTTTGGGAATGGACAGAGGGGCCGGCAGCAGTGGCTGCTGGCTGAGGGAGGTCTCTTGGAGGGGTGTCCTCGTGTGTCAAGGATAGATGTGGCTGTCCCCGTGGCGAGGCAGGCCCTGGGCAGCAGCTGTGATCGAGGTTTGAGGAGAGGGGCTTCTAGAGGCCATCATACTTGGGATCCCAGTGGTACCCCCAAGCCTTGCAGGGGGTGGTGGGGTATGCTTGGCCATCAGAGAAAGCTGAAAGCAGAACTCAGCAGAAGGCGTGTTTGACGTGTGTGGGGATGGTGCACGTGGCAGGGAGCGGCGTGACTGAGGGTTCAGCTCGTGTGGGTGGATGGCGGGAGTGGGTCTGGTTTCCGCATGTGTGTGCACATACGTGTGTATGCAAACATGTGATCCGTTCTAGGAAAAGGCTGGGAGCCGTGTAGAGACCAGGCAGACTTGGGGCCACTCCCGTTGGTGTGCACGCATGCACACACACACATACGTGCACACGTGCTCCGCTGCAGCCTGTCAGGACTGGTAGTCACAGGGCAGACCCGATGCCCATGGGCCACCAGGTCTGTACCAGTCTCACTGGCCACCGCACCTGCTGAGCCTGTTATTTATCAAATATTTACTGAGCCCCAGCGGTCTCGGTGTGTTGGGGCTGGGCAGCACTTTTCCTCCCTATGAGAAGACGAATTCTAGAACCTTCCGTCGAGCCTGTTGTTTATCAAATATTTACTGAGCCCCAGTGGTCTCGGTGTGTTGGGGGCTGGGCGGCACTTTTCCTCCCTATGAGAAGACGAATTCTAGAACCTTCCATCACATGAGGAAGGAAACCCCTGTTGGAGGCTCCATCTGTACCGCGGTGTGCTCCAAGGTCCCTGGGTCGGCGTGAGATGTCCCGTCCTGCCTCCATGCATTGCTGCTGGCTTTTGTTAGTCTGAGTCCGGCTTCACTTCCTGGAGCGAGGCCACCGGTTTCCGCTGGGCCTGACTGCCCCGTGAGAGCTCCAGTCCTGGGATTGGGGTCTTGTGCTGCAGATCAGCGGGAGTTTACCTGGCAGCTGGGATTCAGCAACCCTGATCCCACCGGAGCTGGCGCGGACTTCCCGCCAGGTTGAGACCACAGGTGCAGGGTGCAGGGTGGGGGGTGTGGTTCCTCAGGCACCCACCTCCCAGCCACGCCCACTCCCGGCCTTCCTTAAGCATGAGATCTGTTTCCTAAGTGAACTTGCCCCAGTGCATGGCGTGAGAAGCTAAATGACACACATCCTACATTCACTGGTTCTGGAATAACCAGAGATCACGCGCCTGTCACCACCTCCCAGATGAAAACCAGGACGTCGCAGCCCTGAAGAATCCGAGCCACTCTTGGGACACTTTCCTGGGGTGTGGGCATCTCATCATGCTTTATCTTCCCTTCCTTGGTGACAAGTGCTAATTTGATAACAGGAGTTGTGCAAGATTACTTCTTTTTTAAAATTCCCTGGAATACTTCAATGTAACTGGTATTATTTCTTCCTTCAGTGTTTGGAGGAGTTTACCAGTGAGTCTGTCAGACCCTGAAGGTTTTATGTGGAGAAGGGGGGGCAAGGTTAGATCAAGGATTTGTTGTCTTCATGAGACATAGTACTATTGAGAGCTTCTGTTTCTTTTTGTATGGATTTTGGTAGGTTTTGTTTCCCAGAGAATTTGTCTATTTTATCTCCATTTACAAGATCATTATCACAGAATTATTTGTGGTATTTTTATATCCATGAGTTTCCTCAGACTGCTGTGATTACCACACACTGTGGCTTCACAGATATGCCTTCTCTCTCAGCGGTGGAGAAAGGAAATCTGAAGTTCAGGTGTGGGCAAGGCTGCACGCCCTCCGTAGGCTCTGAAAGAGGGTCCTTCCTGCCCCTTCCAGCTTCTGTGGCTCCAGGCATCCCTGGGTCTGTGGCCCCATCGCCCCAGCCTCTGCCTCTGTCCCTGTGGCCCCTGCCCTTTGCCTCTCCTCTGTGGCCTCAAACCTCTCCATATAAGGACATCAGTCGGTCAGGCATGGTGGCTCATGCCTGTAATCCCAGCACTTTGGGAGGCCGAGGCTGGTGGATCATGAAGTCAAGAGATTGAGCCCATCGTGGCCTACATGGTGAAACCCCGTCTCTACTAAAAATTCAAAAATTAGCTGGGCGTGGTGGCACGCGCCTGTAGTCCCAGCTACTTGGGAGGCTGAGGCAGGAGAATCACTTGAACCCGGGAGGTGGAGGTTGCAGTGAGCCGAGATCGTGCTACTGCACTCCAGCCTGGCGACAAAGTGAGACTCCATCTCAAAAAAAAAAAAAAAGACATCAGTCATTGGATTGAGAGCCCACCCTACTCCAGGATGACCTCATCTTCACCATACGATCCCATCTGCAAGGACCTACCACCCAGTCAGGGCCATTCACAGGTACCCGTGTTAGAACTTCAACATATCCTTCTGGGGGAGCCCAGCTCAACCCACTCCACTACCTTTATACCTTTGCAGGATCTGCAGTGGTGACTCTTCCCTTAAGCACAGTTTCAGCTGCATCTTACGGTTTCGATAGGTTGTATTTTCATTATAATTTAGTTCAACAGGAAGCCAAATACCGCATGTTCT
>NW_012107609.1:552467-563027 GCF_000951045.1 Mandrillus leucophaeus
ACAAAAAACTAGCCGGGCGAGGTGGCGGGCGCCTATAGTCCCAGCTACTCAGGAGGCTGAGGCAGGAGAATGGTGTAAACCTGGGAGGCGGAGCTTGCCGTGAGCTGAGATCCGGCCACTGCACTCCAGCCTGGGCGACAGAGTGAGACTCTGTTTTAAAAAAACCCAAAAAACAAAAACAGTGAGTAACATCTCAATTACATTAAACATTAAAAAGAATAGGTAGGGGCTGGGCGCAGTGGCTCACGTCTGTAATCCCAGCACTTTGGGAGGCCGAGGCAAGCAGATTACCTGAGCTCAGGAGTTCAAGACCAGCCTGGCCAACACGGTGAAACCCTGTCTCTACTGAAAATACAAAAAATTAGCCGGGCGTGGTGGCCCATGCCTGTAATCCCAGCTATCAGCAACTTGGGAGGCTGAGACACGAGAATCACTTGAACCTGGGAGGTGGAGGCTGCAGTGAGCTGAGATCCCACCACTGCACTCCAGCCTGGCGTGAGACTCTGTTTCGAAAAATAATAAATAAAATAAAAAGAATAAGTGAATTCATGGGTTAATATTGTGTAAATATACTATGTGTATATTGTTAAGAATTAGCTTAATAACATGGGTGATTTTTTGGAAACATTAACAATTAAATTAATGAAGATATAACAATGCAGGCAGACAGGCTGGAGTGCAGATAGGCTGGAGTGCAGTGATGTGATCTCAGCTCACTGCAACTTCTGCTTCCTGGGTTCAAGTGATTCTCCTGTCTCAGCCTCCCAAGTAGCTGAGATTACAGGCATGTGCCACCATATCCGGCTAATTTTTGTATATTTAGTAGAGGTGGGGTTTCGCCATGTTGACCAGGCTGATCTCAAACTCCTGACCTCAGGTGATCCGCCCGCCTCGGCCTCCCAAAGTGCTGAGGTGACAGGCCTGAGCCACTGCGCCGGGCCCAGGTAGACATTTTAACCATGTTTGATATATTTCATATTTTATCATTTGTCCAAAGTAATTGGGATCCAATTAGTCAAAGTTATAAATAAATTAGAAGAGTCTCCCGCCCTAGATAAACTTTCCAAAACCACTGAGATCGGGGCATTTTCCGCAGTACAATTTCTAATGTGCTGACATGACTGCAGATTCGATGAAAATACTACAATACCATTATTATATATTATTTAGCATGAAAATACTAAAATAAACTTTAAAAGTGTGCCGTTTGACTTTACTTGTTTTTACCCATGAAGTGATGTTTCTATATGAAAGTCTTAGAATTAAAAAGAATTCACACACACACACACACACACACACACACACTTTAGTTTAAAACATTATCTCATTCCGATCGTGGCTCACTCTTCAGCACGTGGGTTTCTCGATGTGCTGCAGTTTCCCAGGCCCTGGGGGATTTTCCGTTATCTTTCGTGGCTGCTCTGTGCTGCGTTCCCAGCTGTCAGAGCTCCTCTCCCAATCCCGTGGTGCAGAGTACAGGCTGGGCAGTGGTTGGGTGCATTTCCACGTGGCTCACCATTAGGTCAGTCTTGCTCATGTGTTGTTCAAATCTTTATCTCCAGTGATTTGTTTGACCAGTGACGGGGCGAGGTATCTCGAAATCTCTAGCTGTTCCCTGGAGCAGTGTCTGCTTCTCCTCCACTTCTCTGGTTTTTGCTGAAGTGGGGCCGTCATCAGGGCCTGAGATTCGAGGCCTGGTCTGCCACCTCGGTTCTCCGGTTAGCGCAAGCATGGGTGTCTTTTCTCTTGATTATTTTGGATTAAACACTTTTTTTATTACTCCGTTTTCTCCCTGTGTTCGCTTGGTAGCTGTGTGTTCTGCTGTTCTCACGGTCATTGCCCCAGCGTCTGCCCTGCACAGACGCCCTTGACGGTCCAGGTCCACTGCGGTCAGGGACTCCAGGGCCTCCCTCCCCCGTGCTGGACACTGAGTGTTTAATGCATCCAGCACCGCAAGGCTCTTCACCTGCCCCGCCAGTCCGTGTTCTCTGAGCTCTGGATTTCAGCGTTTCCACCAGGAACCATTTTCCGTCCACTTGGGATAAATCCTCACAGTCGTCGTTTGTCTGGAAATGTCTTGATTTGCCTTCGTTTTTGAGGGTAGTGTTTGCTGGCGCAGAGGTGGAGGCTGCAGCTGTTTCTCTGTACTTCGGAAGCACCCTCCCTCCCACGGTCTTCTGTCCTCTGTGTTCTCTCTGACCACCGCACGCAGCTACTCCCTCATGGCCAGGTGCTGGAGTTGCAAATCTTTTTGGTTTTTGTTTTTTAAATGTGCATTCCTTTTCTCCTCGAAAGCACAGTGAGGGATTAGGTGGTCTTTAAAATACTTTTCTCTTGGCTTGTGGGCGCTGATCTCTATGCTGAAGATCTCTGGCCTGTGAAGTGTGTCCCTTAGGACAGATCTAGCTGTTGCTAGTTGTTGGGGCAGATTGACTTGCTGTCAGCTGTGGGTTTTGCATTGCGAGGTCCATGGAGGTCACTGTCCTTCAAAAGCAATCAAAACTTATTTTTAAAATGTATTTTTAACTTATCGCCCTGAGAAAATAGAAATTAATGACTTGCAGTATTTGTACAGATAAGTCATCCTCCGTCGAGAGTGATGAATTTAGCAGCGTATTAGCCAGACTGTTCTCGTGATGTAAGCCAAATATTTAAGGTTTCAATGAGTCAATTAGACCAAGCGAGTTATCTCAGAAACTTAATCAAACATGTTTCCTCTTCTCTCTTCTCTTAATGAAACAAACGAAGAAAGTCAAGAAAGAGAGGTGGGTTTGGATTCAGTTTGCCAAGCAAAATCTGAAGCTTAAACCTTGAGGATATGCTGCACCAGTTTGCAACACTGTTTGACGGAGGCCCCGAGTCCCGGCTCCTTGGCCGACACACACAACGTGTGTCCTCCAAGACCAGGACACTCAGAGAAGCTGACCGTGGCCCCCGGCCCCTTGGCGGGGAACGTCCACTCCTGTGCGACAGTCTCTGGCCGGCCTCGTTGCCTTGCTGAGCGGCTGCGCCTCCGTGGGCTGCGGGCCAGGCTGGGCAGCTTTATTCATTTATCTGGGGGCCTTTGGCAGGGGGGAGGCTGGGCAGCTTAACTCGTTTATCTGGGGGTTCTTTTGCCAGGAACCCCAGATGTGGGCTCTCATGCGCCTCCAGGAGCTGGTGGTGTTACCCGGCAGGGCTGTGCTTGCAGGGGCTGGGACCCAAGGGTTCGAGGGCCCAGGAGTGGACCCCTCCCCTCCTTGGAACCGGGGTCCCTGCGACCACTCCTGCTCTGCACACCCAGTATGCCTCTCTGTGCGGCTCCCGGAACCCACTTCCCCAGAGGGAAGGTGAACCCAGGGCAAGCCACTGCCTCCCTGGGGCCTCACAGAGTGACCTTGGGCACAGGCCACCCGAGACCTTATCCGAACCAAGTGTAAAAATAGGACAGAAATCACTGCCGGCAGCCAGAACGTGCCCTGCTTATCTTGGGCAGTGGCAGCGGCTCAGCCAGAACGATTAGGAGGTATTTTTGGCCAGATGATGCTGGTGTAGCCACCCCAGGTAACAGGACAGAGGAGCGTCGGCAGAAGGTCAGGCCCCGCGCCCCCAGGCAGCCACGGCGATGCCCCCAGTTCCTCCCAGAGGGCTCGTGCGTGCGCACGTGGGGTGCCTCACACATTTTACACATTTTCATTTTTACTTAGATATATACCTTTGAAGTTGTTAGCCAGCACCCTACATAGGGGGAATAGCAACCCTCGTGCCCATCCGTGCATGAGTGGGTGAACAAAACATGGCCCATCCACGCAGTGGACACTTGACAGCCGAGAAAAGGAAGGAGATGCTGGCACGGGTTACAGCACGCAGGAGCTGTGTGGACGTCGTGCCGCGGGGCCCTGTCTGATCCCCTCCTGGGAAGTCCCTGGAGTTCCCAGATCTGTAGGGACCAAACACAGAATGGCAGGTGCCAGGCTGGGGAGAGGCCTTCAGTTTGGGAGGGCTTTGGAGACTGTCGGTGAAGGCGGACGCACAGCTGTGGGAATGTTTCTTCCGTCAGACACTTAAAGATGGTGAAAATGGCAATTTTACATATTATTTGACTACAATTAAACGGATTTTTTTAGAAAAAGGAAAAAGCAAAGTTAAAACTAATAAACATGTTTACCAGTTATCTGAGCTGGTGTTGAGAACCCAAGCCCCTTGAGGTGCCAAGTGCAGGGGCAGGCGCTGTGCCGGGCAGCCAGAATTTTTATCCCCACACTGCCCGGATGCTGGTGAGATTCTGACACCCCCAAATCCTGCCTGTGGAATGCATTGTGTGGGGATGTGCAGCGGCTGTGGGCATCTGGCCAGCACCCCGTGGTGTCCCCGGCACACTGCCGATGGCGAGCGTCCCCGGGCGAGGTGGCGTCTGCACGTGCTCCTCCATGTTAGTTGGTCTTGGCCCTATTGTCCAAAAGCTCAGCGAGACACCCACACACCTCCACAGCCCTGGAGGAAGCCACTAGAACCAGCCTTGGTACCTGCGAGGCTGCGGGGCCGGCGCATTTGATGTTATGAGCACAGTTGTTTGCCATTGTCTAGGTCCCCCACACTCCCTGATTTTTCATTGGCTCCATTAGAAGTGGGTGAGGCCAGGCCCTCTGCGGCCTGTGTCGGGTCCAGGTTTTCTCCTTCCTCCTGGACTCATTCGAATTTCCTGGCAGGAGGCATCTCCCAGTCTAGAGAGACCTTTCACGCCCAAGGACGGCTTCGTCGGCCTTCGCATTTGGCCAACAGCTCATCTGTGTCTGGTGAGGGCGTGGGTCTGGGTCACGCCTGTTTTTGGTGAATCCCTGGCGCTGCTGTCGGGAAGACTCTTCTGCCGGGTCTGCATGGCTGCCAGGCCTGCCCACGACGTTCTCAGACCGCACTGAAACGCTTCCCCGCGTGGGGTTTTCCTATCTCTCTCTTCGAGGGGCTGAGGCCCATGGACTCCCCGTCATGTAACCACCCAGTGGGTTCGCCTTGCCCGCTGCCCAGACAGAGCTGATTGATCAAGACAGGGGAATTACAGTGGAGAAAGAGTGATTCACGCAGAGCCGGCTGTGCGGAGACTGGAGTTTTATTATCACTGAAATCAGTCTCCCCGCGCATTCAGGATCAGATTGTTGTTGTTGTTTATTTTTGAGACGGAGTCTCGCTCTGTCGCCCAGGCTGTAGTGCAGTGGCGTGATCTCGGCTCACTGCAAGCTCCACCTCCCGGGTTCATGCCATTCTCCTACCTCAGCCTCCCGAGCAGCTGGGACTACAGGAGCCCATCACTACGCCCGGCTAACTTTTTGTATTTTTAGTAGAGACGGGGTTTCACCGTGTTAGCCAGGATGGTCTCGATCTCCTGACCTCGTGATCCACCCGCTTCGGCCTCCCACGGTGCTGGGATTATAGGCGTGAGCCACATGCGCCCGACTGGGATCTGTTTTTAAGGGCAGCTTAGTGCGTGGGGAAGCCAGTGAGCCAGGAGTGCTGATTGGTCAGGTCAGAGATGAACTCACAGGGAACTGAAGCTGTCCTTCTGCGCTGACTCAGTTCCTGGTGGGGTCACAAGATCAGATGAGCCAGTCTATTAATCTGGGTGGTGCCAGCTGATCCATCTAGTGCAACAAGGGTCTGCAAAACACCTCAAGCATTGATTTTAGGAGCAGTTTAGGGAGGGTCAGAATCTTGTAGCCTCCAGCTACATGACTCCCAAACCACAATTTCTTTAATCTTGCGGCTAATTTATTAATCCTACAAAGGCAGTCAAGTCCTCGGGCAAGAAGGAGGTTTATTTTAACTGTAAACTAAGTTCCTCCCAAAGTTAGTTCAGCCTACGCCCAGGAAGGAACAAGGACAGCTTGGAGGTTAGAACCAAGATGGGAGTCAGGTCGGATCACTTCCACCAACAGTGATAATTTTGCAGACTTGGTTTCACTAGTTGCTCCGTTGCTCCATCTCGGGCTGGCAGGAACCCCTTCCCTGGTGCCTCCCCGGTGAAGGCTGTGCCCCCACCCCTGCAGACCAGGCCCAGCTCACCCCAGCCTGCTCAGCAGTCCCTCACAGCATGCCCCCCACCAGCCTCCTGGCCCATCCCTGTGGCTCTGGGGTTTGAGCAGGACCCTCTGCGGCTCTGAGACAGAGCCAGCAGATCCCTGATATCATGCTGTTGCCGGGGTTGGGGGCGTCATTGACGAGGGCTGGCCTCGTCCTCCATACCCAGTTCTTTATGACGTCTGAGAGAGGATTGGCCACACGTGTCCTGGGCTCTGCTTCCCTTTCCGAAGGGCTGTGTGGCTGCCAGGTTGGGAGGTTCTGAGCCCATCGGGACCCTGGCACGGCCTCTCCCCCTGAGCTGACAGCAAACATCTGCCCACGGTTTACTGGAAAGAAGTCACCTGTGGAGCAGGAACGAGAGCTGGCAGGGGGTGGGTGGGCTTCTGGACAGCTTGGACTTCAGAGGAGATGCGAACCTTCCCTGTGTCCACAGCTCACAGGCGTCCGAGTGAGATTCTGAGTAACATTACGTGAGTAACACTTTGAGAGAAGGAAAGCCGCACACGTGGTCTAAAAATCCTGGAGCCTCCTGAGTGAGGGGCAGAGTGTGTCGGCCTTGTCCACGGAATCTTCCAGAGGGAACTTGAGTGAAGACTCGGTGTCCGTGAATTACAGGACTGAGAGCTTTGTCGCTCAAGCTGGACCTTCTGTTGGCGTCACTTACAGTCTCAGACACAGATGGTCTCAGAGGAGCTCTGTTCCGGGGGGAGGCCCCGTCTGTTCCCAGATTCAGCTCCACGGGATGTGCCCCTGCCCAGCAGGCATAGGAGCCGGGAGGCTCAGGACTCAGGCCCCATGTACCCGGCCACTGTGCAGACGGGCTCCCCAGCACCAGTTGAGCCAGGCCCACCATCCACCAGGCCCAGGACCCCACCCTGAGCAAGCCGGGGGTGCAGAGGGCGGAGGCAGCTTGTGGTGCCTGCCTGGGAAGAACCAGGCATTGTTTGCAGAACCCTTGGGACAGGGCTGCATCTTCAGGGGAGATGCGGCCATGGGCCTGGGGCTGTGGCTGGGGTCTTCTATCATCGCTATCTACCACAGCTCCCTTCAAGCCCCCACAGGTGGTGGCGGATGTGGGGCTTTAGGGCCACCCTGGCCATGGGCAGAATTCTCAGCCCTGGTGGGACTCCTGGGCAGGGAGAGTGCAGGTCCCACAGGCGGCTGGAGCCTCTGCTTCTTCTGCGGGTGTCCACGCACCCCACTCTGCCAGGAGAGGCTCAACACACTTAAAAAAAAAGTTTTGTTTTTTAAAAATCACTTTAGCCTTGGGTAACTGGGGCCTCCCTTCCCTCTCCCCTGCCCACTTCCCATTCACCCTTCTGCTTCTCCTTTCTCCCCTCTCTTCTACTCTGCCCTACTCCCTCTCTCCCCCTACTCACCATGGGTGCCAGGCCAACAGGCAAGCACCTGGGTAGGTGCCCAGCCCTGCCAGGCAGAAGGCAGGTGGCTTTCTGGTGAGAAGGAGTGTGGGGCCTCCAGGGCCAGCCTCCCCCAGGTGCCCCCTTCCCTGGACACGGAGCTCTCCACGGACGCTCTGCCCACTTACCCCACCTGCATCCTTCAGCCCTGGAGGTGCGTCCTGCCTGGTACCCAACAGCAGGTTCCCAGCCCAAAAGGATGCAGATGGCACATCAGGAGATGAGCCCCCCACCCTAACAGGAAAGCAGAAGTGGACTGGGGGGACCCGTGGACCTGGGGAGAAGCTCCGTGTGCAGAGGCACACAGACACCTGGAGGCAGCCTGCACCTGCTGAGAGCCCTCCCAGGCCACAGCCCTGATTCCAAGCCATGGGCACAAGCGGCCTCCTGACTTGGAAGCTGGCATTGAGCGTCCATCCTAATCAATTAGAAACTCCATGCCAGGGTGGCAGGCAGCAGGGACTATTCCGAGAATCTACAAACAGAATGTAACCACCATTGGCCACCTTCTGCACTAAATCCTAGGGTTCCCCTGGCTATATCCTGCACACGGCCAAGAGGCCATCTCAGACGACCAGGCTCACATCATAAGGACGTGAGATTGCCTTTGAAGAGGCTCCGCTGGGCAAAGCTGGACACCAATGCTTGGAAAGGGCACTAATGGTGATCGACTGAAACCCACCAACGTGTTTCATCAGCGATGTATAAATACACTTGGGAGATCGTCAGGAACCAATTCACCATTGTGAAAACCAACAAGTGAGGGAGAGGCACCCTCGCCCTGCCTTTCCTATGGGCACCGTTATCCGGACGGCCAGACGAACAGGATGAGCCTCTCCCTCCAGTGAATTCCTGACGAAGCCACCGGGCACTGGAAAATCACTGTTTTGCTCCATGAATCTGTCATTTCAGACATCAAGCACCAACGACTGCTGACGGAGGGGCTACCACCAGACAGCGCGTGGCTCCCTCTGAGAGCAAGCCCCTGGCCTTGCCAGGGGACTGGACCCAGATCCCAGCAGTCCCCTGCCTCCAGATGCCCACTTTCAGGAGACACAGAGGCCTGCACCAAAAGATGCAACTCCAAACCAGGTCTCGGGCACCTCCACATGTCCGAGGGCCGGTTCCTACAACAGGTGCCATGTACAGAAAAGGACAGAGGGTTGGAGGTAGGTAGGAAGAGAGCACTGAAAGTCACACAATGCACATTTAACCCAAGGCTGCAGTGTGGGAGGACATACATGGGCGTGGAAACCCACAGAGCGAAGGAAGGAGCCACCAGGCCCCTAGGGATGGGCTGTTGACGGGATGGGAGGGGCCTGCAGCGGCTTCTGGGCTCTGGCAAGGTTCTCTGTCTTGACCCGTGGGTGCTTACAGGGTGCTGATCTCTGTAATGACTCACCTAATTAGAATGCAAAAGGCAGACCTCACCCCCTACCCCAGGCCTCCCATAAGTAAGATCTAAGATTTAAACAAGAGGGAGCTTCAGCCATGGCCCTTGGTCCTAGTCAGGATTTTGTAATTACTGAGAAGACCACCCTCGGAGCTGCTGCAGGACCCTAAACTCCTGGGCCTCGGTTTCCTCCTCTGTAAAATGAAGCTGATGAGTCCTGAGTCCGGGCGCTGGCCCTGGCCATAGACCCTCCAAACCAGCTCCTCTGAAGGTCCACAGCCAGTGTGTGGCGGGCAGCCGTCCCCACAGTCCAGGGGTGTGAAACAGAACTTGTACGTGCGACGGGAGCCCTGCACATCTGTTGCTCCTGCTGGCATCACTTGGGGAGGCCTCATGCCCACGCTGAGCTCTGTCTAACCTTCAGGAATAGCGCTGAGTGGCAACCAGGGTTGAATGTGCAGAAGCCCCTGTTGGGGTGACTGAAGAGAGGGTTTACCCAGCACCCTAAGTGTGAACCCTATAATTGACCCCATTGAGCACTTCTGTTCCCACCCCCTGGATCTTTTCAGCAAAGCCAGCCCTCCTCGTGAGGATACCTGGGGCCAACCCTCTTCGTGAGGATGCCTGGGAACCATTTTATCTTCTGCGGAGGTGGTTTCCCACCTTCCGTCCCACTGACCCAGGGAGACAGCTGACCTAGCACCACCCACAGCCCTGAGCTCCCTTTGGTGGGAGGTGGGGTGAGAGTGTGGACCAGGCACAGCTCCAGACACCCAGGCCAGAGGTACCTTCACCTCTGCAGAGGGCTGGTGCTGGATGGGGGACATTCCAGGAGGGGCCCAGGCCTCCAGCTTCTGCCCAGAAGAGCCCATAGGGCAAGGGTAGAACCCTGGGCCATCCCAGGGCATGACTGGCTTTACTGGAAATGGCTGGAGAGGTTGGGCTTGCATTCCTTGATCCCACAGAGCCCCGTGATCCCACAGCCTGGAGGCCATCACTGTCATCCAGCTGCCTTTTAGGATTACACAGGCATGCTGCTAAAACATGGCCAGGCCATGCCCATTTTCCATGTGACAAGAGGCTGTGGCCATGTTTGCCCACACCACCTGTGTTTCTGCTTTGTTGTTGTACAGCAGTTGTGGGTGATTACGAATAAAGGCTGATTCATTGCACCTGTGTGCCATAGCATTTTAGCCCAGTTCTCCATTGACGGACATCTGATTGTTCCGTTTTTCATGAGTCATTTGTTGAGAAATGTGCCAGGTGCTGGCCGGTGGTATCTTGGTGTACGCCTGGCAGGTTCTAGAACTCCACCTTCCCTGCACCACCCTGTGAGCTTCTGGAACATTTCCCAAGGAGGGAAGGGAGGGTTCCAGGGCAGGGGCCGCAGGGCACTCCTGGGGTAGGTGTGGAGGAGACTGGGGTCTTCGTGGGTGGTATCTGTCATGGAGGGGGACACTCCCTCTACTGGGTTAGGTCCCTAACCTGGAGCTGGACCAAGGTCCAGAGGACCCCATCCCCAGACTATCCAAGACTCCTTCCACAGGAGATGCCTTCGCAGCCAGGCTGGGCTAGCCATGAGCCAGGCTAGGAGCCCAGGGTCTGAGCGGGTGTTGACAGCCTGGAGTGGGTGGGAGGACTGTGTGGGAGGTGGGTGCTGGAGGATGGCAGGGGGGGCAGGGGGCTGGAGCAGGA
>NW_012107609.1:564136-575712 GCF_000951045.1 Mandrillus leucophaeus
ACCCCCCAGCGGCGGAACAGGAAGGACTGCGCCCTGGCTGGGGAGTGGGCGGCCGCCGGGGCCTTGCTCAGGCCGCGTCCTCCCGGTTCCGGGAATCTGGAGGTTTCTAGCACTTTCACTTTCTCTGGGGGTTGGGGATGGGACTGGGGAGAAAATCCCCCAGCCCTGTTCCCTCCATCCTGGCTCCAAATCCCAGTTACTCCCGGGATCTCAGCCCCATCTAGAAAGCGGAGGCTGTTAGGCCCTTCCCTCCAGAGGCTCTGAGAAGGTGACGGGACTCAGTCCAGCCGCCACCCCGCGTGCTGGCCGTGCCCGCATGTGCCCGGGTCTCATGCAGTGGGTGGCAGCCTCCCTGTTCCCTGGCAGTGGAAGGAAGGAAGGTGAGGTCTATCCAGGGACACGTCCGGCGGCAGACCCCAGATCCTTCCTAACCCACCATCCCGGGCAGGAAAGGCCAGACATCCCCTCCAGGCAGTTTAGGAACCCAGGGACACGAGTGGGGACCCACCGTGAAGGCACCCACCGAGGCGGGTGAAGAGTGGTCTCAGCTTCCTCTGCACGGAGGCCAGCCCAGATCTTGGAATTGGTCAGGCTGGATGCCAGGCTCAACACCAGGTGAAGTGCTAAGCAGGGTCCATGAGTCCAAGCCCCTTCTCTCCAGTCATCAGGGCTGAGTCAGGAAGCACCAAGGAGGGTGGGCTCTGGCCTGGTCTTTCTGTGTGAGCTTTATAGCAACGCCCCCGAAACGCACTCAGAAGGAGTCTTCCCGCCTGGCCGGCCCTTTCTCAAGGCTGATCAGGTTCACTTTTGTCTCTAGACTGTAAGTGTCGTTTGCTTTTAAGCCTGAGGGAATTTTGTGCTTGTTCGTTTTCTTGTCTCTTCTACTCTGAAGGCTGTTGAGCGGTACCCTGGGCCCCTGTCTGCCCAGGAGGCAGTGGCCCTGCCGGTGCACTCAGGTCCTGCTACTCAGGTCCTGCTACAGGCGTGTCAGGAGGCTCCCTGGCCCTTCATGAAATCGGAAACAGGAGGGAACGGGCCAGGTGTGGGCTTCTGGACACACTTGAAGGTGGCCTGTGGTGCGAGCTGAACTTGGGAGATTTCTCCGAACTGGCAGAGAACTTGCACCTGGGGCTTTTGTGCTGGCCACGCTTCCTCTTCCACAGAAAGGGCCCGGTGCCCAGCCACTGCCAGGCTGTAACGGGCATGCAGCTGCCCTTCGGAATCCACTAGATCACATCCTGATCTTCAGCCCACAGAGGTGTGGCGAGGAGTCCCGTGATGGGCACAGAGCCTGGGGAAGGAGGCACAGGCTTTGCTTTTTGGTGGCGGTGGTGGTGGTCAGGGGCAGGGGTCCTGCAGCAGCCGGAGCCGCTCCCAAAGGCCTGCTGCATGGGGTCCACGCCACAAGGTCACAGACCAGGTCCAAACCTGTCCAGCCACGGGAGTTACCGGCACCCAAGCTCTTCCTGACTCCATTGCCGTTCCCTCGAATGGTCCATGGAGGTACCATAGAGGTAATTCTGGGCTGGCGCCTGGGTGACGGTGAAGCAAGTTTGGGGGCCCTGGTGGGTTGCTCCTGGGCACTGCTGGGTGGGCGTGGAGAGGGCGTCCTGAGCCACCCCAGCTTGAGCAGGGGACTCGGCGTCCTGAGCCCGGGTTGGGGGTTCTGGGGGAGGAGGGGTAAATGCTGCTGCCCAGGCTGCCTGGCTTGACCCAGAACCCAGCAAGGCCGTGTCTGCCCAGCCTGGCTCCAGGGGCCTCCTGTCCCCGACCCCTGCAGCTTCCCTGCTGCCTCTGGCGGAGCCTCTGCGGGAGGCGTCCTGTTCCCAGGATGGGCACTGTGCCCTCAGCACTTCTTCGGACAGAGCTTTTATTCCTGGTTTTATTATTATGTGAAATGCCTCGTCTTGAAGTGATGGGACGTGTTAGCCCTCAGTTTCTCAGTGGGGTGATTTTTCGAGTAGGAGGTGGGAGGACACTGCTGGGGGCCGGCTGTGTCTTGAGTAGGAATTGGGGGGACACTGCTGGGAGCCGGCTACGTCTTCAGTAGGAGATGGGGGGACACTGCTGGGGGCCGGCTGCGTCTCCTCTGACTTCAGGGTGGGTTGGGTTTTATAACTGACTTGGGGGAGCCCACTCTTCCTCCGTGACTACATCAGGGTAGACTCGCTCATTCCCAGGTTATACGGATGCGTCCAGGGGTGTCGGGACCCAGGAGACTGTGGGAGGGGTGGGGAGGGAGGGCTGGCCGGTGCCCTGGCCTGTCTGGAAGGTGCAGTGTGCAGAGCCTCCGGCGAGGCCCCGCAGGCCCGGACCACCCACTCTCTAGGAGGGACGTCCACATGTCCGGGGCTCCCTGGGCTGGGAGAGGGTGGGTCCTGCCTGGCACCCCCAAGTCTCCCAACCTCAGCTGGGGCTCTCCCGGGTTTGCCGGGAGCTTCTTCCTGGCTCGGGCGCCATTTCCCTCTTTTGGGTTCCGTTTCTGAGATTTTCCACTGTGGCTGAGCTCGTGTTGGTTGTGCAGGGGCGGTCTCGCCTCCCTCTGCCCCTGGCCGCTGACAGAGGCCCGGTCTCACAGTCAGCGGCCTGCCTGTCCCTCCTGCTCCAACTACCTCCCGTGTCTGTGTTGGGAGTGCCCTCCTGAAATCTTAAATCTTAGGATAAGAAGAGCTGCCACTTCCCGTCCCTACTCAGAAGGCCGTCCTGGGCCATCCTTGCCTGTTGGGTGCTGGGTGCCATGCTCTGCACTGGCCTTGGGAACGGCGAGACGGTGCACGCCGGCTGCACTGATCTGGGGTCCCCTTTGGGGATGCAGGGACTTGGGGGATCATGCATTACACAGGGGGACCATGCACAGAGCGTCCGGGTTCCGTCCTTCTGAGTAGGGACGGACAGCTCTTGTTGTCCCCAGATTTCAGGAGGGCGCTCCTGACACAGACACGGGAGGCAGTCGGAGCAGGAGGTGACAGGCAGGCCATTGACCCTGTGGCTGTGCCTGGGAACCCCTGCAGCAGCTGGGCACCACCTTGTGGGTATGGATGGTCATGGATATGTGGTGGGCAGGCAGGGAGGCTACGAGACATGCATTTTGTGTATCAGCTTCCCTTTTTGAAACCAAAGGAAACAAAAGATACACAGGAAGGCGGTGGCTGCTGGGCATCTAGGCTGGGGTCTGCGCTTCCTGCTGTGCCTGGTATACTCCCAGGCTGTCTCCAGGCAAGAGGCCCTCCTTAGCAGGCATGCGGTAAAGCGTAGTGCCTTCAATCAGCTGGCTGGGCGCATGTGTGCAGGCACCTGTGTGCCTTGTGAGTGTGCAGGTGTATCCATGTGTGAGTCATGTGCTTGCACCATGTATATGTGCACGTGCATGTACACACGTGTGCACACATGAGTGCACTGTGCTCTTGCACAGCTGTGTGCTGTGGGCATGCTCGCGTGTGCATGTGCGTGCGTGTGTGCGTGCACGCGTGTGTGCGTGTGTGTGTGTGTGCGCGTACTGTGGCAGGTAGATAGGGACTGGGGCTTCCTCCGCAGCAGAGGGTCACATGGCATTGGGTGTCCCTCTGGATATCCGTTCCTTTCCCCTGGGCTAGGCCCGTCAGTGAGTGGCCAGCAGCTCCCCCTCTTGGTGTGGCCTTGTGTTCAGGTCTGAACCTGCTCCAGGGCCTCTGATCATGTGAGGAGACCTTTGCCTCGTGGACTTGGTTTCCTGTCTTGCAAAGCTCCCCAGGCCTCTCGGAGTGGGCGAGGCCAACGGATTCCACAGTGGTTTTCTGTCTCGTGTTGGACACCAGATCCCCTCCTTAGAGTGGGTGACTTTCTCAGTGCCTCTCCGGTGGTCTGGATGGCCGTTGGGAGGGCGGTGCCAAGAGGAGGGCCAGGTGCTCAGGCCTGGTGCAGGGGGCTGGTCGGGGCTGAAGCCCCAGGCTTGCTGGGGATCAGTGAATGTCAGAGACCTTGCCAGGCGGGCTGGAGTCAGGCAGAGGCACCTGAGGGACCCTGAGGGTGAGTTGGGGGCTGTCCTTCCCTCGTGCCTGGCAGGAGTGAAGTCACCTCTGTCAGGGCCTCTGCCCTCTGGACGTGGGGCCACGTCCTGCAGAGCTCCTTGGACCTGACCCAGGGATTCCCGGATGGCCCAGGCTCCTGCATGGGGGATGGGTGGCCTTTGTAAATCACAGAAAGCGACCTCGGTGGGCCTCAATCACTTGAGAGGTTTATTTGCCAAGGTTAAGGATGTGCGTAGCACAGAGCCACGGGAAACTTCTGTGGTCCGGGCTTTTCTTCTCAAAGAAGGCTGGGAACTTGAATATTCAGAGGGTAAAGCGTGCGTATTAGGGGAAGAAAGAAAAAGAAGAGGGAGGGCAGATAAGAGGCAGGCAGCATTTGATCAGCGTTCGCTGAACCCGTGTGTCACACGTGGGGGTAGAGGAAGAACCCCTCACGCCTCACACTCAGTGAATCTGCACATTTACCTACAACACAGTCACCACGGGGTGCGCAAAGTGCTCAGGTGTGCATTTGCCTCTGGCGAGCAGAGCAACTCCTGGTTCTGTCCTTGGTCCCGCACCATGAGGATGAGCTGTCGTTTCCACGGTCAGGGTGAGTTTTGTTGCAACTGCTTTAGCGTAAGGATCCTGTGGGCCCCAAAATGTGAGGGAGGCGTGTAGCTTCCTACACAGGAAGAAAACAGAAGGCAGATTGCGTGACCTGTTTCCCAGCGTGACTCTTGCCTGAGACTTAGTGGGTTTGGTCCTGAGATCCTGTTTTCCTTCCATACCTTGGACCAGCGAGCCGTCCCAGGGCTGCCGTCCTCGGGCACTGCAGACAGACCCTGACGTGGCACCGCTGGGCACAGCACTGGGAGTGGAGGTCAGCTCAGGGGGACATCCCAGCCATGAAGGGCACGAGTGGAGCTGACACACCAGTGATCGATTGCCTCTGTGGGGCCGGCCGGCTGCCCGGAGGGCTCTCCTGTTACATCTCTGTTGGAATATGAATTTTCTTTTTTTTTTTTTTTTCTTTTTTGAGACAGAGTCTTGCTCTGTCACCCAGGCTGGAGTGCAGTGGCACAAGCTCAGCTCACTGCAATCTCCGCCTCCCAGGTTCAAGCAGTTCTCGTACCTCAGCCTTCCGAGTAGCTGGGACCACAGGCGTGCAGTAGCACACCTGGCTAAGTTTTATATTTTCAGTGGAGATGGGGTTTACCATGTTGGCCAAGCTGGTCTTGAACTCCTGGCCTCTAGTAGTTTGCACACTTCGGCCTCCCAGAGCACTGGGATTACAGGAGTGAGCCACCATATCTAGCCGGAATATGAATTTTCTAAGCTGTGCCTTAGACCGAGGTCTGGAGGGCAAAGTTTGATGTTTGATGTTAAGTATTAACCACAGTTCCTGGCTGGGTGCTTTTGATTTCAACCAGCTCCATCAGCTGAGTGTTTCTGGGGGCGGCTCCCAGAGTCATTTTGTGACGGCCGCGTGGTGGATGGGGCAGGAATCCCTGGGTGCTGGGGAGTGTGAGACCCGCTGGGGCCTTGAGCGAGCGGCAGTCTGCTCCCTGTGGGGCCTGGGAACCCTGTGGAGCCTGGTGGGGCTGGGCGTGTACGGCATTCAGGAGTGGACCAGCTGGTCTTCAGGGCACTGGGCTGGGCTGGGGGCGTCTGGGGCCTGGTGAACAGATGACTGGGGGCCCTCCTGGTAACTGACACGGGGGGCTGGTCTTCTTTGGTCTTCCTTCTCAGAGGCTGGGGAAGTGCCGCCCAGGGACAAGGGCAGAGCACAAAGGGTTAATACCTTTCCTTTGTGAAGAGGAGGGAAACTCCCTTTTGGGGGCAGAGGCCTGTTCTGTGAAGATAAACCTCTGGCTTCGATGCAGCAGCCTGAACGATGAGCTGCCTGGCTGGCCATGCTGTCCAGGCCCTGCCTCTTCCCTTGTTCGTGGCCGCTGACTCCCCAAGGGTCCTGGAGCCTCTGGCCGGGAGTGCCGGGGAACAGGCCTACAGCAGGGTCCCCTTTGGCTGGTGGGTGACTGCAGGACCTCATCCCTGCGGGGAGGGGTGTGTGCTGCTGTTGCAGAGGTCTCAGGGTCTGAGGTGCTTGCGGCCCTGGGCTGTGACGCGGGCCCCCACTCCGGCTGCCAGCCCGTGCCTGTTTCCGCTGTCTCCTTGGGCGGTTTCTTTTTGAGGAAACAGTTGTGGGGAGGAGAGTGCCGTGTCTGAATCACGTGTGAATCAAGGGTGGTTTGTTTCCTGCGTTCTGGGGTTTTCTCGGGCAGCACCCCACACGCACCCCCCTGGTGGGCCACTGAGAAAGGGAGGAGGTTGTACCTGGAGATAGGGAGGCTGGTGGAGGCATCGTGATCTCAGAGGGGATTAGGCCAGCTTCTCCCTGCAGAAACTACCCATGAAGGCACCTCCCAGGCCTGGATCGGGATGGGTCAGGGGTCTGACACGCAGACTCTCACTGCCTCTCTGGCTGGAGGGGCTGCCCTTCCTCTGGCCGCGACACTTGTGTGTCTGGTCTTCGCCCTTCCGTCTGCAGCTGGCTCCTTCGCTCTCGGAGTGGGGACACAGGCTGGTCGGACAAGCCCAGGAGGCTGCTCCCCAAGGGCCCAGCCCATCAGGATCTGTTTACTGACCACAAAGTCTGCATTCACTGTGTTGATAAGGTGTCGGAAAACTAATCTAGAGTGAAAAACAGACCAGAACTTGCCTCTGTGGCTGGGGGGCTTGGCTGGGGAGGGAGCTCGGCTCTGTGGGGAGTGGTCCTGGGGTCTGGGATGAGAGTGGGCCCTGCCCAGGCCTGTGTTGACCCCTGGAGTCAGATTGCCATCCACTGTGCTGGTTCCAGTGGCTCTGGGAAGTTAGGGGGCTGGGGCCTGAGCTCAAGGCTGGCCATGGACAGCCACACGCAGCACGCCCGTGTGCTTGGTTGGCGTGTCTGGCTGGTGTGTCTGCCATGGCCTGGAGCCGTCCTCATGGTGGGGTAGCCCTGCTGGCCCTCCCAGCATTCCTGTCCATTTAGACCCAGTGCACAGGGGATGTCCACCTTGTACATGTGCATTCGCGAGGAGGATGTTAAAGTGATCCTTGAACATTTGCTCCGTGCCTCAGTTTCCCTTGCCAGGAGCCAGCCTGTCACGAGGGTGGCAGTGGCCATGACCTCTAGTCTCCTTGGCTCTGTCTGCAGACCTCTGGCGCCAGCGGGTCGGGCCTGGGCTTTCAGGGAGGCTCAGAGACGCCCTGGGCAGTCACTGGGGAGGGATTGAGTGGAGTGGAAATCAGAGGAGGGAAGCGCGCCAGGCCAGGCCCCTCCTGGGTCCCCTCCACGCCACCAAGGGTCCCGACCGCAGCCCAGATGGAGCCTGTAACAGGAGCTGCCCTGGGAGGGCCCGGCAGGTGCGCTGGGGCCCTGCCTCTCCCGCCTTCCTTCGTCTCTGCACCTGCAGGCTGCCTGGGCCCCGAGCCTCTGGCACTAGGGGACCCCATGGCCCCTCCGTGGCTCAGACGTCACTCGGGCTGCTAAGGGAGGAGGCTGGACCAGGACCAGCAAAGAGCCACCTGACAGAGGGTTCGGGAAGTGAGTTCACCCGAGGCCGCCTTCCCACAAGCAGGCGTGTCCTTTAGATGGAAGGACTGTGGTCCCAGTGTGTGCCTGTGTCCTGGGCAGCCCACCCCATGGGTGGTGCAGTCTGGGGGCTGTAGCCCCTGGGACTTTCTGCAGATGTGTGTGCTGCAGATATGTGTATGTGTACACGTGTATGTGCGGGTGTTTGTGTGTGACTGTGACTGTGGTAAGGGTATGCACACGTGAGTACAGGTGCGTGTGCAGGTTTGCGAGGTGAGTGTTGTGTGTATGGATGAGTGGGGTACCGTGTGTGCGTTTGAGTACGGGTGTGGAGAGTGTCTTACGTGTGAGCATGTTTGCGTGTGCACGTGGAAGTGCCTGTCTGTGCATGCGTACCCACGCAAGTCTGTGTGTGTGTGAGTGTGTGTTTTGTGTGGCGGGTGTTCATGTGTGTCTGGCCGTAGCTTGCCAGGACCTTCTAGCCAGGCTTCCTTGCTCCCAGTGCCTCTTACGGTGAGCTGGGATCTCCCGGGCTCTCCTGGTTTACAGGATGCTGGCAGTGGTGTCTGCACAGACCGTCGGGAGGAGGGCCCTTCGGGAATGGGTGATGAAGGGCCTGTTTTTGCCTCAGAAGGCAGCACTGCTTTAGCCAGAAACTTGTGCTGGAAGCTTCAGCGCTTACCTGAAACCCCCGGGTCCCAGCCTGAACACTGGATGGTTCTCATCCTGTGCCCCGAGAGCCTCAGGTTCTGGATTTTAGGGGCAGAGGGAGGGCAAGCGTCAGGGGTCATCAGCTGGCGTTCAGGTCCTGGAACCCAAACACACTGTACTTTGGTGCCTGGTGCCGTCACCAGGAGCCCGGCCTCTGGGCGGTGGGGGTGGGCGAGTGCTCCTGGGTCTGCGTCTTCACAGGGAGCCCGGCCTCCAGACAGTGGTGTGGGCGGGGGGTGTTCCTGGGTCCATTCAGTTGTGGGCTGATACCACTGGGTCACCACGTGGACTGATGCCACTAGGTCACCACGTGGGACTCATTCTGCTGCAGGTGTCCCTGTGGCTCCAGGGGAGGGTGGCCCCCTGGACCCAGGGGACACACAGAGCCAGGCCTGAGCACCTCCCGGAGTGCAGGGAGCCGGGAAGCCTGGACCTGCTTGTCCCCTGCCCCGGGCCTGGCGCCTCTCTGTGTGCACAGGTCCTGTGCCGCCTGCCACGGCTCTGCAGGGCTGGGGAGCTGGACAGACCACCCACGCTGGACGGCAGGAAGGGGCGGAGGGTGCCGGACCTGACTCCAGCTTCACAGCCCGTCCTGCCTGTCGGCTGCTTCCAACTCTAAGAGGACTTCCTGGAGCCCTTTTCGGAGAATGGCTGTGAAATCCCAAACGCAGGAGGAATAGGGGAGGGATGAGCCACTGAGAAAGGGAGGAGGTTGTGCCTGGAGATAGGGAGGCTGGTGGAGGCATCGCGATCTCAGAGGGAGTTAGACCAGCTTCTCCCTGCAGAAACTACCCGTGAAGGCACCTCCCAGGCGTGGATCGGGATGGGTCAGGGGTCTGACACGCAGACTCTCACTGCCTCTCTGGCTGGAGGGGCTGCCCTTCCTCTGGCCGCGACACTTGTGTGTCTGGTCTTCACTCTTCCATCTGCAGCCGCCCGCTTCCCTCTTGGGGTGGGGACACAGGCTGGTTGGACAAGCCCAGGAGGCTGCTCCCCAAGGGCCCAGCCCATCAGGATCTGCTTACTGACCACAGAGTCTGCATTCACTGTGTTGATAAGGTGTCGGGAAAACTAATCTAGAGTGAAAAACAGACCAGAACTTGCCTCTGTGGCTGGGGGGCTTGGCAGGGAGGGAGCTGGGGAAGTGGTGGGAGGCTTTTGGTAGGTCCGGTGAGCAGGGACAGGCCTTTGTTAATGCTTAGCAGACAGATGTTTTCTTGCCCAGGTGGCCGCAGCCAGAGAAAACTCAGCAAAGCGGCTCCAGAGGGCCACAAGGCTGCTCAGTGTCGGGGGCTGGAGGCCGGGCAGGGGCGGTGGTGGCCACTGTGTGCTGTGACATGCGTCCATGGGGTGGATCTGTGTGTGGATAGCTAGCACCCGTGGGGGTGCACAGGATGTCTGCCCACTTGCTTACCTGAGGTCGTTTTCATAATAAAATTAAGAGGTAGAAAAAACAAGATGAGAAAAAACTGACCTATGGCCAGCTCTCCAGGCCAGGGCTCGACCTCGCTGCCTTCATGGCTGAGGAGGAGAGCGGCATTGGGCAGCCTGGTGTGTCTGGTTCTCCACCACCGCTGTCGGCATTTGCTGGCTATTGGGAGGGCTCCTGCAAGGTCTCGGGCCCACCAGAGGCCGTGGTTCTGGGGCTTGGACCCAGGCCGGGCCTGCTGGCCAGACGCCGTCAGTCCAGGGCCTGTCTGCTTGGGCAGGTCCTGTTGAGATCCTGGCCCCTGGGGATAGGTCAGCCTGGTGCATGGGGTTCATGAAGACACCAGACGAGCTGTGAGCAGAGCTGCTGCTGGAACCGCTTTAAACCTGGAGGGATGGGCGCCGGTGGCACTGGTCAAGGCCCTGTCCCAGCGCAGGTAGGCAGGGCCGTCCACCCAGTGCCAGCTGCCTAGGGCCGCTTGGGGCAGGTGAGCGAGGAGGGGCCGCTGGGGAGAAGGCACTGAAACAGGCTGTTCCCAGGGACGAGGTGGGCCAAGGCCAGGGCTGTTCCCAGAGCTGGGAAGATGTTGGGATGGACGGAGCAGGAGGGCAACGCACACAGCTGTGGGGGAGTGGCCACGGGCGGTGGGGGGCTCAGCTCATTGAGGGCTCCTGGTGGGTGCTCACCACGCGGAACCACACCCCTCCAGGCTCGTGTTTCACCTCCTGTTTCCCGGTGTCCTTTGGTGTCCTTTTCTGTCCCAGGACACGTCCAGCATCCAACGTGACAGACACCGAGTTCCTGAACCTCCTTGGGCTCCTCTTGGCTGTGACGGTTTCTCGGACTTTCTTTTTTTGATGACTCTGGCAGTTTTGGGGAGTCCTGGTCCATTTCAGAGAACGCCCCTCAGTTGGGAGGTGTCTGGTGTTTTCTCTCGTGGTTAGCCTGTGGCTGGGTGTTTCCGGGAGGAAGACCCCAGAGGACAGGCGCCCTCCCTGTACACGGCGTCTGGGCACACGCGTCAGCCGGACTGGGCGCAGTCTCCCCAGGGCGCCGTCTCCTCCTCCGTTACCCATGAGTGCAGCTCACCTTCCTCTCCCACCCCAGCCAGGCTTCTGGACCCTCGTTCAGGGTTTGGGGTCTCGTTTTGGTTCCCGCTGTTGGATCTGCAGATGGGCTTGCCTTTGGGGCCTGCCGTGCTGTGGATTTGGGGGCTGCTGTGAGACCATCCAGCCTTTGAAAGGCTGTGGGAAGATAGGTGACAGCAAGCGGCTGCAGGAGGCCCAGGGTCCGGGCGGCCTGTACAGGGGCTTCTTTCCCGGTGACTCTGGCCGGGTCCTGTGGATTTTTAATTCTGACGGCGTATCTGCAGAGTGAAGCACCGTACAAGCCTCGACAGGCAGCGCGGACAGTACCAGCCCCTGCCGTCCTGATGCTGCCCGAGGGCGAGGGACATTCGTGGATGATTCACGGGCTTCATGAGCTATTTGCAGACATCCGCCCGAGTCTCCTTCAAGGGGAAATTCCTGAGCAGCCGCCTGGCCTCGCTGTTCTCTTCCGAGGCATGTGGGAGCCCAGCCGGCCTGGTGGGAGGAGAGGGTTGAAATGCCGTGGCTGCTACTTCTCGCCCTGGATGCTACTGGCTGAAGGAGCCTTCTTTTAAAGCCTTATTGATCACGTGTCTCAGTGATAACAGGAACCATCACGCACCATCAGGGTGTGAAGTGGAGCGGCCCAGGCCTGGGGGACCCTGGACTTCCTGCTTCACACTCCTGCCCCACACGCCTGCCAGAGGGGACCGTGTTTGCGATGGGGCCGTTCCCATCGCTTCCGACTGTTTGGTCACTTGGTTTTTTTTCTTTTTTTTTTTTTT
>NW_012107609.1:577027-577774 GCF_000951045.1 Mandrillus leucophaeus
GACCCGCCGAGATGCCTGCTGTCCCCCAGGGGAGACGGACCAGGTCGGGGCGCCGCCATCTCCCAGGGGAGACGGACCGGGTCGGTGCGCCGCCGTCCCCCAGGGGAGACGGACCGGGTCGGGGTGCTGCCGTCCCCCAGGGGAGACGTACCGGGTTGGGGCTGGGTTGATGTCTGTGCCGCTCCTGCCTGAGGGCACGCGGTGTCTGGGTGCTGCTCTTTGGCCCACGGGGTGGATTTGGCTGGGGACACTTGATCTGGGTTGTTGGGCCATCCCTTGCCCCCGCTTCATCCAGCCTGTCAGAGGCCACCTGTGCATGGCGCCTGGGCAGGGGCACCGCCGAGGCCTGCCCTGAGGGTTAGACACTGTGGGCCACCCGGCAAGAACCCTGTCCGTCTTACCCTCCTGCACCGCACGCCCAGTCTTTCCTGTGTGTCCGTTTGTCCTCTGAGGAGCTTTCTGGTCATCATGAACGTGCAGAATGATGAGGGAGGAGGTGCCATCCCAGGCGAGTGGCCCTATCCCCAAAACACAGGCGAGGCTCGGCCAGAGGAAAACTCGCTGCCCTTCACAGCAGCCAGGCCTGCCGATGTCCAAGTCCAGGCCAGGGGAGCGCAAGGGACACAGCTGGGTGTGCAGAGGATTAGAGAGGTGGCTGGGTGTGCAGCGGGTTAGAGGTGGGGCTGGGCGTGCAGAGGGTTAGAGGGGGCTGGGCGTGCAGAGGGTTAGAGGGGGCTGGGCGTGCAG
>NW_012107609.1:578559-589256 GCF_000951045.1 Mandrillus leucophaeus
GGGTTAGAGGGGACTGGGCGTGCAGAGGGTTAGAGGGGGCTGGGCGTGCAGAGGGTTAGAGGGGGCTGGGCATGCAGAGGGTTAGAGGTGGGGCTGGGCGTGGAGAGGGTTAGAGGGGGCTGGGCGTGCAGAGGGTTAGAGGGGTCTGGGCATGCAGAGGGTTAGAGGTGGGGCTGGGCGTGGAGAGGGTTAGAGGGGGCTGGGCGTGCAGAGGGTTAGAGGGGGCTGGGCGTGCAGAGGGTTAGAGGGGGTTGGGCGTGCAGAGGGTTAGAGGGGGCATTGGATTTTTAACAAAGTCTCTTGAGTGGGGTGGCGTTTGAGGCCATGACGTCCCTGGGCCGCACTCTTGGTTCGGGTCTGGCCTGGCTGTTTTAACCAGGTGGAAATGTTTGTGCGTCTCCCGAGTGGGCACGTCCGTCCTGCTGAGAGCACACTTGCCGTGGCCTCCACAGAGACCAAGCGACAGTCTTAAGAAGCGAGGGGAGACGCGTTCTCTTCAAAGGCTCGTAGGTTGTAGTCATGGTCTGAGGCTGCTTTTGGTAACAAGAACGTGCTGGTGGCTGGTAGAACACGCTCATGTGTTCAGTGCAGTCCTCACGTGGGAGGACCAGCCATACCCCGCTGGCGTGCTCCGCCCCCCTTTTCTGTGCGTCTTTGTGTTCTGGACTCATCGTCTGTGTTACTTTAGTAAGCAGTGAAAGGACAGACTCATGCCTCGTTGTCCCCACGCATGGGGCTTTGTCGTGAGGCCGCTGGTGCACAGTCGGACACAGGGATCCCGGGTGTGACCCTGTGGCGGTTACATGGTTATGTTTTCTAAGTTTAATGAATTGCTCGATATTCATCCAACTTGAACAAGTTGTTGCTAGTGCTTTGTTCCAGCTGCATAGATTGCCTGTAGGAGGCTTGCGTGTGTGTTTTTTGGGGTGTCCTTGGGGCCCGATAGGTGTTGCCATCTTCCCAAGCAGGCTGTGCAGAGGAGACGCCGCGGTGAGCAGTGGTTGTTGCTGCTGGGAGTGTTGGAGGTGACGGGAAGGATGTTGGTCTCCTTGGTTTGAGTGAACGTGCTTGCTGTGTACACGTTTTTCCTACTTGCGCGGTTCGTAGAAGTTCAGATAAACAGTGGTTGCTTGCTGAATGCAAACGTAGTTCCATGCTCAGACCCCAACCACCAGTCAACCCGTGCTTTCCAGAAGGGATGTGGGCCAAGCAGTGGAGCCCCAAGCTGCCCTCCTGGTGGAGAAGGGCAGGCAGGGCTCAGCCTCCAGAGCCGCGCACCCCTCCTGCGGGGAAGAGAAACTTGAACCCAAGCAGCTGTGACTTTGTCCAAGGTTGTCTGTGGGGTTGGCTGCGTGGGAGGGAGAACCTGAAACCCTCGGGTCCCTCCCTCCCTCCCTCCTTTCCTCCGTCCCTCTCTCCTTTCCTCCGTCCCTCCCTCCTTTCCTCCGTCCCTCCCTCCCTCCAAGAACAGCTGTACCAGACTCCTGGTCCTTCATCTTCCATTGACTCCCGAAAGACTCGCCAGTCACCGCTGATCTCTGTGTAGACAGTCGACCGTTATGTCCAGACAAAGGGCCTGAGCAGGAATCCACTGAAAACATGGAGAGGAGTGGGGAAGGGCCCTGGATGGGGCTCATCTTGGAAAGACACCGATAATCCTTGGGAAAGACATTTAGACGTATTTTCTTAGTTGAATGCATTTGTAATTTTTATTTTAACCTGATTTTCATGGAACTTCAGATTTCAGAAAGGTTGCAAGACCAGTGTGGAGAACACCCACCCGGCCTTGGCCTTCGTTGCCCAAATACCAACCTCCTGCCGTGTCGGCCGTGTCCCTCCTGCTCCCCGCCCCGCCCCGGGTCTCCATCTTTCACCCTCACGTTGTTTCTGAACGGTTGGGAGGAAGCAGCTGAGTGGTGTCCCCCTCACAGGTGTGTCTCCTAAAGGCAAGCATGTTTCTTTCGGAATCTCTGCAGTGCAGTCCCCGGAAGCAGGGAGTTAATGATCACACACGAGATATCTTTTTCGAATCTCACCAACTGGCCCAAACACGGTCTCTAGAAAAAGAAAGTCTGAGGTCGTGCGTGCACGTGGCCGTCTCTGTCATCTGGAGCTTCCTCTGTGTTGTCTCCCTGATGTTTTTGAGGGGTGGGGCTGCTGTTCTGTGGCGCTGGCCTCTCTGTGGTGTGTCCCGCGGTCTGGGCGTCTGCAGTCGCTCATGGTCGCACCAAGGACCTTATACCCTGAGGGCTGTGCTTTCCGCTGTGGGCACCGTACTGGGAGCACGTGCTACCCGCCTGCCCCGGGACGGCGATGCCCTCTTTGTTGGCATGGCCAGAACCCACCACTCCTGCAGCTGGTGCCTGTCAGCCAGCCAGAGTGGCCGCCAGTGGGCTCTGGCACATCTGAAACGTACCGTAGAAAATGCCCACCCTCCCCCTAGTGTTGTTTGCCGCAGTGATGAGCTCCTGGCCTGCCCTCCTCCGGCCACCTCGCATCCTACCTTGGCCGTTTCTTCTGGACCCTCAGCGTCCCACACAGTTCTGTGCAGGGCTAGGGTAGCTGGTCAAGGATGGGCTGAGCACCCCTAGGAAGGGTCCCAGCCTGGTCGTTCCCAGTCTGGGGGGCTGGTGTGCAGCTCATGGGGCAGAGGGCCCTGGGGTGCACGGGTGGGTGTGGGTTTGATGCCCTTCAGCTCCTCACCGTGCCTGGCTGGGGCATGTGCATTTGCAGACCCTGTTCTCCTGGTCATGGGCTGCTGGCTCGGGGGTCCTGGGCAGGCTGTGGTCTCTGCAGTGGCTTGTGCCGAGTTCCTTGTGCTGCTGTGACAGTCGTTGATGATGGGCAGGCTGTGGTCTCTGCAGTGGCCTGTGTCAAGGGCCTTGTGCTGCTGTGACAGTCCCTGATGATGGGCAGGCTGTGGTCTCTGCAGCGGCTGTGCTGAGATCCTTGTGCTGCTGTGACAGTCCCTGATTCCCTGATGATTCCTGAAGGGCAGGTGATTCATAAAGACAGAAACTTCTCAGAGTTCTAGAGGCTGAAAGTCTCAGACCAAGGCCTGGGCAAGTTTGGGGTCTGGTGAGGGCCCGAGGTTCCCTGCCGTGTCCTCGCGTGGAGGGTGGGAGGGTGGGAGGGTGAGAGAGTGGGAGGGTGGCAGGGTGAGAGAGTTCTACTGCTGAGGGCTGGGTGTAGGGACTGTCATCCTTTCCATGCCTCACCACCTCCTACAGACCCCACCTCCTACAGACCCTGCCTCCTAACACCGTCACATGGGCCATTGGGCCTCAACTCGCCAGGGAGCCTCAAGTCCTCCTCCACCCCAGCCCCCTTGCTCGTGCCCTCGAGCAGCTGCTAGGATCTACCCCCGGTTCCAAGCCCTGGGCCCAGCCCCTGGAGGGGTCACCAGCCCAGCCTTCTTGAAAGATGCAGGAGTTGGGGGTTCATTTGCCTGGAGAGCCCGTGGGCGGCGTCCTCGGCAGGGACAGTGGGAAATCCTCTGTGTCCCTCAGAAACGGCGGATTGAGTAGCAAGGCGAGGAGGTGCAGCCTTGACTTTTGAAAGTGAGAATTTTGCCCACATTTGGCTGAATGAGAGATTTTCAATGCCAGAGGGAGGTGCCCTTGCCCTGGGCTGAACAGCTCACTTGCTGAGGCTTTCAGGGGCTTTGTCTTAAATGATAATGTGTGTGGGGGCTAGTGTGTGCCCTGGGGCTAGCGTGTGCCCTGGGGCTAGTGTGTGCCCTGGGGCTAGCGTGTACATTGGGGCTAGCGTGTGCCCTGGGGATAGCGTGTGCGCTGGGGCTAGCGTGTGCCCTGGGGCTAGCGTGTGCATTGGGGGCTAGCGTGTGCATTGGGGCTAGCGTGTGCCCTGGGGCTAGCGTGTGCGCTGGGGCTAGCGTGTGCCCTGGGGCTAGCGTGTGCATTGGGGGGCTAGCGTGTGCCCTGGGGCTAGCGTGTGCCCTGGGGCTAGCGTGTGCATTGGGGGCTAACGTGTGCCCTGGGGCTAGCGTGTGCATTGGGGGCGTGTGCCCTGGGGCTAGCGTGTGCCGGGGGCTAACGTGTGCCCTGGGGCTAGCGTGTGTCCTGGGGCTAGCGTGTGCCCTGGGGCTAGCGTGTGTCTTGGGGCTAGCGTGTGTCCTGGGGCTAACGTGTGTCCCGGGGCTAGCGTGTGCCCTGGGGCTAGTGTGTACATTAGGGCTAGCATGTGTCCTGGGGCTAGCGTGTGTCCTGGGACTAGTATGTACTCTGGGGCTAGCGTGTGCATTGGGGCTAGTGTATGCCCGGGGACTAGCATGTGCCCTGGGGCTAGCGTGTGTCCTGGGACTAGCGTGCACCCTGGGAAATGCCCCTTTGTTTGGAACACAGATATGTGGAAGGAAGGGGTAGTGTCACCCTTAGCCACGGCTTGGATGTGACAGCTGGTGGGGACCAGGGCCCTCCATGCAGGATCTGCGGTTGGCCTTCTGTGCCTGCTTTTAGTTCCTTCTTTGCTGACTCTGAACTGTTTTTCCCTCACCAGGAGATGGAAATCCAAGAGAAAACAGCCCATTCCTCAACAATGTTGAGGCGGAACAGGAGACTTTCTTTGAAGGGAAGAACATGGCACTTTTCGAGGTAACTTATTAGAAGAAGGTGCCAGGGCCGTTGCTTTGGTGTGGAAAAGTAAAGGAGCCCCTGGGGGCCCCCAGGCCAGGGCCTCCCACAGGACTGGACACCACGTGGAAGGAACTGGGGCCTCCCTGTCCCGAAGGCCATGGAGGGGACCCAGTCCCGCACCTGAGCTGGGATGTGGTCCTCGACGGGCGCCTTCTGGGGTCCTTCCTGGATCGAGGTTGTTCCAGCCCCACGGGAACCCCTCAGAGCTGCTGAGTGCTGGCCATCCCGGGGTCCCTGCCATGGGTGGGTGGTCCCACTCAGTGAGGCCTGGAGCCCCGGCCTCGGACTCAGACCTCCGCACAGGTGTCCAGGCCTCTCTGGCTGGCTTCAGACCCAGGGGCGCAGGACCGGGCAAGAGCCTGAGCTCCACAACCTGAACATGGGGAGGCAGCCCGGGGGCCTGCGGCGGGGTGAGGGCCGCCTGTGACCCATGTCCACGCCGCACAGGAGGAGATGGACAGCAACCCCATGGTGTCCTCACTGCTCAACAAGCTGGCCAACTACACCAACCTGAGCCAGGGCGTGGTGGAGCATGAGGAGGACGAGGAGAGCCGGCGGCGCGAGGCCAAGGTACTGCTGCCCTGCCCATGCCCGGCCAGTCCCCACTCTGTGTGTCCTGGTAGGTCAGATCACACCGGCAAAGCAGTTGCTTGTCAGAAGAGTTGCCCTAAGCAATAGTGTCGTGGCCCCGTCCAGCCCTTTGTTCCTGGGAGGACTCGATGGTGCCTGCCCTGCAGCTCCGGTCCAGCCCTCTTCCCTCTCCACTGTCCGGGAAGCATGACATCCCCCACACAGCTGGGCGGCCGGGCTCCCTGTCGAGAAACGAGCTTGGGCTGTTTTGTTCGTTCTGCGGGAGTGGCCCTGTCCGCTGCTGTGGAGAGAAGTCTGAATGGTTCTGAGAGGCCGGGACATGGCCCCTTTCAGAGGGTGCTGTGGCCTCCGAGCTCCCGGGGGGCCACCCTCCTTTTCGTTTCCTGTCCAGGACACTTAGCCTGGTGGCGTTTTCCCTGCAGTTTTATTCCTTGAGGATTTGTTTCCAGGAATCCGTCCTAGGAAACGAGGGGGATGCAGTGGGGATTCCGTAGAACGTTTTCCCCGGGGTGGTTTCTGTGGGCGACGAGGTGTGGAAACCCCTTGAGCGTCCTCAGGAGGGTTCTGCCGTCCCCTGCGCAGACGGGTTGCCTGAGAACCACCCTGAGTCCTGACGCCCTGAAGTGACGCTCACAGGCGAGAGAGACCCTGGACCCATGTTGGGAAAAGTCTCATGGGCGGATGAAACAAACGCTGTCCTCGCTGTGGGGGTGCGACAGGTGGCTCAGTTTCTTCTCAACTCCCTCTGCTGTTAAAATCTTCCAAATACGTGTGCATTGCTTTAGAATCATAAGATACAAAAAACAAACAAAAAATCCACCGAAGGAAACCGTGCAGTGCAGGCTCCGCTGTGAAGCCAGGCGACGTCCTCCCCCAGTCTTGACACAAAATTGTCATTTCCCGAGTCAGCCCTGAGCCTGTGCCCCGCTCCTTCGGCAGACAGCTAAGAGCATGCATTGGCTTTTTAGGATGATTTTTAAATTCCCTTATTATTTTCCCTAACTTTCTAACTCTAGAAATACTCTCAGGAGACCCCTGTCTTCTCAGGAGGGAGGGTTTTGTGGCACCAGGTAGGGGCCAGTGAGCAGGAAGGAAGGAGGTGCTGAACCGGGTGCCCACCAGGTCCAGGGAGGGTGGCCCCCCTCCTCTGACCTCCACCAAGTGGGGCGTCCCTCGGCTGGCCCCCTGCCCTCCCCTGCATCTGCCTAGCCTGGGCTCTGTGCTTTGCGTCGGCGCCAGCCCTGAGCGCCTCCTGCCAGCGTCCAGTGTTCAGCTGACCTGGGTCCCACACAGCGATGGGGAAGTCAGGCTCCTGAAGATTTCTCTTTCCTTCCTTTTACTGTAAACACAGTGGAATTAATACTGCATTTCCAGGATACCTGAAGACACTTGGTTTTGTTTTTGAGAAGCGTCACTCTGGGGTTGAAGTAACCAGAGACAAGTGAGGGACGTGACTGTGTGGCCACCTCGGGGTGGGGCCTGGCCTGACAAGGGCCCTCAGCCCTGGCTGTTGTCCCAGGACAGGGCAGCGGCCTCTTCGGAAGCTGCATCTCTGGACCTCTTTGTGGTTCCCCTGCTGGGCCCTTCCCGGCTGGGGGAGCCTGTGGCCACCCCGCCTGTCCATAGCTCGGCCAACCCTTGGGGTGGGGCCATCACTGCTGCACGTGGACGCTGCAGAATTGGGTGTTGCCATGCCGGGCTCAGCACTCAGCACCTCTCTGGGGTTTCATGCAGCCTGGGCGCTACCTTGAGGCCTCATGGGCTCAGGCTGGTGCCCTGGCACCAAAACTCCGGACGGACAGGCCTTCCCTGTCTGTCCGCCTGCGTGCTGGAGTTTGTGTCTAGGGAGATGTTGGCCTTCTCCAGGGAGCAGGTGCCTTCCCACGGGCCTGGTCCGAGTGCTCCGGGAACCGGCTTCAGTTCCAGCTCAGCTGGGCTCAGGCACCACTGACCTGGCCACCCAGCTCCAACCCCTGTGCCTGGTGGAGCCCAGCCTGCCATGAGGTGCCCATAGAGAGCACACCCCAGCTTCTCTCACCCTACTTGGTACTGAGACATGAGGGAAATGTCCTGGCAGGTGCGTTTGTTGACGGCACACTGTGGGCCAGGGTCCAGGAGGTTCCCACCTGGAGGGCTCTCCCCGGCCCTCCCTGGCAACCCTACCCCCAGGCCGGTGGCTCTCAGGCCTCTGTCCCTCGGGGTCAACATGCAGGTGCTCGAGGCTGGTGCAGCCTGCGTTTCAGTCGGGGAGGGACCAGGGCCTGTGACCCCAGCAGGCCTGTTGTGTGATGATGGCAGGTTTCAGTTGGCAGTGAATCCTTCAGCTCCCTTTGGGGACTGTGCCTCGGCCCTTGGGGTGGAAGGGCAGGGGCCGCCCCTTGTCCTCTTTGGCCAGGCTCAGAGGCTCATCCCCAGCAGACCTGCTCCCATTAAAAGGGCCAGGCATCTCCAGCCTCCCGCGCCTGAAATTGGGTCGGGTTGGGCCTTATAAGTTGCCTTTTAGGCACAAACCGAGAGGCTAAGGCCAGCCATGCCCTTTCGTGAGGAGTCGGGATCCCCCGCCTTTGGCAGAGAATCAGCTTCTGACTCGCCTGTCATGGGGCCGTGGGATCTGAGGCTGAGCCTGGAGGGCAGGGTCCCCTGTGTGGACGGCGTCTCTGCCTGGAGCTCTGCCTGTCGGCTCCTGCGTTAGCTGAAGCCTTGCTGTGAAGTCACAGCAACAATTGTCCCCGGAGCCTTGCTGTCACCCCTGTCCTGGGTTCTCAGTTTTATCCCATGAAAATGTCCCAAAGCCGGTTCTCCTCCATCTCCCACCACGTCTGTCGTTTGCACCAAGAACAAGGCGTACTCAGATTTGGAGGGTCCAGCAGCGGCCCCCGGCCCCGTCACCCTCTCCTCTCCAGGGCCCCTGTCACAAGCAAGTTGCTCACCTGTTGCTCCCCACCTAGGGCTCAGGGAACCAAGTGCATCCCCCAGGCTCTCAGAGCCAGAGCTTCCCATGCTCCTGGCTGCTCTCTTAAATTATTTTCTCCAGGGTCCTAAAGTCATTGGAGCCCTAGATCTCTGCTGAGCCCCGTACTCGGCCTGTCTGTGGGAGGCGTTCCGGCACAATGACCCCGGAAGCCACCCTGTTTGCTTTTGTGGTGTGGTGCTAAAGGTGCTCTCCCTGGGAGCTGTCCATCACTTGGTCCCCTGTTCCCATCCGGCAGCCGGCCCCATCCCCATGCCTGGGCTGTGTGAACCCCAGGATTGAACCCCCTCCTCAGCCTCCTCACGGAGCCTGTTCTGATCTGCACTGTGGCCGTTGTTCACAGGAAATGTCTTCAAAGAAAACCTTCCCCGTTTTCTACATTGACCTTGAGATGTTTTCCTGTTAAAACATCACCTTGTGCTGGGGCCAGCCGTGCTCCAGGTCCGAGCCATGTGCCCCTGCTCATGGCGGGAGTGGGGCTGAGCAGGCAATGGGGACAGAGCTGAAACTTCTGCCCCAGCCTGGCCGGTCCCGAGCGGGGCTGGGGGGCTGCCTCGCAGGCACTGACCTGCTTCTGGCTGTGCTGCTGGTCCTTGCCCGTGCGGGTTTCTTCAGGGCCACGGGGTGTGTCCCCCTCTTTGGCACAGGTGTCTGAAGCGGGCTGCCTGCTCCATGCTGGGGCAGGCGGGGTGGCCCCAGGGTGGATATCTGAACCTTTGCTGTTATATTGTGGTGACCTGGGCCAGTGCTGAGCTGTGGATTTTATTTTTTTAAATTTAATTTTATTTTTTTTAGCTTTATGGGCAGCAGCCGTTTCTTCCCTCCGCCAGCTCTGCTTCCATTCCTGAAGCCTCAGGCTCTCCCCGGGTGTCAGGTCTGAGGCCCTGATCCATCCAGGGAATGCAGCTGGGGGCCCTCCTGTTCTCCCTCTAGTTTTTCCCATGACTTTTCCAGTGTAACAGGTTCCGCTCCGTCGGGGAGGCACAGCAGAGCAGCTGCATCTTGGTTCTCTGCCAACCATGCGGTTCTGCTCCCCTCCCCTAAGCCCCCGCCCCCGGGATGGTCAGGGTCCCACCCTGGGCCTCTCTCTGAGCCTCCGTCTGTTCCGGGACGGACTCCTGTCCCCTCCAGTCCCCTTCTGCCCCTTCCTGCCCCCACGGCCGCTTTGCCTGCCCGGGGCCTGAGTGCAGCCTGGGGAGGGGGCTGCCTTCGGGTGTGGGGTCCGAGCCCCCGGCACACGCTGTGTTCCGTCGCAGGCTCCGCGCATGGGCACCTTCATTGGCGTCTACCTGCCGTGCCTGCAGAACATCCTGGGTGTCATCCTCTTCCTGCGCCTGACGTGGATCGTGGGGGTGGCTGGTGTCCTGGAGTCCTTCCTCATCGTGGCCATGTGCTGCACCTGCGTGAGTCTCCCCGGCCAGTGTGGCTGTGCCTTCAGGCGGGGGCAGCCGGACAGTAGGGCCCTCCCCAGACACCCGTGTAGAGGTTGTTCAGCGCCGTCCCCTCCACGAGAGCTGGGGCAGCTGCGGGGATGAGACACCGCCCTGGCCGGGGTTAGCGCTGGCGTGTTGATTGGCGCTGGCACCTCATTTACCCGTGTCTGCGGAAAGGCATCTCGGCCGGTGGTGGGTGTTGTGGGGTGGCCTCAGGGGGCTGAGGCTTCCAAGGGAAGGGACACCCTGTGTTTTGACGACATCACCTCCAGTTGGGAAGGACCTTGGGTACTTTCAGGTGTCCTTGTCATAGGGAAAGGGGTGGGAACCAGGACACTGCATGCCTGGTGCCCGGGAGCCTCCGGGTCCTGGTTTCCCAGCCACTCCATTGAGATGGAGAGCCCTGGAGCTGGGGGCTGACTTTCGGCGGGAGCCAGGCCATAGACCGCGCCTTGGGAGTGTTGCGATGCCGGCAGGCTCTTGGAAAGCTCTCCTCAGATGGCCGCCTGTCTTTCTGCAGACAATGCTGACCGCCATTTCCATGAGTGCGATTGCTACCAACGGCGTGGTGCCAGGTAAGGGGTGCCTGAGTCCTGTTAGAGGAGTCTGTGTGTTTCCACACGGTAACTGGGAGGCGGCCGCTCCGCGAGGCAGGGCCAGGGGCTGCCTGGGGGTCACTGCCAGGCCTTCTGCATGTTCTCCACTGGCTCCTCTGGCGTTTGAGCTGTGAGGTCACGGCTGTTTGGTTTTCTTCCCCATTTTGCTGCATGGTGACTGTCTCTTGCCAGGGTAGGCAGTGCCCACCAGGCAGCGGGCTTGGGAGGGGGAGGCACGGGCGATTCCAGTGACGCCTGTAGCCTGGCATGTGCCATAGGCTGAGTTCTTGGAACCTGTATCTCACGAGGGAAGGTGAAGACAAAACGCTGCCCTGACCTTGTTAATTAGTAATAAATTAATTACAATACGTAATAACTAGTGAACTGAGATGATGTTCATTAGCAATAAATTAATTACAATACGTAATAACTAGTGAACTGAGATGTTAAT
>NW_012107609.1:589392-602286 GCF_000951045.1 Mandrillus leucophaeus
ATAAATTAATTACAATACGTAACAACTAGTGAACTGAGATGATCTTCATTAGCAATAAATTAATTACAATACGTAATAACTAGTGAACTGAGATGATAATTAGCATTAAATTACAGTACGTAATAACTAGTGAGCTGAGATGATACTGTTAGTAATTAATTACGTAAATAGCTAGTGAACTGAGATGATATTAATTAGTAATAAATTAATTGCAAGACGTAATAACTGGTGAACCGAGATGATATTGTTAATTAGTAATAAATTGCAACACGAAATAACTAGTGAACTGAGATGATGCCACGTCTGCTCCCTAGTGCATGTGTCCTGCGTGTGTTAACGGCCGGGCTTGCTCAGCACCAGGTCCTCACGCAGCTGGCCCCCACCCCCACGGGGGCATTGCGTGGTGCTCAGTGGACTTCCCCGGCCGCAGGAGAGCACGAGGGCCCTCACCGGGGGTCTCCCTCAGCAGCCAGGGGACCAGTCTCTGCTTCTCGATGACTGCATCCGTTAGGGCCCCTTCCTCATGCCACACGCACTGCTCAGGGCAGGGAGAGCCGCGTTCTCCAGGCAACCCTGGGGTCGCTCCCAGCTTTCCTGTCAGCCATCGCATGCGTGGTTCACAGTCTACCAGAGAACTCCTGAACATCCTGGTTTCTCTTTTGCCTTTTTTATAAGCAAAACGTAGTGGAAGTGGGGGCTGGGGCTGCCTTTGATGTACGAAGGCCTTTTTCCTGGACCTGCTGGGGCCTCCTGCCCCGACCTCACCTGGTGCTCATGTCCACGAGGGCACGGTCGGTGTGGAATGTGTGCCGAGCCTCGGGAGGGGAGCGTTTACCGTGGCAGCCGGACGTCTTCATGTGCTGCTTTGCGGTGGGCGAACACGCTGCCTTCGCAGAGACAGGCCCCCCTTCACTCATGAGCGACAGCGCAGACCGCACCTCAAGTCTGCGTCCAAGCGCGCCCCTGACCCGCGGCCGCCACCTGTGTCTCCACAGCTGGCGGCTCCTACTACATGATATCGCGCTCGCTGGGACCCGAGTTCGGAGGCGCTGTCGGCCTCTGCTTCTACCTGGGCACGACGTTCGCAGGGGCCATGTATATTCTGGGGACCATCGAGATCCTTCTGGTGAGCGTGCTGCTTTGGAGCGTTCCCCACCCCACAGTCTGCGGCAGGACGCAGTCTGCCTGACCCGCTCTGTGGCACACACAGCCCACGGAGCCATCCCGACCCCACTGCCCTGACTGCCCCTGGGCTCTCCCTGGCGGAAGCCGTCGGCAGCGTCCACTCTGCAGCGACCTGGGTCCCCCGTGAGCACCATTGCCGCCCTCCGCGAGGGGTGCCTGGCATGGGCTGGGTAGACGTCTGGGCTGTAGATCTGAGCCCCGCGTGGGTGTGGCCCTGCAATCTGAGCTGTTTTACGGGCAGGGTTGAAACTCGGCTTAGAAGAACCTCTTGCCAGGATCCTAGCCCCTTCCCTGCCTGATTGATTTGGGCACTTGGCCAAGGGTTACGGAGCCCAGCAGTGCACGGCCAGGTGATGTCATCACCTTCCCAAAACAGGCTCAAAGCACGCCCCACATCACCTGAGCACAGCTAAGAGCTGTGGCCTGAGTTCCTTGGTCCCCGTGGGGACAGGAACCGCCCTCTCTGGCTGCTGAGCACCACCCTTCCTGTGAGCTTCTGAAACCCACCGTCCCCACAGGGCTTCAGAGACGCCCACCTGAGCCCCCGTTCCCAGTCTTTCTGCCCCTCCCTCCGCTGCCAGACCTGGTTCCCGGCCTCCTGGGCTCCTGCAGAGAGCCACATGGCCGAGAAGTTTCTGAAGCCTTTCAGTGGGGTCGCATCCACCTCTGTCCCACCCTGAGTCCCCTGGCCATGCCCCTCAGTCTTTCCTGCCCTGGGTGCCATGGCTGCAAAGACACCATGGCTGCCGCACTCCCCGGATTGCTTTTGGTGGGGATGAGTGCCGTGTCCTCCATGCCTACTGTACCCCAGTCCTGTCCTGGTCTTGAGGGAGCTGAGCAGCACCGTCTCGCATCTCCGTCCCTTGAATTTGGGCAGAGCAGAGGTTGCACCCAACCGGCGTGGTCAGACCCAGTGTTTGTCCAGGACGTCCAGCCGGGATGGGCCGAGCTCTCTGGGCTGTCACGTTCCTCTTAGCAGGTGTTTCTTTTGAGTGTGGACGTGTGGCCGCCCCGGGTCCTGAAGTTGCTTTACTCTCAGGTGTCCGGGTGGCTCCTGGGAAACGTGCAAGCCCCTGGCCGTCCACTGCCCGTGCGCTGACCCCCGCGGGCTCCGTCCAGCACGGATGCCTCCCGATGGCCCCAGCGCCTGTTGGGAGGAGGCCCCTGTGTGGCGCTTGCAGGAGGGAGGGGCGCTGGGGAGTTCTGTCCGGGGACGGCCTCCCAACCCGTCTTGTCCCTGCAGACATACATCTCCCCGGGTGCGGCCATCTTCCAGGCAGAGGCTGCGGGTGGCGAGGCGACCGCCATGCTGCACAACATGCGTGTGTATGGCACGTGCACGCTGGTGCTCATGGCCCTGGTGGTCTTCGTGGGCGTCAAGTACGTCAACAAGCTGGCGCTGGTCTTCCTGGCCTGCGTCGTGCTGTCCATCCTGGCCATCTACGCCGGCGTCATCAAGTCTGCCTTCGACCCCCCGGACATCCCGTGAGTCTCGGGGCCTCTGAGCCGTGGGTGGTGTGTGGGGCTGGGGCCAGGTCCCGTGGGCTCTGCCCGCCTCTGGTCCGTCATCCTTGACACTGAGCTCCCCGCGAGGGGCGGGACTGGGTGTGACCACGGCGGGAACCCCTGTGGGCTCGTTCTGAGGATTATGGGAAACCCAGCCGTGAGGCGGGCCGAGGCATCCTCGTGGCCGGGTCTGAGCGTGAAGACCCTCCTCAGTGGCGGGTTTCAGGAGTGGCCGGCGGCCTGAGCACGGTCAGGTGGCACCGAGGGTCGCGGCTCCTTCTCCCTCCCAGAGGTGCTTGGAGTAGTCCCTTTTCTTGTCCTCTTGGAGGAGAAGCTGGGAGGCGGCCCACGTCCTGGAACACGGGAGTGGCCGCCAGAGCCCTCAGGAGCGGGTCCAGAAAAGGCCAGCAGCCAAGCCCCTCCAGGTTCCCAAGTTTTTGCCGTCTCCGTGTGAAGGGAGCCCCTGAAGGAATAGCCTCATAGAGGCCTCAAAACAGAGGGAGGCAGAGCAGCCGCAACCCTGCGAGCCTGTTTTAGGGAAACACAGCTCTGCCCTTCCCTGGGGCGCCCGTCCTGAGACCCCTTGCTGATGCCTGAAGCCGTGGCCCCGTGTAGACTGTTTTCTACACACAGGCCTGGTTTACACACCAGAGGCGGCACTCCTGTGCTCTTGGCCGTTGGGACGTGGCAGGAGGGTGGCTTGGACTCAGGCACTGAGATTGTGACAGCCGACCCGGCCAGGACACCGCCGAGGGCCTCAGGCAGGAGCGACTGCAGCGTGGCTGTGTCGGCACGGGGGGTTCGCGGGGTTCCACCTCACTGGTTTCCACTGCGCAGTGGAAAACGTGTGAATTGTTTATGTCTAGAACACTTCAGTTAAGCATGTTTGGACCATGGGTGGCCGAACCATGGATGAGGGGACGGCTGTACGGTACAGCATTACTGTTGCAGCCTGGCCCGGTCCCGGGTCCCTGGTCCCCGGCATGATCCGTGACCCTTGCGTTCCTGCTGCAGCCTGGCTCGGGCCCAGTTCCCGGCGTGATCTGTGGCCTTCCTGTCTTGGGAGGTGCAGGGTGCCAGGAGCCACTCACGGGTGACACCACGGGTGCCCATTGGAGGAGCCGGGTGGGGCAGTAAAAGCCACTTCGGCAGCAGCACACGGCCGTGCCTCCCTGTCCCGCCCTAGGGTCTGCCTCCTGGGGAACCGCACGCTGTCTCGGCGCAGCTTTGATGCCTGCGTCAAGGCCTACGTCACCGACAACAACTCAGCCGCCTCTGCACTCTGGGGCCTCTTCTGCAACGGCTCCCAGCCCAGCGCCACGTGTGACGAGTACTTCATCCAGAACAACGTCACCGAAATCCAGGGCATCCCGGGCGCGGCCAGCGGCGTCTTCCTGGGTGAGGCCCGCAGGGCTGCAGCAGGGGCTGGGGGTGGCGGCGGCCGGCGCTGGCCCCGGTGGACGCTGTCACCGTAGGGTCACTCTCAGGGCCCCAGTTCCTCCTGCCTGGCCGAGCCCCTCCCCAGCTGCTGCTGACGAGCCTGGGGGTCCCTGTGCACACCCCTGGCAGAGCCACAGAAGCCAAACATAGTGTGGCAGGGAGACGGCCTCTGTCGTGGTCAGCAAGCTGGTCTTAAAGCCATGGATTTATGTCCACGACCACCTGGCAGTGTGTGTGGGGAACTTGCTGTGTTAGTGAGGGAGCGGTGGCTGGGCGGTGACACCCCCTCTGTGTGTCCTTCCCTGAGGAGAGGCTGCCCTGGACCCGCCCCAGGGGCTTGAGGGAAAGGACCCCTGGCAGGGTACACGAGACCTGCTCCAGAACCCGAGATGGGAGGCCTGGGCTTCCCAGGAGTATGTTGTTCTGCACTGAGGCTTCTCTTTAGTGCTGACCTTCCTTCCATAGACGCAGACAGGTAGCTTTCCCAGAGGTACCGTCTCAAAAAACTTGTTTGAATTGGAGCCTGCTTGCAGCGCACAAGCTGTGACCCTTCCCCTCCAGCCACCAGTGGGACCTGCCAGGGAGTGGCCTGCCCCGTGGTGTGGGCGCTGGACGGAAGGTGCCAGAAACCCATGGGATCTTCCTTGTCCGGCAGAGAACCTGTGGAGTACGTACACGCACGCAGGGGCGTTTGTGGAGAAGAAAGGTGTGCCCTCAGTGCCTGTGGCAGAGGAGAGCCGCGCCAGCACGCTGCCCTACGTGCTCACCGACATCGCGGCCTCCTTTACCCTCCTGGTTGGCATCTACTTCCCCTCCGTGACCGGTGAGCCCGCCGCTCCAGCCGTCTCCTCTTTCTTTCTCTCCCTCTCTTTTTCGCTGTCACCCAGGCTGGAGGGCAGTGTCGTGACCATGGCTCTCTGCAGCCTTGACCTCCTAGACACAAACATTCCTCCCACCTGAGTCTCCCAAGCAGCCAGGACCCTAGGCACACGGCACCACACCCGGCTAATGTCTGTATTTTTTGTAGAGGGGGGTCTCCCCACATTGCTCAGGCTGGTCTCAAACTCCTGAGCTCAAGCCATCCTACTCCTCCCAAAGTGCTGGGATTACAGGCATCTTGAGTCACCGCACCCGGCCTCTCTCCATCTTTCCCTTCTTCTGTCTCTCTGTCCATCTCTCTGTCTCTGTCATTCTGCCCTCCTGTCTCTCTCTCTCTCTCTCTCTCTCCTCCTCCCCCTTTCCCTCTCTCTCTCTGTCTGCCTCTCTCTGTGTCTCTCTGTCCCTCCCTCCCTCTCTCTCTGTCTCTGTGTCTCTCTCTGTGTCTCCCTCTCCCTCCCCCATCTCTCTCTGTCTCTCTCTTTCTCTCTCTCTCTCTCTGTGTCTCTCTCTGTGTCTCCCTCTCCCTCCCCCCTCTCTCTCTTTCTCTCTCTCTCTCTCTCTCTTTCTTCTCTCTCTCTCTCTCTCTCTCTGTGTCTCTCTCTGTGTCTCCCTCTCCCTCCCCCATCTCTCTCTGTCTCTCTCTTTCTCTCTCTCTCTGTCTCTCTCTCTGTGTCTCTGTCTCTCTCTCTAGTGTGTTTCTTCCTGTCCCTGCTTATCTTGCCTGTTTGGTTCAGGGGAAGCGGCTGAGGTCTCCGCTCTGTGTCCTGATGGATTCGTAAGACGCCTGTCTGCCGCTCTCCCGGGCAGGCCTGTGTCAGGAGAGGCTGTTGTAGGGTTGCTGAGAGTTTAGCAGACGCCTAGGAGTGGCCTCGTGTGAGCTCAGAGTCCGGGGACCTCGGGGACCTCGGCCCTCTGTGTCCTCCTCAGACAGTGGGCCTTGTTCCGACCGGGGGTGGGGCCCTTGTTGTTCCCCAAGGGGTGGGCCCGGGCCCCACGCTCTCCCCGTCACACGCACACGCCCCCGGCTGTCTCCACTCGGCCTTCCTGTCGGGATGCCCCTGACTGGCGCTGGCTGCTTGTGTGGCCTGGGCTGCCCTTCCGGTCCCTCCCACGTCTGCTCCTGGACTTTATCTCAGCGCATCTCAAAGCCCTGGAGCCCAGGGTCAGCCACAGGGCCCAGCCCAGCGCTGGCGTCTCGTGTTTACCTCGCCGCCCCTGAAGGTGGGCCCGTCTCACCGTGGAGGGGGCGATCAGCCCGGGGTCCTCTCCGTGTGCTTCCGCTCCAGCCTACCCCGTCCGTCTGCTCCCAGCGCCGTGGGTGGAGGGCGTGGGGCAGAGCCTCTGTGTGGAGGGCGTGGGGCAGAGCCTCTGTGTGGAGGGCGTAGGGCAGAGCCTCCGCGTGGCTCCGGGTGTCTCTGTGCTCTACCACACCGGATTGTGCGCTCTGCCGCCTTCCAGGCCACCCCGAGCACGGGCGCTTCAGGCTGTGCCTTGGATGGGACTGAGCCAGGCGTCAAGTGGCCGCCACCGACCCAGCTTCCCGGAGCTCTGTGGGAGCCGATTGTGTGGAAATGCCCGCGGCCGTGGCTCCCTAGAGGAAGGTGGTGCCCACGTGGCACTGCAGCAGGAGGGGTCACAGCATCTGCCCGCCCGGCTGGCTGGGCTCTGAGTCGTTCTAGGGTCTCATTCCGAAAGTCCTTAGGTCCTGGGGGGCCTGTGAGCCATTGCTCAGCAGCGTCCCTGGGCTGGCCCTTGGTCGTGGGATTAACGCAGGCTCCAGAGGAGCCCTGGGTGTGGGGGGTGTGGGGGTCCGTGTTGAGGTCAGGCCTTGTCCTCGGGTCCAGGGGAGAGGTAAACGTGCCTGGGCCTGCGTCCCCCCAGCCGTGGTCCTGCAGCGTGGGCCGGTGGAGCTTGGACTGCAGCCTCGGGAGCAGCTCACCCTCGGGGTCTCCCCAGAGACCACCTTTCCGGCTCTCTGGGCAGGGGCCGCCATCACATGGCACTGACTCCTCAGATGGGTCTTGGCAGCATTTTCCATGTTCGTAGGTATCATGGCGGGTTCAAACCGGTCCGGGGACCTCAAGGATGCGCAGAAGTCCATCCCCACGGGGACCATCCTGGCCATAGTGACCACGTCTTTCATCTGTATCCTTGGAGGGGTGCAGGCGAGGGAGGTGCGGGTTCCAGCCTCTGCCTGGGGGGAGGCCCCCATGCCCTCCCCGGCTCAGCGCTGCGCCCTCGGCCACTGGCGTGTGACTTCCCGGGTGAGGCCGGGCTCTGACCACGTCATCCTGCCTGGGAGACGGGGCTGGGGCTGCTGTCAGGACCCCGGCTTCTTCGCCACTGTGTGATGCGATCGTGGATAAAACAGAAGCAGTCACCCTGCTGCCTGTGGACAGTGACGCACAGCTGTGTGTGGTGTGTGCCACCGGCAGGCTGGGCCCGTGGGGTCTCTGACTTCTCAATCCCAAGGCTGCCTCTTTCCAGCCGAGCATCGTCCCCTCAGTGAGGTCCCCTGCCGATCCCTGGCGGTCAAGCACCAGGCCAGGTGTGTCTCCACCACCCCAGGGCCCTGTTCTGTGATGCTGGACAGAGCCCCGGGAGGGTGCGCCGAGGACACGGGGGACAGGACGTGCCCGGGATGGGATGGGGTGCAGAATGGTCCCTGCCCAACTGGAGCCTGGGGCCGGCGCGTCCCCCCTCCTACCCCACCCCCCGTACCTGAGGACACCCTCCTACCCCACCCCCCGTACCTGAGGACACTGCACCCGCAGACCCGCCTTTCCTTGACGAGAGCTGTAGATCTCTCCTGCATTGTGCTGTTTGGGGCCTGCATCGAAGGTGTGATCTTGCGAGATAAGTACGTTTCCATCTACAGTTTCCGTGCAAAGCCTGTCGTCTTCATGGGTTTTCCTGAGGACGAGTTTGACTTTGAAATGACATCGCCCTCGGACTTCATGTCCGTGTGCAGAGCTGAAGCCATCCCGGTCCCAGGGTTGGGATCCCCTTGGTCTGATGTGTGTCTCTTCCACTGGAGCCTACAGCCTGGGGAACCGTTCAGAGCCGCCTCCAAGCCCTGATGCAGCTGGGGGCACAGGCCCTTCCTGGGGAGGCCACAGGGGTGTGGACGGGTGAGGCTTGGCTCTGGGAGGCCCCCCAGCCCTGCTGCCAAGTAGAGAAGTAGTGGGGTCCCAGGCAGGTCGTCGCTGACCTGCATCCTCATGGGACGTGCCTGTCTGGCAGCCCCAAGGCCCCGGGGATCCTGGGTGGTCCCTGACTGAAGCTGACGCCAGGCTGGGTCTTCCCTGCTCCCAAGAGCGACCGTGAGGTGAGCAGGACCCGCTCCCCCGCTGAAGACCCTGCAGAGCATTCCGGCCATGCCGGGCAGAGCCTGGTGGAGGTTTCAGCCAACGGGGACTGGAGGCCAGGCCTCAGCTTTCCCAGGAGCCGCTCCCACCACACCGGGCCCCTCGGTGGGAGAAGACGTTTTGTCTGATTTAGGCACATTTCTGAAAACCGCCTGCCTGCAGGTTCGGGGAGGCCCTGCAGGGGAACCTGGTCATCGGCATGCTGGCCTGGCCCTCCCCCTGGGTCATCGTCATCGGCTCCTTCTTCTCCACCTGCGGCGCCGGCCTGCAGAGCCTCACGGGGGCACCGCGCCTGCTGCAGGCCATTGCCCGTGATGGCATCATCCCCTTCCTGCGGGTGAGCCCTGCGTCCTCGGGGAGGGGGCCCTGGAAGGTCAGGGTCGGGCTCTGTTCCCCGGCGGGATCCTCACAGTGCCGTGTGTGGGGCACATGCCTGCAGCTTGGACCCCGTGGTGGTCATTCTGCCCCGGCCGTTGCTCTGAGCATGGGAGTGGTGGGTGGTGAGTGGTGGGCAGAGGCAGCTCCAGCCCTCCTGCCTGCAGGTCCCTCCGAGCGCAGCCCCGGGTGTGTCAGGAGCGGCTGTGAGGGCCCACGGCCTCGGGTCCAGACGTGCCTGGTCTGCTGTCTGGCCAGAAGCCCCCTGCCTGCCTGCCACTCCTTTCTCTGTGTGGCTGAGCTCTTCAGCCCGTGGGAGGTGGCGTCACCAGCCTGCAGCCAGAGTGTGTGGCTGTTCTGAGGATGGCACAGACGCCCGCATTGGGTCCTATCCGTGTGCTGTGCCCAGAGCTGCCAATTGTGGCTCCTCCTGCCACTCAGGCCCAGGGGAGCTGTGGGAAGGTTGTGGATGGCAGAGCCGTCCTCGCCCATCGCCGGTCCCTCAGCAGGGTGCCGACCCACAGGGCCTTTGTGTGGTTGCATCTTGTCAGTCCCAGCCGGGCCTAGGGCCTGGTGTCTGGGAAGGGGACGGACACACAGACCCCGTGGGCCTCAGCTTCTGGGAGGTGAGGGCGGCCTGAGGGTGAGAAAGGTCACTACAGGGTCTGGGGAACCGTGAGTGCCCTGGAGACGCTGGTCCTGTGTTGTGTGGTCGGGGAAACTGAGGCAGGTGGTGGGTGGGCTGAGGCCACACAGGTTGCAGGCAAGCCCGGTGTAGACACAGCTCTGAAGCCTCCTGGGCTGCAGCCCTTTGTCAGGGCCTCTTCCCAGGCCAGCCGGGTGACGTCCCGGGGACCTACTGTGAAAGGCGGTGTCTGCTGGTCTTTGCCTTTAAGACTCATCTGGGCTGGACCTGACCAGACTGCAGCTTCTCTCCTAAAAGGGTGGTGTCATCTGCCCCATGTTCCTGCCCTTGTCCCTGCAGGTGTTTGGCCACGGGAAGGCCAATGGGGAGCCCACGTGGGCGTTGTTGCTGACGGTCCTCATCTGTGAGACTGGCATCCTTATTGCCTCCCTGGACAGCGTGGCCCCGATCCTCTCCATGTGAGCCCCCGCAGGACGGGGACCTGCGGTTGGGTGTATGGGCCTGGAGCATGGGGCAGTGTGGACGGGAGGCCCTGCTCAGGACAATCAGTAAACAGGCAGGGCCAGCCGTGGGCAGTCAGAATCCTGCCGGGAAGGGAGTTGGGCCGGGGAAGGCAGGTGCACAGGCCTCCAGGCAGGCGCCGGCCAGGGTCTGCCGGGGACAGTGTGGCTGAACAAATGGCTGCTGGGGAAGGGACAATGGCCCATCTCTTGATGGACCAGGCGGCCACAGGATGACTGGGGCCTGAGGGGGCCTGATTCGGAGTCAGTCTGAGTCAACTTATGTACAGAGACACGGGGAGACAAGACGCAGGTGGGAGGGACAGTGATGACAAGGGTGGTCTCCCAGGTTGCAGTGACTGGGGGCGTGGAGGGGCCCAGTCGGCGCGTGTCAGTGTCTGGTTGTCCCTGCAGGTTCTTCCTCATGTGCTACCTGTTCGTGAACCTAGCCTGCGCCGTGCAGACCCTGCTACGTACCCCCAACTGGCGTCCACGCTTCAAGTTCTACCACTGGTGAGGCCGCTCAGCACGGGCGTCAGGAGCCCTGCAGACTGGGACACTGGGTGCCTCTGCCACTGGGGAGGCCGCTCAGCATGGGCGTCAGGGGCCCTGCAGGCTGGGACACCGGGTGTCTCTGCAAGGCCAGCTGCCCTGGGCCTGAAGACCCCAGGCGGGTCCTCGACTGTTCCTTTGCGGAGTAAGCCCCTGGGCAGCTGATGAGACTGTGGCCTCTCTTTGCCTCTGCACCTGAGGAAGGCCTCTAGTTACGAGGATGCCCAGGTGTCTGTGTGCCGCCTTGTACCTCCCGTGGTCAGCCGGCACTCCCAGACTTGGGGCGTATTCCATCAGGGCTGTGGGTCTTCTTAACTCCCCTCCTCGGGAATCAGGCACTGGGTGGATGCTGCAGCCATGGTGTTGCGTGCACAGCCGAGGTGCTGTGTGCACGCTGGGAGCTGGAGCTGTGTACTGGGTCTTGGAGTAGCGGCTCCCACAGGGGCCCAGGGAGCCACGTCACCCCTCAGAGGTGATTGAGTGCAGGCATGGTCGTCAGGCATCAGTGACTGTTTTCCTGGTGTTAACAGAGAGTTTCACTGAGGGAGGGGCAGTGTCCGTGTGGCGTTGGGCCACCCCTGAGCCACTTGTCCCGCCCCCAGGACCCTGTCCTTCCTGGGCATGAGCCTGTGCCTGGCACTGATGTTCATCTGCTCCTGGTACTATGCGCTCTCCGCCATGCTCATCGCTGGCTGCATCTACAAGTACATCGAGTACCGAGGGTAAGCGCCGTTAGTCCCCCTCACGGACCCGGCGCACAGGATTGCGGGCCCCTCTCACACTATGCCCAGGGCAGCTCCCTAGAGGGGCCTCCCTGGGGCCCGAATGTTGTGTGCCGTCCTGGGAGCAGCTGGGAGCACATGCAGGTGGGCTGTGCTGTGAAAGCCAGGGTTTCCCTCCCGCCCCCAGCCAGGCCAAGGTGCCTGTACTCGTGGACAGTGTCTCCAGCCTGGAGCTCTTGTCTCGTGCCGTCCTCAGCAGGCAGTGAGCCCATGGCTGACTATTCCTGCTACATGTCTCGCGAGGTGTCCCCAGGTTGTGCCTGTATTCACTCGGCAGCCACGGATGTCCTTCCCCGTGCCCCAGCGCCCACCCTCCCTCCCCTTGCACCCGCCTCCTTCCCGGGGTCCAGCCACTTCCCTGTCACAGGCCTTCTGCTCCCCACCCTGCGAGGAAGGCGCCTCACGCATGCTGGACGTAGACCTCATTTCCTCCATAGCCACGGCACCCTCTGACCCCGTGGCTCCTGGGACGGGCTCCCTTGAGGGCAGGGGTGGGCACGGAGGCCTCCCTCCTTATCCAGGGACTTTTTCCGGGGGTCCTGTTTGCCCTGACTCACCTGCCCCCAGAAGTCCCCTCTTTCCCAGATGGGCTGAACAAGCCCCCCACTTCCTTTCCCGCAGTGCCGAGAAGGAGTGGGGCGACGGCATCCGCGGCCTGTCCCTGAACGCTGCCCGCTATGCCCTGCTGCGTGTGGAGCACGGGCCTCCTCACACCAAGAACTGGAGGTGAGCGCTGCCCATGCCCCGTGTTCCTCACATGCACGGAAGAGCCGTTTCTGAGGTTGGCCTTTGAGTGGGGACCTTGGAGTCTCAGGGGCCTCTTACCTTCAGCCGCTTGGGCACGGTCTGGGGTGTGAACACTGCCTGGTGCAGAGCGAATTGCACAGCTGGGGGCCTTGGAGCACCGGGGGTGTCCCTGCTGCAGGGCGGGGGTGTGGGGAGCCGGCCCCTCTGCCGGCACAGCCCTGGGCTGGGGTGGGAGAGGGTGGCTCCTGCTGAAGCAAAGGCCATCTGTAGGAAGCCTCTGCCCCTCAGGGTCTCAGCGGGGGCCTCAGGCCTGTGCCCTGGGCCAGTGTCCCCCTCAGGGTCTTGGCAGGGGCATCCGGCATGTGTCCTGGGCCATTGTCTCACCTGTCCAGCATGTCACCTGTCCCACCTGTCTCACCTGCCTGTTCACCTGTCCTGCCTGGCTAGTGCCCACCTGTCCATCGGCCCTGCCTGTCCCACCTGGCTTGTGTGGCCTGTCTCACCTGTCACTTGTTCAACTTACCCCCACCTGTGTCATGTGTCTCCCCATCCCATCTGTGTCACCTGCCCCTTTTGTCACCTGTCCCGCCTGTCATATGTCCCCCGTCCCACCTGTGTCACGTGCCCCAGCCGTCCCGCCTGCCCTGTTGATGGGCTGTGTGCGGGTGTGCGGGTGAGTGTTGCCGTGGTAACAGCCGCCCCACCCCCGCTGCAGGCCCCAGGTGCTGGTGATGCTGAACCTGGACGCAGAGCAGGCTGTGAAGCACCCCCGCCTGCTGTCCTTCACGTCGCAGCTGAAGGCCGGCAAGGGCCTGACCATCGTGGGCTCGGTGCTGGAAGGGACGTACCTGGACAAGCACATGGAGGCACAGCGGGCCGAGGAGGTGGGCAGGGCAGGGTCTGGGGGCCGGGCC
>NW_012107609.1:602336-605182 GCF_000951045.1 Mandrillus leucophaeus
CTGGGGCCCGAATGTTGTGTGCCGTCCTGGGAGCAGCTGGGAGCACATGCAGGTGGGCTGTGCTGTGAAAGCCAGGGTTTCCCTCCCGCCCCCAGCCAGGCCAAGGTGCCTGTACTCGTGGACAGTGTCTCCAGCCTGGAGCTCTTGTCTCGTGCCGTCCTCAGCAGGCAGTGAGCCCATGGCTGACTATTCCTGCTACATGTCTCGCGAGGTGTCCCCAGGTTGTGCCTGTATTCACTCGGCAGCCACGGATGTCCTTCCCCGTGCCCCAGCGCCCACCCTCCCTCCCCTTGCACCCGCCTCCTTCCCGGGGTCCAGCCACTTCCCTGTCACAGGCCTTCTGCTCCCCACCCTGCGAGGAAGGCGCCTCACGCATGCTGGACGTAGACCTCATTTCCTCCATAGCCACGGCACCCTCTGACCCCGTGGCTCCTGGGACGGGCTCCCTTGAGGGCAGGGGTGGGCACGGAGGCCTCCCTCCTTATCCAGGGACTTTTTCCGGGGGTCCTGTTTGCCCTGACTCACCTGCCCCCAGAAGTCCCCTCTTTCCCAGATGGGCTGAACAAGCCCCCCACTTCCTTTCCCGCAGTGCCGAGAAGGAGTGGGGCGACGGCATCCGCGGCCTGTCCCTGAACGCTGCCCGCTATGCCCTGCTGCGTGTGGAGCACGGGCCTCCTCACACCAAGAACTGGAGGTGAGCGCTGCCCATGCCCCGTGTTCCTCACATGCACGGAAGAGCCGTTTCTGAGGTTGGCCTTTGAGTGGGGACCTTGGAGTCTCAGGGGCCTCTTACCTTCAGCCGCTTGGGCACGGTCTGGGGTGTGAACACTGCCTGGTGCAGAGCGAATTGCACAGCTGGGGGCCTTGGAGCACCGGGGGTGTCCCTGCTGCAGGGCGGGGGTGTGGGGAGCCGGCCCCTCTGCCGGCACAGCCCTGGGCTGGGGTGGGAGAGGGTGGCTCCTGCTGAAGCAAAGGCCATCTGTAGGAAGCCTCTGCCCCTCAGGGTCTCAGCGGGGGCCTCAGGCCTGTGCCCTGGGCCAGTGTCCCCCTCAGGGTCTTGGCAGGGGCATCCGGCATGTGTCCTGGGCCATTGTCTCACCTGTCCAGCATGTCACCTGTCCCACCTGTCTCACCTGCCTGTTCACCTGTCCTGCCTGGCTAGTGCCCACCTGTCCATCGGCCCTGCCTGTCCCACCTGGCTTGTGTGGCCTGTCTCACCTGTCACTTGTTCAACTTACCCCCACCTGTGTCATGTGTCTCCCCATCCCGTGTCACCTGCCCCTTTTGTCACCTGTCCCGCCTGTCATATGTCCCCCGTCCCACCTGTGTCACGTGCCCCAGCCGTCCCGCCTGCCCTGTTGATGGGCTGTGTGCGGGTGTGCGGGTGAGTGTTGCCGTGGTAACAGCCGCCCCACCCCCGCTGCAGGCCCCAGGTGCTGGTGATGCTGAACCTGGACGCAGAGCAGGCTGTGAAGCACCCCCGCCTGCTGTCCTTCACGTCGCAGCTGAAGGCCGGCAAGGGCCTGACCATCGTGGGCTCGGTGCTGGAAGGGACGTACCTGGACAAGCACATGGAGGCACAGCGGGCCGAGGAGGTGGGCAGGGCAGGGTCTGGGGGCCGGGCCCCTTTCCCACCTGGGCTGCACAGGAAATGCGCCCTGGTATGTCCTCATCGTGATGTGTCAACACGGTGCCGTGCATGGCGCTGCTGTGTTTCAGCCATGGCGGTGGCTTTGAGCTCGGAGCAGTGTGCTGAGGCCTGGGAGTGCCAGCCACACCCCGGGACGCTTGGGAGGTGCTGAGGGCCGTTAGCTTTCTAAGGGCAAACCCTGGGACCGCCTCCTCCCGCCGTGGGTGAGTCCTGTCCAGAGGCGCAGTCACGGTTCTGCTGCAAGTTCAGTCCCCTCTGCTGTTCGAGCTCACTGGGGGCCGCGTAAGCGTGATGCCCGTGTGCGGCCGAACTTCTGCCCACTCAGAGCTTTGTGGGGAGGGACGGGTGAGTGCCCTGCATGTGTACCGTGCTGCTACAGTCGGCTCCCCCAGGACATCGGGGCCTGAGACTTCATGTCTTCATTTCTCTGATTTTCAAACTTCTTATGGGAAGCTTCTCACTGTCCGGAAATGGAATTATGACACCGTCAAAGCCCGTGGGGCCCGTCACACCACCTGGAGTTACTTCTGTATTTCTCGCTAAAGCAGGGAGTTTCCCAGCGCCCACCTGCGTGATTTTCATGCTGGGGGCACCTCATTCCCAGGCAGGGCTGGCTGCTGCCAGCGCCTTGAGCCTCCTTCTTCCCCCCCGTGTCTGTGGGAGTCTGTGGAACCTACACAAAGTGCCTGTTGTGGTGGTGTGTGTCCGAGGCCCCTCCCATGCGGTGCCCCCTCTGTCCTTGCTGTGGGTCGGGAGCCAGCTCCCTGCTGTCAGACCTGCACTGGGGCCTTGTGGGTGTGTCCAGGCATCTGCAGGTGGCCCCCCCATCTATTTCTCTGCACAACCACAGCCGCACTGAGGCCCGTCCAGATCCAGGCCGGTCAGCCTAGGGGTGGGAACGCAGCTCAACGGGGCTGTGGGCGTGTGGACGGTGGCAGGCTCAGGTGGCGTGACCTAGGGCCAGGATCCGTGGAGGTAAAACATGGCCCCCGCCCCTCCCGCCACCTTGGCCACGTGGACGGCCACCTTCTCAGGCTGCTCCACAGGGTCCCTTTTCCAGGGAAGACAGGAGATGCTCTGGGCCTTCCCTTTCCCTGACAGTGGCATCATGGCTCACCACGGGTTCAGGCGTTAGCTGCTATTGACTGTGAACCCGTGGATTGAGGTATTGTGGTTTTCAGGGGCATGTTCACAG
>NW_012107609.1:606082-609349 GCF_000951045.1 Mandrillus leucophaeus
CCTGCCTCAGCCTTCCAAGTAGCTGGGATTACAGGTGCCCACCACCACGCCCGGCTCATTTTTGTACTTTTAGTAGAGATGGGGTTTCGCCATGGTGGCCAGGCTGGTCTCGAACTCCTGAGCTCCAGTGATTCGTCTGCTTCGGCCTCCCACAGTGCTGGGATTACAGGTGTGAGCCACCGCGCCCGGCCTGAGCAAGTCTGTAAAGCATAGAGTTTTCTCTGAGAAGCGTGCGGCTTCGTGACTCATGCAGTCGCCAGAGGCTCACGCATGCCCTTGTGCTCGGTTCTGTGTGTCACTGATTGGCACGAAAGGGGTCCTAAGGCGCTGGCGTTCTTGCTCCCCGCTTGTAAAGGGCCCGCTGCCCTCCGGGTTGAGGTCTGTCTGCACGGAGGCCTCTGGCTGCCGCGCCGGGCTGGTGCGGGGACTTGTAGTAACAGGGCCCCCCGACACAGTGCTGAGTTCCTGCCAGGCCAGGGCAGTGCCGCGTCCTCCTGAAATGCTGCAGTTCTGCAAGGTGGTTTTCCCAGCCGTGAGGCCGGAGGAGAGGGGAGATCCCCAGCTCCGACTCCTCGGAGCCAGCACGTGGGGTGAACACAGCAGCCGGTCCTGTGGGAAGTGGCCCCCGTGACGTGGCTCCAGCACTTGGAGACTCTCAGGGCCCCTCCAGTGGCTGCGTCCAAACTTGGCTGATCCTGAACAGCGCTTTCCCTGGGCTCTGGTCTCCGGCCAGATGGGGGCCCAGGAACAGAGAGCCTGAATTGCCCTGCAGAGGGGTCTCGTGGGGATGAGAAACAGCCGCATAAAGAGGCCGCTGTGCAGCCTTTGCTGAAATAGCCGTGCTTCCTGCCGTCTTCCCACGTGACCCCTGATGCGGGTGCTTCCCGGCGCCTTCCTGCCCAGGGGCCGCTGTGTCCACCCCACAGCCTCTGCCTCCAGCTGGCTCTGCCTCGCTGGGGCCCCTGCCTCTGCTCGCTGGCTGGCGCCCCTTGGGGGTAACATGTTCAGGCCTTTCCTGACCTAAGCAAAAGTCTCAAAGAGGAGCATATCTGCTGGCCCTGCACCCTGTCCCGTCTTGCCCCAGGCAGCTGGGCAGAAGGTGGAGGTGTCTGGAGAGCAGGGTGTGGGCGAGGGGTGCCTGAGGAGGAGCGGGGCTGTGGGAGAACATTGGGTGTTGTTTTGTGTATGAAGGGCTGGTGGAGCTCTAGGTGTGAGCCAGGGTAGGGGGTGAGGACACCAGTCAGGCTGACATAGGGGCCACTGGAATCTCGGCAAAGGAGGCAGGTGGTGGCTCTGGTCCCTGAGTGGTCCGGGGCTGCCGTGATGGGACAGAGACCACACGGCTCACAGCAAAGGGCGTCTATTCTCTCCCAGTTCTGGAGCCCGGGAGTCTGAGATGAAGGAGACCACAGGCCACGCTGCCTCCAGAGTCTCCTGGGAGGATCCCGCCTCCTCCAGCTCCTGTGGCCCCAAGGCGACCCTGGGCGCCAGTCACTCTGCCTCTGTCCATGCCTGCATGAAGCCGCCTCCTCCCAGTCTGAGAGCTCGTCCTGCCTTCATCCTGTAAGGTCATTTGTCAGTGGCTTCAGGGCCCAACTCTGACCCAGGATGCTCTCTCAAGATCATCACTTAATTACAGGGTTCTTCAATACATCCACAGAGACAGTTTTTTCAAATAAGCTCGCATTCTCAGGTTCCTGGGGCCGGGATGTGGGTATCCTCTTTTTGGGGGCCACCATTCAACCCACTGCAATTGTGCTCTGGGCCCTAAAATTCATATCTGATACACGTGTACAGTGTGTTCACCCCATCCTAGCGTCTCCCGAAGTCTCAGCCCTGCACAGACCAGCTGAGTCCCAAGTCTCATGTAAATCTCATCGCTCAGAGCTCCCAAATCTCATCCTCTAAGCATCCAAACCAGAAGCCAGTGAAATGTGGGATCTGGTCCATGCTGGACAGAACTGCTCTCTCTGTAGATCTGTGCAAGCAAGGAAGCGGTTATCCCAGAACGCGGCAGGGGACAGTCCGGGAGAGGCATGTTTGCTCCAAAAGGGAGAATCAGGCGGGAAGGTGCCACTGGTACCACACGAGGCTGAGGCCCAGCAGGGCAGGCTCTGGGGTTCCAGGGCTTGAGGTTGCCCGAAGATCAGAGGGTGGAAGGCCTGTGTCCACACACGTGTGGCTTTAGTGCGTGGCAGTCCCTCGGCCACGCTTGTGCAGCCCCCCCATGGAGTCGAGCCACTCAGACACCCCCAGGAGGAGACTACACACAGCAGTGACCCCCACCCCCCCCGGGAGGAGACTGCACACAGCAGTGACCCCCACACCCCGGGAGGAGACTGCACACAGCAGTGACCCCCGACCCCGGGAGGAGACTGCACACAGCAGTGACCCCTGACCCTGGGAGGAGACTGCACACAGCAGTGACCCCGGGAGGAGACTGCACACAGCAGTGACCCCCGACCCCGCCAGGAGGAGACTGCACACAGCAGTGATCCCCCCACACCCCGGGAGGAGACTGCACACAGCAGTGACCCCCGACCCCGGGAGGAGACTGCACACAGCAGTGACCCTCCCCACTGCCATTGCTCTTAGGGTTGCTTCATCCTGGACCTCACGGCCTCTCTTTAAAGAGTTGCTAATTTGACCCTTTTTCGGGTGTTTCTGAGGCACCAGGTGTATGAATCTGGCCCAGAGAATCCAAGTGAAATGGCGGGTGGGTCTAGGATGCTGTGGATCACCTCAGAGAACTGCCTGGCGTTGTGTGCCCAGAGCAGCCCTCCACATCACCTGCACATGCATCAGTCGCACCTGCTCCGTGTGTCTCTCCCCAGTGTGTGAGCACGCGTGCACACACACGCACACCCACACGCACACGCACACGCACACAGCGGCCTGGAGCACCGCAGCACACCACTGAGCTTTCGGGCCTTCCCTCCTGCTGGGTCCACGGAGCTGGTGGGGGTGCTCTGGCCACCGTGGGTGGTGGATGTGGGTCTGTGCGCCCCGCTCCTTCTTGGGGGCCGTAGCACTAACTTGTCCTGTCTCCCACAGAACATACGGTCCCTGATGAGTGCAGAGAAGGCCAAGGGTTTCTGCCAGCTGGTGGTCTCGTCCAGCCTGCGGGACGGCATGTCCCACCTGATCCAGTCGGCCGGCCTGGGCGGCCTGAAGCACAACACAGTGCTCATGGCCTGGCCTGCGTCCTGGAAGCAGGAGGACAACCCCTTCTCCTGGAAGAACTTTGTGGGTAGGTGTGGCTGGTGG
>NW_012107609.1:611234-613126 GCF_000951045.1 Mandrillus leucophaeus
GGAATCGTCAGGACACTGCAGAGAGCACAGAGCCCCGTGTGTCCCTGTTGACACCTCGTGTAACCTGGGCGTGGGTGTTGCCCTAGAGCCGGCGTCGGCGTCTCCGTGTGTCCCATGGTCTCATGTCCTCCTCGGCCCGGGGCCCTGTCCAGGACCTCACACCTCAGTGGTATTGCCATGGTGGGTGCACCTCTGAGCACCTCCCGTTTTGGGTGCTCTCACCAGATGGGCTCAGTCCCATGGCTAGAAACCACACGTCAGCAGTCGGGACTGGGGGAGAAGGGCACTGGTCAGAGTGAGGCCAGGCCGCAGCCATCGCGTAGGACAGACAGCCCCTCAGTCAGCTGCAGGTGGGGCCTGGACAGAGACTCGTCCTGTCCTTCAAGCCTGGAGAGGACGGGGTTGATGGGCGGAGGCCTGACGTGGGAGTGCTTGCTCCGGGCCCCCAAGCATGAAGCTCTGGACCCTGGGGGTCTGGTGGGCCCCTTGTGCTGGATAGAACCATGCTATTGCTCCCTACCAGCCCACCCGGATCCACGGCTGTGCCTTCCCCTGTGGTCCTGTTGGCGGTCCTGGGACTTTGTGGGTTCTGACCCCATGTGGATCACACCAACAACACTGGTCTTGAAGTCAGAACCCGCAAAGTCCTGATTTCTTCTGGCTCCCGTGACCCCAGCGCACGGTTTTGCAGGCCCTCGGTGGCCTGGACTCCTGGAGGTGGGTGCTGGGAAGACATAAAGCTGGATAGAGACTGTCATGCTGTCCCCCAGGAAGCCATCTATGCCCCTGCAGCAGCCTGGGAGGTGCGGTCTCCCCAGCCCCCCAGCCCTGGGTATGGCAGAGGCCCCAAGCGCCTGCTCCTGGTTGGTGTCTGGCTGTGAGAGGCCGGGCATGGCTTCGTGCCCCGCCGACAACCTTCTGTGTTTCTGCGCCAGTTCCCGTGGAGCTCGCTTGTCCCGTGGGGCTGCTTTTCCTCTTGCCCTGTGGGACCTTTCCGAGGCCGAGGCCGAGGCCTGTGTGACGCCGGGCGATTTTCCGCCCAGTTTTGTACACTGGGCTTAGTTTGCACGTGGCTGTGTTTTCGGGGACGATGGCTGGAGTTTGTCTTGCTTGGACAAGGCTTTGCAGGTTCAAGGTTGTAGGGGTTATTATTGGTGCTAATAGTTGTATGAATAACGTTATTTCCAAGTCATAAAACCACTTAGTAAAATGGTAACAAAATGCTGCCTGGGAGAACCAGCCCTGCCAGGGGCCCAGGTGGGACGGCCACTGGGGCCCAGAGGAAACAGACAAAGTGAGCCCATGCCCCCTGCCGCACCCCCAGCCGCACCCCAGCACCCCCGTGGTGCCAGAGGCAGCTCACCAGCTCCTGAGCAGGGGTTGTTAGCTCTGAAGTCCGGGAACCTGCAGCTCCCAGCACCCCTGATGCTCCCGGCCACATCTCTGGCAGGGCTGGTGCTGCCCACCCCCCCGTGGCCCTGGCCCCAGGTACAAGTGTCACCTGGCTGGAGAGGGGTGTGTGGGCCGCTGCCATTCAGTCTGGCATGCTGTTTGTTTTTTAAAAAAATTTTTGAGACAAAGTCTCGCTCTGTCCCTGAGGCTGGAACCTCCATCTCCTGGGTTCAGGCAATTCTCCTGCCTCAGTCTCCCAAGTAGCTGGGACTACAGGTGCGTGTCACCGCACTTGGCTTTTTTTTTTTTTTTTTTTTTGTATTTTTAGCAGAGATAGGGTTTCACCATGATGGCCAGGCTGGTCTCAAACTTCTGACTTCAAGTGATCCACCCGCCTCAGCCTCCCAAAGTGTTGGGATGACTGGTGTGAGCCACTGGGCCCGATCTGGTGTGCTGTTTTAAACACTGGTGCTTAACAGGCACAGCTGCTCCCAATTCCC
>NW_012107609.1:613701-617065 GCF_000951045.1 Mandrillus leucophaeus
CGTGCGCCGGGTTGGTTTGTGACTGTGGCCTTGTCCTCACAGCTGCCCTTGTGCCCGGAGGGTCCTGGGGAGGGACGTGAGCAGAGTGTGTGTGCAGCGTGACTGCCCGTTGTCTCACACCTTCCTGGCCACTGGGCGGGGGGCCTGAGAGCCAGAGGGGGCCTGTGCGGCCCGGGACACATGGCCTCTCCCACCGCTCAGGGCAGCTCAGTCTCTGGGTGCCGGGGTGGTGGTGGAGGCAGTCATGGTTCTGTGCACACCGGGCTCACTATGTGCTTGGGAACTTTCTAGGTTGAAAACGACATTTCTGCTTTCACCTACGAGAGGACACTCATGATGGAGCAGAGGTCACAGATGCTGAAGCAGATGCAGCTGTCCAGGAGCGAGCGGGAGCGAGAGGTGCGTGAGGGCCGCGGCCACAGAGACCAGGCTTTCCGAGAAGCACAGCCGGCTTCGCTGAGTCTTCCCTGGGACTCTCTTGCAGCCCAGGAGGGTCCTCCAGGGAGCATTCCTCAGGTGCTGCGTTGCGGTCTCAGCCCCCGGTCCGCGTGGAGGTGGCAGAGGCCCTGCAGGAGCACAGGAGTGGGGTCAGAGCCAGAGCACGTCAGAGCCTGGGCGTGCGGGTGCCTGGTTAGAGGAGCGGCGGCCTGCCAGAGGCACGCTCACGTACAGGAAGGGACAGGGCCGGGACCTTTGAACTTAGCTTTTCTGACTGAGCAGCGATGCAGGCGGGAGACGTGGGGACCCTCCCCAAGGGCGGTGCCCTCTGACAGGGTCAGCGGCTTCTGAGCCAGATGAGTGCCCACATGAGTGCCTGCAGCTTCTTACGATGGCTGCTTCGTCTCACAGCCTGAAACCCTGGAGCCCCTCAGCGCCCTTCCCCGCAGCGTGCACAGATTCTGTCCTGTCCAAGACCAGGTGGGAGGGGAGAGTGAGTGTGTGGGGAGGGAGGGAAGTGAGCTGGAGAGGAGGTGCCACCACACCCTGCCACCAATGCAGACCTGCTCGGCCTCCGCACATGGAAGCTGCTCGCCCAGCCGCAGAGGCTTGGGCTCCGTGGGTACCTGTAGGCTGCTGAGGATGTCCAGGTGTGTCCACCTGAGCTACACTGGGCTGGGCCCCGTGGCCACTGTGAGACCCCGAGGGCAGGCGTTTCTGGGGTCACTTCACACCGGAGGACGGTGTGGGGGTCGCCTGGTAGGAGGACGCTCAGCTCTGTGAGGTCACGGCCCCGTGGGGTCTTCGTGGCTCCCACCAGGCTGGCATCACACGCGTGTCTGTGTCTGCAGACCAGGTGCAGGCGATGGTTTTCTGAGACGACAGTGACAGCAGCGGCAGGGACAGAGGCTTTGCCTGCCCTGGGGCCTCGGCCTCAGCAGGAACCTGCAGTACACGGGTCTGTGTATGGGGCCATATGCGCTGCCAGCCGGAATCACTAAGCAGTGACCACCCTCTCCCCAACAGAGAAGCGCGGCTCTGCCCGCTCCCAGACCCCGGGAAGGTCAGGGTGGACACAGATGTGGGAACCAGGGGGGATGCCCAGCTTGTCTGTGGACAGAGACCCCTCCCACGGCGGCCCGGGCAGCCAGGAGTGCTGGGAGGACCCACATCCCCTGTTTCTGTCCAGTGGCTGAGCCACTGTGCAGACACTGGCTGGGCACCCTCTGGTGCCCTACACGGTGGCCCTCAGGGCCAGGTGGGCGGCGCTGGCTCTGGCGAGAGCGGGCAGCCCTTGGGCTCTGGTTTCGCGTTCAAGGCCACGGGAAATTTAGGCCGGGCCGGGCTGTGAGGTGGCTGCAGGGCCAGCCACAGTGAGTAGAGGCCTGGGGCCTGCTGTCCATGTCCAGAGAGAGAGGCAGCCCCAGGCCCTCCCCAATCTGTGTCAACCTCTTCCCTTTCTGGAAGGACTGGCATCCAAATTAAGCATTTTTATTTGGAGAGGAAGAACCTGGTCCAGTGAAATCACTCGGGGCCTTTGGCTTTTTAAATCATCCCGGGGCTCTGGACTCCTGATGTCCCTGGGAGGAGCGGCTCCCCCGGGCTGCGGCACAGACTCAGGCAGGGCTCCAGCCACGATGGGAGAGGTGGCCATTCTGGCGCATGTGTAAATATCACTTCCAAGGTGGCACCCGTGTCTGGGAGCTCCCACTGGCCTCCCCTTCAGACTGGCCACAACAGCAGGAGGGCGTGAAGAGTACAGGGAGGGAGGACCCCGTGGAGGGTGTTCAACCACCAGGGACTGTGCCGTTGGTGCGACCTCGCAGTGAGGGCACCACTTCCCCTTCGGCGCCCACAGCGAGGGGCGGACGGTGTTCTCATTTTCCTCGGATTGTCCGAAGTGACCCATGGGGCCGGCCCTGTCATTGGCTCCAGCGGTGCCCCACAGGGTGCCGTCAGCCTGGCTGGCCCCCAAACGTCCCCTGGCTGGTGAGACACAGCCTGCTTCCCTGGGACAGGGCCTGGATGCTGGCACGGCTCCACCTGCCCCGAGCCTCCCTGAGACAGGGACGCCTGCGTGCCGGTTGTGTGGGCGAGCGGGTGGTCTGGGGCGAACACAGTGTGTGTGGAGCCCCGCCAGGTGGGGGGGAGACTCTCCCAGCACGTGTCCCCTCCTGTCAGCACGGGGTCGTGGGGCCTTTCTCTCCAGTTCAGGGCCAGGGCGGGACGGTGAGGGGGTGAAGATGGGAGGAGGAAGTGAGCGTTTGGTCGGGAAGCCTGGGAGGAGGGAGGCAGCCGCGGGGGCGGCACAGGGCCAGTGTGGGAAGCCAGGCTGGGTCCCAGGTCAGGCACGCAGGGCCCTTCTGGTTCTGTGGGCTGGCCTCGCCTCTGGTCTGGCGTCCTGGGTCGTTCTCACCTGGGGGAGTTTTGAGACTGGCTGGTCTCAACGAATCCCGGGCCCACCAGGCCCAGCTGATCCACGACAGGAACACTGCGTCCCATACCGCAGCAGAGGCCAGGACCCAAGCGCCGCCTACGCCAGACAAGGTGCAGATGACCTGGACCAGGGAGAAGCTGATTGCCGAGAAGTACAGGAACAGAGACACCAGCTTGTCTGGGTTCAAAGACCTCTTCAGCATGAAGCCGTGAGTGTCCGTGCATGTGACAGATCCTGGCAGTGCTGACCTGACAGTGAGGACAGCGTCCCTTCCCTGACCACTGAAGAGCTTTGGGGCAACCCCGCAGGGCAGCGGGCCCGTTAGAGAATAGGGAGCCGCCTGAGCGGGCACTGAGGGGTCCTGCTGCTGCCAAGGCCGGGCCCTGAGTTCGGCCCTGTGGCCAGGCACTGAGGGATCCTTCTAGTGCTGAGGCCAGGCGCTGAGGGGTCCTTCTAGTGCTGAGGCCAGGCGCTGAGGGGTCCTTCTAG
>NW_012107609.1:617115-635120 GCF_000951045.1 Mandrillus leucophaeus
TCCTTCTAGTGCTGAGGCCAGGCGCTGAGGGGTCCTTCTAGTGCTGAGGCCAGGCGCTGAGGGGTCCTTCTAGGACCTAGGCTGGGCCCCAGTGTTAACCACACAGCTAGGTGCCAAGTGGTCCTCCTGGTACCTAGGCTGGCCCCGAAGTCAGCCCTGCAGCCAGGCCTGCTCTGCTCTGCTGTGCAAGCCTCACTGTGGCAGGCAGATGAGTGTTCCATGGAGGCGAGGAGGCGTGTGCTGGCGGGCATGGAATTCCTGGCCTTCACCCTGTGGGTAGTTCAGGCTGCTGTCAGGGCCCAGGGCCTGCCCCACGCCAAGGCTCCCACTTGTGGCCTTGGGCTGCGAACACCAGGGCTGGACAAGGTCCTTGGGGGTGTGGGTCTGGTTCTGCAGACGCAGCCTCTGAGCCCCAGCGTGACAGCACCAGAGACACCTCTCACCTGGGGTTGGAGCCAGATCCTAAAGCTGGATTCTCAGGAAGGACTGGGGGCTCCCAGGCCCTGTGGGCTGGGACGAGGTGGCGTTCTCCGGGGCAGCCGTGATGTCTGGAACAGCCCCGGTGCTCACTCCTGAAGTCAGTAACGCGCTCTTGTTTTTCTCTGCTGCATAGAGAATGGGGAAACCTGTAAGTCCACTCGCTGCTACCAGGTTGCCTCCCGGGCCCGGTTGCCCTGCATGCCTGTGTGTGCGTGGCCTGTGTGTGTCTGTGTGCGTGTTCCAGGCCTGTGCCTGCCCTGTGCACGCTGGCCTGTGTGCATCCGAGTGTGGCCAGAGCTTACCTAGTGCTGCCGCGGCTTCCACATCAGTTTCCTGTTGTCTTTGCTCCCCTCTGTTCACGGTGGCTCCAGCACACACCTGAAGCCTCTTCCTAAGTGAGGCCCAGGAACTGAGACCTGGGAGGTGGCCGAGCTGCTCCGGAGTGGAGGGGAGGCGTGTGCCTCGCAGGGCCCGTCAGTCCTTCCACATCCTTCTAGGTCGGGTGCTAGCTGAGTTGCGCCCCACGTGGAATGCCTTCCATGTTAAAGCCGTACACCCTGGGGACTGACCGTTCAGTCTCCAGGCGGAGAGGATTGCGGATCAGTTCTCTGTGTGGTCGGACCCTGGGGCGGGAGCTGCCTGCGTCTGAGCTCCGGGGTGGGTGGGAGGGAGCACCCTGGACGGACCCCCAAGCTGCTCCCTGGGAGTCCTCGACGCTGTCTCTGTCCCCTGCCTGCCCCTGCCAGTAACCGCCTGGGCCGTGTTTTCCTTGTGGGCAGGCAGTGCCTGGGGCCTAGGTGAGGAACGCCTTGGCTGAGTGGCCACACTTCCCTTTTTATCTTTAACCCTGAAATCTGAATTAATCAGACTCGAGAAACTGCAGCTGTGTGGGAGGCGTGTAGGGAATCCCTGTACTTCCTGCTCCATTCTGTGAATCTGAAAGTGCCTTCAGAATAGCGTATTAATTAAAGCTGCAGAATGAGGACGCAGACCCAGGAGTAGGGTTTGACACACACGTGCACGCACACTCGGGGACCTGCAGTGGCACCTGTGCCTCCTCCCAGCACCAGGGCTTGCCTCTCCTGGGCTGGGGCAGGGGCAGGTCCCCACAGGCCTGTAGGGTCAGGAGAAGGTGGGCCAGAATAGACGACGCATGGGCTTTGTGTTCACGTGGGGCGTGCGTTTGGGACGGCACTGACTCTCCTGGCCCAGCAGTTCCTTGGGGTTGGGCTAGGAGAAGTCCTCCGAAGATCTGGAGGTTGGGCCCTGACCTCTTCTGGGCAGTGCAGGTGTGAGATGCGCGCAACTTACTGTGACATCCCTGGGAGTGCACTTAGGAATGTCTGTGCATTTGTGTGCGTGCTCGCGTGTACCTGTCAGCGCACCTGCAGGTGGACATGTACCTGCCTGTGTGCACGTCTGTGTACGTGTTAGTATGCATGTCTGCACATGCTATGCATGTCTTACATGTTAGTGCGTCTGCACCTGTTTGTGTGCACATTATGACTGCACGCCTATTTGTGTGTGCATGATAGTGTGTGCATGTGTTTGTGTATTAGTGTGACTGCATGCCTGTGTGTACATGTCAGTGTGTCTGCATGCCTGTGTGTACATGTCAGTGTGTCTGCATGTATGTGTGCGTGCATATACACATTAGTGTGCTTATCTGTGCCTGTGTCTGCAGTGGTGCTCCTTGCTGTGGCAGCCGGCATACTCCACCAGCAGCCAAGGGACAGGTCCCTGCTTCCCCCCAGCACTCACTGCTATAGACATGCTGCCTTCTCCGACCCCCCTTGCCCCTGGCCTGGTCTCACTTCCTGGCATTGCTCTTTGTCCCCAAACACACTGGTAATTGTGGTCTCTCCAGAAGTCGAATTCAAAGTTCCAAGTTCCTGTAACGAAAGCCCCTTGACTGTGCTGTGGACAGAGACCCCATCTGTAATTAGACTAAGCTGGAGAGGAGATGAAAGGCCTCTCTGTGATCCTCCTGGGAACTGGTGGTTGTGATCAGGTTTATTTGGCTTAAGGGTCAAGTGGATCAAAGGGCGTGAGCCTGGACGGCGTCCGTGGGGCCTCTCCGTGACCCTGCATGGGCGGCCTCTGTCTGTCCGCCGCCGCCCCTCTGCGTCCAGGGCACTGGTGACCTCCCCAGGGGGCCACGGTCGCGACTGTGCTGACTGCAGCTGGCCTGAGACCCGCTCTGACTTGCAGGTCCACACACGGGCCGGGTTTTTCCAACACAGAAACGCGAGTGCTCCCCTAGGGCTGCCCTCTGCCGGCGTTTCCCGAGGTGGCTTCCTGGAACGCCAGTTCTGCTGCGGTTTCGGGGCCTGCCTAGAGAGGGGACCGTGGGATAGAGGGGGGAGGTAAGCTCTGTCCCGCAGGGGCCTGAGCACTGCACAGCATGATTCTGCAGTGTCCCCAAACCTGCTTGGCTGGGGAGTCTCCTGGGGGGCCGCGGCCGGGCCCAGGCTGCCAGGGACACTTTGAGACATGGACTGGCCACGGCAGCTTCGGAGAGCAGACGGGGAGGGCCGTGGAGCAGAGCTGCGTTGTCAGTGAGGACGGAAGGCCGGGGCTGGACGGCCACACAGTGGAAGTGCTTATCCTTTAGCCCTTGGCCAGGCAGGGGCAGGGTGGGCTGTGGGAGGGGACCCCAATAGTGGCCACTGTGAGCGCCTGTGCCTCCAGCTGAGTTCTCGGCAGACCCTGCCCCCCCGAGAGCTTCAGCAGTGATGGCTGCACAGGCTGGGGGGAGCTCGGGGCCTTTCCTTCTTGAGCTTCTGGGCCCTGGACCCAGTCGTATCAGGACCCTCGGAGAGGAGGGGAGAGGAGAGGACAGGAGGGGAGGGGAGGGGAGGGGAGAGGAGAAGAGAGGAGGGGAGGGGAGAGGACGGGAGAGAACGGGAGGGGAGAGGAGGGGATGGGAGAGGAGAGGAGGGGAGAGGAGGCCACATGTGCTCAGCCTGACGGGTGGTGCTTGGCAGCGTCTGACACAGGGTTTAGGGGCGGCGCCATGAATGTCAAGAGAAATGTGTCAGCCTTGAAGGCGTCAGGCACACAGGACACCCAGACGGTTTCCACTCTGTTCTGCCTGCTTCGCAGACGTAGATGTAGTTGAGAAAGCGCTTGTTGTTTGTGTCGTGTGACTAGCCCTTAGAAGCCTGGCAGCCTTAGTGTGCTGAGTTCTAGGTGCCTGGAGGCCAAAGCACCCACTGCTGAACAGCCGCCCCGCTGCAGTCAGCGCCTCTCGCTCAGAGCGGCCGCCTCTGCATCCTTCAGGGTCAGAGGAACCGCCTGATCCTGACTCTCACAGCCCTTTCCAGCACGTGTAAATGTGGCTCATCAGGGCTCGGCTCAGCCTCATGTCCGGAGCATGGGCGCACCTGCCGCCCGCTGACCGTGCCCACCTCCCCCGCAGGGACCAGTCCAACGTCAGGCGGATGCACACGGCTGTGAAGCTTAATGGCGTCGTCCTCAACAAGTCCCAGGACGCACAACTGGTCCTGCTTAACATGCCAGGGCCCCCCAAAAACCGGCAGGGAGACGAGAACTGTATCCTTTCCCACAGTGTGCCTGCTGGGCATGTGGGCATCCCCTGGCGGCTTCTCACTGAGACCTGGGATTGTGGGTGCTGTGAGCGAGCCTGGCTTCCCGCCTCTTCTTCAGCCCCAGGCCCTGGGAGCTGCGACTGGGATGCAGTGGGGCTCTGAGGCCAGTGGTGACGGGGCCAGAGTTGAGGCCAACCCTGGCATTGGTGTGGGGAGGGAGGGCCTGCCTACAGTACCAGCCCCACTGTCTCCGGGTGCTCAGGGCTGCCCTGGGACTGGGAGGCTCCTTGTTGTGCACCCCCACAGCGGCTGTGCGTCCTGGGACCTCCACTGGGGCTCGGCCCCACCCTGCCCGGACGATGGTGGGAGGTGAAGAGCCCAGCTCTCGGCTTTAAGGCCCCAATTAGCTGCAGCTTTGGGAATTTGTGCTTTGTTGGGAAGGAGAACTCCGCGGTGCATCTGGGCGTATTGGCACAGACAGGGCGATGCCTGGCACATCCCTGCCAGGTCGGCACCAAGAGCCGGTGCCAGTGAGGGCATGTCCTCCACGGGTCCTGGTCAGGAGCTGTGGCCCAGGTCCCCTAGAGACTGGCAAGGACCCAGTCCTTTGGCTGGGGTTCCCTGTCGTGGGGTCAGCACTGTGGGCTCTGTCGCTGTCTCTGCTCATCCTTCCTGTGGCCACGGTGCTCCTTCTCTTTCCTGAGCACCGGCCTCTCTCTCCCCTGCCCTGCCTCTCTGTGCCCGGGGGTCTCTCTAATCCCCACCCCTCCTCTCACCTTGGCTCTGGCTTTCACAAATCAAATCTTAGCTAACTAGGAAGAGGATAAAACCTCGCTCCCAACACGATTCCAGCTACACACGCCCAGGTGAGATCAGCTCTGGCCTTAACTCTGTTGACCACAGACATGGAGTTTCTTGAGGTCCTGACCGAGGGGCTGAACAGAGTCCTCCTGGTCAGGGGTGGCGGCCGGGAGGTGATCACCATCTACTCCTAACGCCCAACAGCGTTGCGGCATGCTGGGACGGGCACGGAGGATGGCGTGGGTGGCCTGCACCTGGGCTTGGCCCAGGGAAACAGCAAACACACCTGTCCCCCAGTGATGCCACCCAACCTGCCCGTGGGGCTTCCTACGGAAGTTTCTAGGCCCGTCACCTGGGGCTTTCCTGTTCAGCAGCCTTAAACAACAGGCTTAACCAGCAAGGGCGCGGCTGGACGATTTCCTTGCGTCCGAGGGCAGACACTGCTGCGGGAGTGACCTGGACGTGGCCGGATCTTCTCGCAGGTCACAAGACGCCAGCGAGCCCTCGCCTTGGTTTCTGGAAGTTCTTTTCTTGGCTGGACTTACCCAGTGGTTAGGTTGCATTTCTACCCCATCCAGAACATTCTTGGAAGAGCACCCGGAGCTGAAGCTGTCCCTGGTGATGAAGGTGAAACGTCAGCCCTGGCCGTGGCTCCGCTCAGGGCTCTGGTCACCTCCGAGTCGCTGTGTTCCTTGACTGTGTTTGTGTTTCTGCACCTCAAGGCAGGGAGGCTGGAGGACTCTGTCCATGCCCGTGTCACCCTCGTGTGGGAGCATCTGGGCTCAGCAGGTCCGCGTTTCACGAGCTGAGGCGTGGGCTGGGGCCATCTGGAAAGGGAACTCAGCTTTTCTGGAATATGGTGGATCATCTGTTGTGTGTGTGGTGAACACGGTGTGTTCGTCAGGGCCTATGCTCCAGGAAGGAGCCCCCAGTTGTGGCTCTGCCATGCCGGGCTGTGTTCGTAGCCATCCTAGTCTCCATCCGCCTTCAGAAAACCAGCCACTTCTTTTCATAAGCACTGACAGGGCCCAGCCCACAGCCACTGCTGCCGTCAGTGCCTCGCACAGGTGAATGCACTGAAACCCAGGGGCACACGCACACGGAGTGAACACCGAGTTCCCCATACGGCCCATGACAGCCAGGACTCTCCATCCCACCCCACCCCAGGAGCACGGCACATGGTTCAGCCTCTGAGCCGGCTCACACGTGCCATCCCCACCCGGGCGCTCCAGGGAAGGCGGACACGGCCCCTGCGTGGGAGGTCCTCAGGCAGCAGTGGCGCCTGGCGTCGGATCTGTCTGGCTGAGTCCCGGGCGTCTCCTCCATGGCCTGTCCTTGCGTGGAGGTGGCGGCGGTGGCACTGAAGAGATAAAAACTTTCAAGGGCCCAGCACACTTTGCACTTCCGCTGTGAGTTTGCTTTACAGGCTGTGGTCACATTTGCAGACTGCGAGCAGTGGCACCGACTTGGGCCTTCCTTTGTGTGTGGCGTATTTATTTATTTAAACACCCCAGGGAGTTACATGGTAAGGAGGTTGTCCATAAAGAGCTTGCTTCTATACTGGAGGCCCCAGATGGCCAGGCCTCGGGCTGCGTCCGGCTTGCACGGTCTCCCGAGGGAATCAGCCCCATCAACGAAGTTCGAATCAGGGCAGAGGCTGCACTTGTGCCTCCAGACAGTGGTTTCCGCACCAGGCTGGCGTTGCTGTAGAGTGACGGCTGCCTAGAGCATGTCCCGGACATCACAGCGGGGCTCAGCAGTTCCCACAGCCTCTGCCTGCCTTGGCTAAGTGTGAGTTAAGCAGCAAAACTCTCCTCCGTGTATGAATGGGGCCAGCAGGTCCTGTGTCCCCTGCACCTGGAGGAGAGCAGGCTAGAGGCACAGTGGCCCCTGGGTGCTGGCTCTGAATGTCAGTTGGTGGCTGGAAAACAGCCCTGTGTGCTGGATGCCTCTGAGGGCCGCTCAGTCCTGCACACCAAACGGCTCGTGAGGGCTCAGCTCTGCCTCCACTCTGGGCTGCAGCCTCTGCAAGCAAGCGACAGGCATCCTTTCTGTTATCAGCTCCATGTAACCAGTAACTACGGCCATTTATAATTGACTCCGTTTCCTTTTGTAGGTTCCCTGTCTTTGTTCTTTGTATGATTTTGTTAGTAGAAAAATAAAGTCCGATGAAATCTAAGTATGCTGAAGAATCTCTCGAGTCTCATTCAGCATAAAAGTTAGGCGACTGGAGAAAATGTACTAGCCGCCCCTTCTCTAGCAGCAGCGTCAGGGCTGACCAGCCACAGCCAACGCAGGTGGCTGGACAGTGACCACATGAATCGGACGAGGGCTTCTAAATCATGTCATCAGCTTGGAACTGACCTTACCCCAAACTTCCTAGTGCTGCATGTTAAAATGACCCAATCTATGTATTCATTTTTGAGACAGTCTCTGTTGCCCAGGCTGGAGTGTAGTGGCGCCATCTCAGCTCACTGTAACCTCTGCCTCCCGGGTTCAAGCTATTTTCCTGCCTCAGCCTCCCGAATAGCTGGGATCACAGACATGCACCACCACACCCAGCTAATTTTTGTATATTACTAGAGATGGGGTTTCACCATGTTGGCCAGGCTGGTCTCGAACTCCTGACCTCAAGTGATCTGCCCGCCTCAGCCTCCTAAAGTGCTGGGATTACAGGCATGAGCCACTGTGCCCAGCCATTTGATTTATAATTTATATAAGGATGGAGGCACCAGAGAGTTGACCTGAGTGGGGACAGCACGTTCTAACATGCGGTGAGATGCCACCTCACGCCTGTGATTGGCCACAGCCAAAACAGTGGAGAACCATGGTGAGGACGTGCGGAATCGGACCCCTCTTGCGGGGTTGCAGCCACATGGGAAGGGCCTGTGGTTCCTGAAAGTGCGAGACACAGAGCTGCCCCTTCCCCAGCAGGTCCACTCCTGGTGTGTGGCACGGCCTCAGGAACGGGTGCACGCAGGGTCACAGCAGCCAAACTGGACGCGGTCTGAGAACATGCTGAGTCCATGCAGGCTGTGCCTGCTGTGGGCCTCACCCAGCTAGAACCAGGAGCCAAGCTTGGAAGCCTCTTGCTCTGGAGGAAGCTGGACACAAGGGGTCTCACGCTGCGGGACTCCACTTAACGCAAAATGCCAGAGCGGGCCAGGCACAGAGGCAGGGCGTGCACTGACAGGTGCCGGGGGTGGGCCGAGGGAATGGGGGAGACGGGGGATGGGGGGAGGCTGCTCATGGGGTATGGATTTCTTTTTGGGGTGAAGCTTACGTGACTGAACGTGCTGGAACACTGCCTCGTGTGTGTCGAAGGGTGAATTATGTGTGTGAAGCTGTTGGGCACCGTCTCCAGAGGGCCTGACACATGGTGGACAGGAAGGGACACGGCACAGGAGGGTGGCGGGTCCTGCTCTGGCTCTCAGGTCACAGGAGAGTGACCGTGAGAGCAGCGTTGTCCTCAGACCCCTGACGGGTGAGTGCTGGCTGCACCCAGGAATCCACACCCGGGACTTGGAGCACAGGAGTGGCCAGCTGGGGTGGGCCTGCTGTCCTGAGGGCCACGTGCTCACAAATTCCAGCAGGGAGGCTTGAGGACCCACTGATACTCACACGTCTGGGACCAGGGCCCAGTCAGAGACCCCGAGATGTCCCCTTCCCTGGGACCCCGAAAACCAGGCTGCCTCCTCGCCTCAGTGGGTGCTTCCCAAGGAGCAAGAACTCGGCTAGAGCAGTCACCCACTCGTTCCCTCATTCACTCACCCACTCGTTCTCCCACTCATCTGCACACTAATTCACTTACCTGCTCATCCACCCGTGCCCCGCCTCACCCATTCATTCACCCACTCACCACTCACTGTCACCCACCCATTCATTCGCCTACTCGTACTCATTTACCCCTCAGCCCCTCACTCATCGCTGTCATTCACAAACTCAGTCACTGTTCCATTCATTTATTCATTCCCTAACTCACCCACTCATCCTTCAGCCATTCACTCACTAATTTACACCAAGTCACTCCCACTCATTCAGATACAGGCTGGTTCAGCTATAAGATCATCTGGTAGTCAAAGTCTACACAAACGTAAGAAAGAACAAAGCTCTTGGTTTCTGTGACACAGGCCTCTGTCCTTGTGTCACCTCTGTCACCCGGTCTCCTGCAGCAAAGCCTTCCTGGCGCCAGCATGGTGGGAAGACCTGGCCGAACGGCAGGTAGAGCTGCCCCAGGAGCAGGCTGTGTGCCGGGAGTCCTCCGAGGAGCCTCCGCCTCTGTCTCGCCTGCAGTGATGCATGGCCTGCCTTCTAGTGGCACCCACGTCCCCCGACGGGTGTGACCCGGGAGCCAGAGCAGGACCTGATGCCATCCTGTGCTGTGTCCCTTTCCATCCGCCACGCGCCAGGCCTGCTGGACATGGTACCCAACAGCTTCACACACACAATTCGCCCAGGCCCAGGCCAAGCTGCTGCAGCATAACTGACGAGACACACCGATCTTTACACGTGGGTGTTTAATGAATGACAGCCATTCAGCACTGGCTCACTTTCTGTGCATGTGTGTTTTTTGCAGGGTTTTTTTTGGAGGGGGTTGTGGTTCTTGTGTTAGTCTGTTTTGCATTGCTATAAAGGAATACTTGGCACTAGGGTATTTATAAAGAAAAGAGGTGTATTTGGCTCCCTGTTGTGCAGGATGTACAAGCACGGTGCCTGCATCTGCTCAGCTTCTGGGGAGACCTCAGGAAGCTTCCACTCAAGGCAGAAGGCAAAGGAGGGGCAGGGATGTCACATGGTCAGAGCAGAAGAGAGAGGGGGAGGTGCCAGTTCCTTTAACCCAGCAGTCCCCAACCTTTTTGGCACCAGGGACTGGTTTTGTGGAAGACAAGTTTTCCACAGACAGGGGGTGGGGGGATGGTTTCAGGATGAAACTTCCACTTCCAATCATCAGGCATTAGATTCTCATAAGGAGCACCCAACCTAGATCCCTCGTATGCGCAGTTCACAGCAGGGTTCAAGGGCCCACAAGGATCTAATCCCCCTACTGATCTAACAGGAGGCGGGGCTCAGGCAGTCGTGCTCCCTCACCACTGCTCACCTCCTGCTGTGTGGCCCGTTCCTAACAGGCCACAAACCAGTAGCAATCCACAGCCTGGGGGTTGGGGGCCCTTGCTCTAAAGAACCAGATCTCCCACGAACTCAGAATGAGAGCTCACTCATCACCATGGCGAGGGCGCCAAGCCATTTGCCAGGGATCTACCCCCGTGGCTCAAACCCCTCCCACAGGCCCCACCCAGCACCGGGGATCACATCTCAACATGAGACTTGGAGGGGACACACACCCAAGCCCTGTCCATTCCCCTTACCTCGTTCAGGCTCAAGTGTGGCACCCTGAGGCACCAAGGGCCCTGCTGGGTGAGGCAGGCCCCAGCAGCTGGAGTTGGCAGTGGTGTCAGCGACTGTTTCCGGGGCTCTTTGAGCAGCAGACCGGAACAACTCTGCTCCTGTCTGGTGTTTGCTGGAGTTTCGTCTGCACTGACAGTTTTCGTTTTTAACACCAAGGTTTAGAGGCAAAGCAGGCTGAAGCCCAGGCCTGGCAGAGCCTCCCTCCTCCCCAGTCGGTTGGCTGAGCCTGGCCGAAAGGGTGTGCAGGGATCTCCAGTCGGCGATGTCACTTGGGGCCTGATAGGTCCTCCAAGACAAAACAAACAAGGTCCCCTCAGCGTGAGGCCACGTGTGACATCACTGCACCCCCAGATGAATCTTCCTCGTGTGTCATCCCCAAAGCAAGTGCCACATGAGTGAGATGCAGTCATCGCCAAACCAGGGGCTGCCAGGCACCAGGCCAGGCAGTGCCTCCAGGGTCTCGGAAGTCCCTGGAAACGCTGTGAGCGCTCTGGCCTCAGGAACCCCGAAAATCCCTCCCTGTGCTCAGAGGAGACACCACTGGGCAGTCCCGAGGGGTCTGTAAACACCCAGGAGCAGGGCACATTGTCCACAGAGAAGCAGCAAATAAACTGGCAAAGGCCGTGGCTTCTCCACAGATTCCTGTTCACACAGAGCCCAGCTTCTCTCCATAAAGCTGGGTTCGCGCAGCCTCGTGTTCCCGTTACCGTGAACCGAACCTTGGGGTTTTCTTAGAGCAGTAAAATGGAAAAACAAAAAAGCCTACCTGTAATTATGGAGTTGTGTGTGTGCACGTAAATTTACCGTCCTCTAAGCCGAGAGGAACAGGCGCACTTCCTCCCAGAGCTCCGCGCAGGCAGCCTGCTCTCCACGCCTTCGGCCACAGGCTGGCGGAGGGGACTGACTGACCACAGCACCGACCATCTCTCTCTGAAAAGCTTGTTTTAATACAAGGTGTGGCATGGTACAAAATGCAGATATATTTATTAGGCCTGAAAAACATCTGTCACCAGTTGGCATCAATTTGCTTTATCCTTAAAAACAGAACGAGGAATGTAAACGCAAAACTGCTGTGCAGGCTTGCCAGATCCCGGAAAGCGCCCGCACGTTCCTGTTCGGGGTAACCATGTGGACCCCCGCAGGCTGCAAGACTCAGAAACGTCACTGGGACGTCCTTCTGGCCTGCAACCCTCTCCTGACCCTTGCAGGAGGACACACTTTTCTCCAAAGCTGACACGTCACAGAAGCCGCCCCGTGAGTGTTGGACAGTGAATGTTCAAGTCCCCGTGTTCTGGGCCGCACCAAGCACGAGCCTCTGCCTCTCCCCAGCATCTGTCGCCCTGCCCCTCCCAGCCTTGACTGTGTCCTGCATCCACCTGAGCTGCTGTGGCTCCGGGACCAGGGGCTACCTCCACTGCCGCATGCTGCCCTGTGGCCCCTCCTCGCTCGTCGGGGCTCCCTGTGCCCTGTGGTCCCTCCTCGCTGGTCTGGGCTCCCCACTCTGGCACTTCTCTTTCTAGCGATGCTGCCTTCTGCTACGTCTGCTGCTTGGCCTCCTGCAGGGAGCCGCGGATGCTCCCTGCTAAGCACAAGCTGCTTCCCCTCGGCCCTGTCCCCTCTGACTTCATGATGCACAAGCCAGGCAAAGCCTCAGCTTTTCCATTGGCTCCCAGCCTTGCACTGGGACAGCCTACGGAGGCCACTGCTTGAAGCCTGGGGAGGAACACCCACCCCAAGCATCCAGGCGTTCCCTGCGCACTCTAGGACCTCATTTTGGAATTGTAAAGGAAAGCAGTTTTATGGGTGACACAGATGAGCCTTAGAGCCGGGAAACGCAGCGGCCCAGATGTGTTCACCGCCACGTAGCATCGAGGGCAGGACAGCAGAGGGCCCCTGTGCCTTGTCCGCGTGTCCAAGCTGTGCCGCCTCCGTCACGCCAGCACCTGCAGTCAGTTGCTGTTTGCTGTCGGAGGTGGGGGGTGCGGGCCGTGGTGTGCTGGAGCGAGGTGTGCTTGGCGGCGGCACTAGGACGGGTGGAAGTGGTGGTGGTGGTGGTGGTGGTGGTGCTCGTGGTGGTGGTGGTGTTCGTGCCGCTGGATCACTGGCACCGCGTAGCCCTCTCCCGCTGGCGTGGGCGGCAGGTCCCGCACCACCTCGTGCTCCACTGCGGCAGGCTGGGCGTGTGGGGCCTTGAGTGGCGAGTGGCCCTCCCTGCCCTTTTGGCGGTACCGCTTGTGGCCGTAGGGTGGCGGTGGGGGCTGTGGGGGAGGCTGCGGGAGGTGGTGGCCGTCCTGAGGGGCCTGGGGGGACAGGACGGCCGGCAGGTAGTAGCTGAAGGCTTTCCCGGACTTGCTGCTGGCTGGCACCCCAGGCGGCTTCCCGGAGCCCTTGGGGGACTTGAGGAACTGCTTCTCCGGCCCCTTCGGCCGGGGCTGTGGGTCCAGGGCCCGGGCAGCAGGTTCCAAGGATGGCACGTGTTCCACCAGCACCTGCGACCTGCGGTGGTGCACGGCGTGTGTGTCCGGCTCTTGGGAGCGGGACCGGGCCTGGAGGTGCGAGGCCCTGCCCTGGGGCTCCTGCTTGGCTTGTACAGGAGGGGACCCTGCGGACACAGGTCAGAGTGTGAGGCCCTGGGAGTGCAGGCCCAGGTTCCCATCTCCTCCGAAACGGCCCAAGGCCCACTGGAAGAGCTGCGCCAGGTGTCCCATCTGAGGCCAGCCTGTTAGCCAAGTCTGCAGTCAGACGGCCACCAGCCCTGAAGAGAAGGGGCCCGGCCACCGGGGATGACCTGCCTGGCTCCACAGCTCCCTGCAAAGGCCGACTCCTCTAGCCCCATCCCCACTGCGTGTCCTGGGAACGGAGCTTCTCTCCTCGCACAGCTGAGACCCTGCCTGGGGCCCCATGGCAGAAAGCCAGGTTATGTCAGGGAGGGCACCCCCAGGATTCACGTCCCCTAAACCCTCATTACAAAACAGATGTCAGAAGGACCCAGGGCTTCCACCTTCACAAGGTGCAGTGCAAGCCCCATGCACAGAATGGCCCAGTTCAGCGTCAGCACACAGCACACCGAGCCCGTGACCCCGATCCAGCTCCACCCCTCCTGCCCCTGGGGACTCCTGGAGCCGGGGTCAGGAGAGGGACTTGGCCCCAGTCCTTGGGGAGTGGCCTGGGCTTTAGTCCAATAATCTCCATGCAGGCCACACGGGGGTGCTGCTGGTCAGAAATAAATGGGTGCTGGGCAGGCTGCCAGCTGTCTACGCTGCTTGCCATCCACACTGCCTGCCGTCCACACTGCCTGCCATCCACACTGCCTGCCATCCACACTGCCTGCCATCCACACTGCTTGCCTGCCATCCACACTGCCTGCCGTCCACACTGCCTGCTGCCATCCACACTGCCTGCCGTCCACACTGCCTGCCGTCCACACTGCCTGCCTACTGTCCACTGTCTGTTGTCCACACTGCCTGCCTGCCATCTACACTGCCTGGTGTCCACACTGTCTGTTGTCCACACTGCCTGCCTGCCATCTACACTGCCTGGTGTCCACACTGTCTGTTGTCCACACTGCCTGCCATCCACACTGCCTGCCATCCACACTGCCTGCCTGCCATCCACACTGCCTGCCTGCCGTCCACACTGCCTGCCTGCCGTCCACACTGCCTGCCGTCCACACTGCCTGCCGTCCACACTACTGGACAACCCCTCTGCTGAGTGAGCCGGTGATTCGACCCTAAAATACTGACTTCTCACCCCAAGGTAGGGTTTTCCTGAATGCAGACCCAACGTCTTCCATCTCACTTTGAACCAGGTACTCCCCCTGCCATACACACACACCTGGACGGGGCGCCCGCCTTGCTTTTGGGCGGCACCAACAGGTAGCCAGGAGGCAGTCATGACCAACAGGTAGCTGTGGAAGGACCTGGGTGCCAGGCGGGGCGGGGCAGGGTCCCCCTGCACTCAGGGCTGCAGGAAGCAGGACCTTCAATGGGCACCCACAGCTGGGGCCTCGCGCCCAGGGTGGCCTCCAGGACATACCAGGGCCGAATCTGGACGTGTAGTTCTCAATCCCGGCGAGGTCCAGGTAGTGGTTTCTGCGCTCCGTGTTCTCGTCCACACAGTAGGGTCCCCGCTCTGAGCAGGGCTGGGGGTCAGCGCTGGGCCTCCTGCATGGAGCACAGAGAAGGGCCTGACCGCCGCACAGACTGGGCGGCACGTCCCCGAGGATGGGGTACCTGCAGCAGGCGGTGGACGTCCGGGGTGTGTCCTGACCAGCACCCACCTCCTCGCAGAGCAGGAAGAGCGGACGACTGGGCGCAGACACAGCCAAGTGCCGTCCAGAGAAACAAGGTCATGGCCGCCCCCCAGAACCCTGTGATCTCTGTCCCAGGCACCAGAGCTGCAGGTGCTCTAGGGAGCGGCTCATGCTGTAGTGGCCCCTGGTCACCACTCTGGGACCACTGTAGCCACTGCACCAGCCACTGCCCAGCCACCCTCAGCCACTGCCTGAGCCATCCCCAGCCACCCTCAGCCACCCTTAGCCACTGCCCCAGCCACTGCCTAGCCACCCCCAACCACTGCCCCAGCCACCCCCCAGCCCTGCTGCTGCCAAAGCTGCTGAGTGGAGCAACAGGGAGCCACGGCAAGTCCAAGCTGAGGGTGCCAAGGCTGCTGCAACTGCTGCCCCTCAAAGCCCTCTGCTCAGACAGACTCGGGGGCCCAACTCAGCCATGGTGCCGGATGCTGGAAGGGCCCGTGCCCCACAGAGCTGCCGGCCCAGGTGCCCCCAGCAGGTCTGACCTAGAGGACAATGCATGTCTGTGGCCTGCGGGAAGCAGGGGTATGGCCAGGGTGCCTCTGCCTAAGGCACAGCCCCACCCTGGCACCCCAGCCCTCACCTGACGTGTGCAGACAACCTCCTGTCGGCCACCCTTGGCTCCTCTGGCAGTTCACTCTCTGTTCTGCAACGGTTGGGCTCCCGGTCTGAAAGGGGGGTCCTGCTGTCACTCACTCACTCCCTTCTTCATTCAGCACTAACTCATTCACTCATTCATTAACTCACTCATTCACTCATTCACTAACTCACTCACTCGTTCACTCATTAACTCATTCATTAACTCACTCGTTCACTCATTCAACTCATTCACTAACTCACTCATTCACTCATTCATTAACTCACTCATTCACTCATTCATTAACTTACTTGTTCATTCATTAACTCACTCGTTCATTCACTCATTAACTCACTTGTTCACTCATTCATTAACTCATTCACTCATTTACTCACTCACTCATTCACTCATTAACTCACTTGTTCACTCATTCATTAGCTCACTTGTTCACTCATTCATTCATCTGCTTACTCACTCACCCATCCATTCACCCACTCACTCCTCCATCCACTCACTTGTCCCTCCCTGTCCCCAGCATACAATTTAGGCCCCTGCCAATGTGGGGTAGGGTCCTGTGTGTGTGCTCAGGCCTCGCTCACCCTGGCCGGCAGGAGGACCCTCCTTCCTCTTGCTGGAGGGCTCAGGGCTGACGGTTAGCTTCACACGGAGGGTCTTGCTGCTGCCCGAGGAGTGGTTGACCGAGGCATCCACAACCTCATAGATGGTATGCATGAGGCTGGACATGTCCTGGGGCCCAGCATCAGTGTCACTGACAGAGCAGACCCCAGGGGATGCCACCCGCCCTCCCTGCCAGAAAACACGCCCATCCCCTGCCCCTCCCCGCACCATCCTCGCAGCTGCCGACAGACCTCAGGGACCAACACAGGCGTCTTCTCTGAGCAGCCTGGGTCTGCCTGGGAGGCCCTGTGAGTGCCTCCAGTGCCCTCAGGGCAGCCCTGCCATGTGGGAAGCACAGCCGCAGAAATGGGCGGTGCAGGCTTGGCCCAGAAACACATGTGAATCAGGCCCTGGGGAGACGCAAGCCCAGCTGGCGTGAGGAGCTCGCAGCAGACAGGTCCCCGCCCGCCCCTTGAGGTATGGCGAGGCCAGCACAGTCCATCTGTCCCTCCATCTGTCCCCCAGTCTGTCTACTACTGGGCCCTGTGCAGCCCTTCCTGTGGACCTGACACAAACACAAGCTCACCTACCTCCCTGGTGACCTTCCCACAGTTGTCAAAGTCGTAGAGAGTGAACGTCCACTCCTGGCGGTCGTCGTCCTCCACCGAGACATCGCACTGGAGTGCCTGCGGGGGACATGGGGGCTGGGACCTCGCCTCCTACCCACACCAACACGCCCCATTCCGTAGGGGGCAGGATCTTCTGGGGCCTTTCCCGGGGGTCCCTCATGCCAGCCAGGAAAGGGGGAGCCTAGAGGGCAGTGTGGCTGGAGCCCAGGCCCTGGAACCAGCAGGCCTTTCTTGTCCGTCTTCGGCCCTCCTTGGGGGGACACAGCTTTGTGCTCCGTGACTTGGTTTCCCCACAGTGACACCTGTCTCAGCTCATGCAAGCACTCCATGTCCCCCAGAAGGAGAAGAGGACACGCTGGCCGTCAAGTGTTGTCAATTCCAGAAATCTTGACTGGACACGGAGACCCCACCCCTCCCTCAGCCCTCCCGGGAAGCGGAAGCCCAGTGCCCTGTGCCTTGGGCCCGGTGCCCTGCCTCCAGTCGGGCTGTCCGTCAAGTCAGCTTTGGCATTACTCCTGTAGTGCTAAGGGTACCAAGGCTGGGAACGCGGCTCAAGTTATTTAATGCCAGACCAGTCAGTTTTGGCCAAATTCACAGCAACATCCCGCACTCACTGGCTCCTGCTGACTTTGGCTGCATATTCAAGTTTTGCTTCAGTGCTTTAAATGGGGTGAACTGTGGGGAAAACTGAGTGAACTACGCAGTGTCCACAGATGCCCATTTTAGGGCAACACACGCCTGTCCCTGTGTCCCCGGCCCCAGGGACGTGTTCCCGCAAGTGAGGCCGGAGAAAGACCTACGTCAATGTTGAGGCGCTGCCCGCCTGGTCCTCGTGGGTCCTCGCGGTTGGCTGCCCTCTCTCCGTCATCTGCGCTGAGTAGTTGTCCTGGGCGCTCGCGGCCCTCAGCTTTCTCAGCAGGGAGTGCCACTAGGGGGACAAGAGGTGGCGAAGGGGCTGGCAGAGGAGACATGGAGGATGTGGCCTGCCGTGGGGGGGGCCGTCGCTGCCCTCCCCTCACCGCACCATGATCCCATCCAGACGAGCCTGAGCCGAGAGCCCGATCTTGGGACCCCTGCGGAGGGGAGAGAGGCCCCATCCCAGCCAGCCTCAGCCAGGTGTGCCCTCCTCTCACCAGCCCACAGTGGCTCCCAACTGCAACCACCACCTCAGGGCTGGGGATGCAGCAGACTCCGAGGAGCACAGATAGGGGAAGACAGCCTAGGCCTCCAGGAGATGCTCCCTGTGTCATCATCAGGCCCCCCTCCCCGTAGACACAGTCCCTACCACCCTCCACTCCAGAATCCTGGCACTGAGCCCACAGGCCATGCAGGCCACCTGTGCACTGAGTGTGTCAAAGGCGCCCCCCTCCCCCAGCCTCTGGGCAGGATGGATGAACAGCACTCAGGTTTCTGGGGCACAATTATTCCATTATTCTCTGGCACTCACAAGCCGCGTCCCCAGGATAGGAGCATGGGCCTGTCCCAGCTTAGCACCTGCAGACAAGTGCACGTCGAGCCTGAGCTAGGACGACACTCTGGGCCTGCCTTCCCATTGAGGGGGTCTGGGTGCCTCTCTTGGCTTGGGCCTGCCTTCCCATTGAGGGGGTCTGGGTGCCTCTCTTGGCTTGGGC
>NW_012107609.1:635170-638850 GCF_000951045.1 Mandrillus leucophaeus
CATTGAGGGGGTCTGGGTGCCTCTCTTGGCTTGGGCCTGCCTTCCCATTGAGGGGGGTCTGGGTGCCTCTCTTGGCTTGGGCCTGCCTTCCCATTAAGGGGGCCTGGGTGCCTCTCTTGGCTTCAGCAGCCATCTGAAGGTGACCCGGCTGGCTGACCTCCCAGCACCCTCCCACAGACCCACAGGTAAGCCAAGTGTCGACCTGCCACATGCCACAGGTAGGACTGGTGCCACGGAGACACACAAGTGGCAGGGACTTAGGCTGGGCCAGCATCTCACACATCCTCTGACCCAGGGCTGACATGAAAATTCACAGGCCACCTTTATACAGAGCCACCCCCATCCACAAACACAGGCTCACAGAGACTCCAAACACATAAAGGTGATGCTTAGGGCTCTGGCCATGGGATGGGCCTTTTTCATCTCTGCTGCCAGATCCCAGCTGCCAGTCCAGCGAGGACCCTGTGAGTTGTGCTGCCAAGCACTTTTCAAGAACAAGGTGCGTCTGAGTCTGGGAAGCGCCCCTTGCCTCACACACAGGGCTGTTTTAAGGGTGGTTTTCTGGCATTGCCTTGGTACGGGATGAAGTCTGCGAGGTTTGGGGAGGGAGGGCTGCGGGAGCTGCACTTACCCTCTAGGGGACACTGGTCCTCCCGGAAAGGCCCTTCCTTGGGGTTCCCATTGGGCTGCTCCTGCAAGAAGAACGGGGCAGTCAGTGGCCACACAGCTCAGTGGGCAGGCGGACAGGAGCTCTGGGCGGCTGGACTGGAACCTGACACTCGCCTCAAGCCTCCTGGGGCATCTCAATCTCTGGGTCCAGAAACACCAACCCTCTGTGTCCCACTCAGCCTCGGATTTTAGGAGGCAAAACACACAGACATGCCCGTGTTGTCAGGTTCCCCAGAGCATTTCCAGGTGGAAGATGCGGCTGCCTGGAACGACCTCTTCGGTCAGTCCTGCCCTGAGGATGCCCCTGGCCAGGGCCCCCACGCTGGATCACCCTAAATACAAGAGGAGACGCGCCTGCCCCTTTGCTCTGGGGCCTGCTCCCAGCACTGCCCCCCGGAGCCTGACACGAGGACTCCAGCCGCTGCCCCCACGGCTGCCCAGCACCCCAGCGTCCTCTTCTAGGGCTGCCGGCAGAGACCAGTTACGGAAAATGGGGAAAAACTTCAAACACATCCCAGCGGTGTTTCTGCTGAGCCAAAGCTCACAGGGTCCTCATGAATTAGCTACAGCCTTGAGGACACGGAGAAGGAGACAGACCGTGGTCAGGGCAGGGGCCTTGCGTGGCGGTGGAGGTGCGGCGTCCCTCAGCCCAGCACTCACCGCCCTGGAGCATTTCCTGAGAGCAGGCAGCTCTCGCGCAGGCGGGCTGGAGGGATGGGCAGCTGTGTTTTTGCTTCTGATTGCAGGTCCCTGGAAAGCCGTGGAGAGCCCACAGGAGACAGAGCACACAGCTGAGTCCCGTCTACCCGGACGGCCAGAGCCTGACCCTGGCGATGACTTTGGTGCGAGTTGGTGTCTCCGTGGGTGGACACGGGACCCCAGGGCTGCCCTCATGGTCCCCACGCTTCATCCTTTCCTCCTGACCGGGGTCACGTGTCCTTCATCCCTTCTGACCTCCTGGGGGGCTACTGGCCCCGCTGGGGTCCCTGGGGTTCCTGGAGTCTGGCCCGGGCAGGAGGCCGAGAGAGGTCGCCCTCGAGGGCACCTGGACCCCCCCAAGTGCCTCCTGCCACCGTGGTCATTGGCCAGGGGCCAAGCAGGGTATGCTGGAAGGTTCCAGGCTGGCCGGCTGCCACCCCAGACCTTGGGCAGGGAGAAGGACTGGACCCCCATCCACACATGGGCACTAAGGTGACGCTGCCGAGGCTGAGTATGGTTGAGTCAGACCCAGGCCCCCAGCCCTCCTTGTGGCTGAGCCAAGGGCCCCCTGGAGCTGAGGTCTCCTGCCGGTCACCCAGGGAGGTGCCAAGGCAGGGTAGGCAGCTCCCAGTGGGAGGCAGGAGAGCTTGCCCTCATTTTAATAAGAAACAAAACAGCTGATTATTAAAAAGTAGGCCTCCCTCCTGGGGGCTGCAGTCCCGACATTCCGGGACTGGCTGCTGCGGAACTGAGGGGCCCTATGAGCCCAGCCTGGCGAGGCCCTCGTACATCCACACAGCAGGGAGGCACCGCTGTGAGGTAAAACTCTGTCCACGTGGACACCGGCATAAAACCAAATCATCTCTACAACCCGGGCTGTGGGTATTTATTTTTTTTCAAAATCAGAATAATGGATGAGGCTGCAGTCGTAGGCTTCTGTGGAGTGCAGAGCAGTGCCCAGAGCCCCAGAGGTGCAGCCCCCATGGGCACAGCATCCTCGTGGGAAGGACCAGGTGCCGGGAGCTCCAGAGCCCCTCAGGTGGACTCGTCCAGGTGCTTGGCGGCGGCTGCCAACAGAAATGGTGTCATGAGGGCAGCCAAGGCCCCCAAAGCCCAGGCTGAGAGATGCAGGCACTGTCACTGTGGAGGGCTCGTCGGGAGGGGAAAGTGACCCTAAATGCTGAGGTGGGCGCCCCGAGGCATCCCCGTCCACCCCTGGGAGCTCCAGCCCAGACCTTCTCTGGGACGTGGGGAGGGTGCTGGGGGGCTGCACCACACAGGGTTCTCAGTCCCCCCACCCCACTGCACCACAATCCCCCACCAAGTGCCCAGTTCACCTCCCATCAGACCAGCAGGCAGAGCTCAGGCCTCCTGCATGGTGCTGGGTGCCCCAAGCCTCTTTACAGATGGCAGTGAGGTGCCCTGGGGCCTGAGGGCCGGCACGCACAGCACTCCTTGCTAAAGAGCCCTAACTGAAGTCACTCATGGAGGCCACATTGCTGTCCAGATGGGGGGCAGCAGCAGCGGCTTCCTAGAAAGTGCCAGAACTCATAGGAGCAGCCGGGCAGCGAGTTGGGTGGGGTGGAGTAATTTTTAAGGGATTTTTAAGTGTTTCCCACGATTTGCTGAAAATGACAAGTGAGAAACGGCGCATCACGCACTCCACGCATGACGTCAATACAGCGAACGTGCAAACGCCGTCCGTGTCATGTGTCTAAAAATTCTGACTGCACTTGTGGGGGATTTCTCTTTTTTTTTTGAGACGGAGTCTCGCTCTGTCGCCCAGGCTGGAGTGCAGTGGCGCAATCTCGGTTCACTGCAAGCTCTGCCTCCCGAGTTCACGCCATTCTCCTGCCTCAGCATCCCATGTAGCTGGGACTACAGGTGCCTGCCACCATGCCCAGCTAGTGTTTTTTTTGTGTGTGTATTTTTAGTGGAGACAGGGTTTCACCATGTTAGCCAGGATGGTCTCGATCTCCTGACCTCGTGATCCGCCCACGTCAGCCTCCCAAAGTGCTGGGATTACAGGTGTGAGCCACCGCCTGGCCACTGGTGGGGGATTTCACTGGTTACAGACAGGAGTCTAAACTTGCGGGATGGCAGGAGGAGGGGTGCAGCTGTTCAAGACAGAAAGAATCTGCACAGACTCGTGGTTTGATTTCTGGAAATGCTTCCCGCACTACACCAACCAGTCAAGCTACAATAACCAACCAACACTGTAATAACCAACCAAAACTACACCAACCAGCCAACACCACACCAACCAGCCAACGCCACACCAACCAGCCAACGCCACACCAACCAGCCAACGC
>NW_012107609.1:643843-644471 GCF_000951045.1 Mandrillus leucophaeus
CACCTTACGAGACAAGGTGGAAGGTGAGGCCGGCAGGAAACAGGAAGGAGGCAGGTTGGGTCACAGCAGGCTGCAGGCGGCCCTGGGGGAGGGGCCAGAGCAGCAGGGAGAGGGCCTGGGGCCTGGTGGGGGACGGTGGTTTCCAAGCATTTGTAAATGCAAAGACCACCACCCCACCCGCCTCCTCCCTGCTGGGAGCTCAGATGCAAAGATGTCTCTCCAAAATGTCACCGTGGGGAGGGGGAACCTGCCACCAGCGTCTGCAGAAGAGTGTGTTTTCTTACAAGGAGGTGCTGGGGCCCACTTCTGCTGGGCTGCCATGGGATGGAATTTGACTTCAAGGTGATCCGCCAGCACGCCTGTCTGGAAACCCTGCAGCCGGCTTTGAAGTCAAAGTCTCGGTTTCAATGGCTAAACAGTTTCAGATGTGACAATGTAGTTTTATGAGCTTAATAATTCCGACACATGTGCAGCTGGGGCCCAGAGAGGCTACAGTAACACCGCCTGCCGGTCCCTCCAGGCTGTGCTTGCTATTCGGAACTTCTGGTTCTAAAGTGAAAGATTTACGGACGATGAGACTGAGGCCCTTTGGGGAGGGGCTGGGGAGAGCCGGGTCGGGGGGAGGGGC
>NW_012107609.1:647816-650788 GCF_000951045.1 Mandrillus leucophaeus
ACACCAACCAGCCAACGCCACACCAACCAGCCAACGCTACACCAACCAGCTCATGACCGAGTTCCTAACAGAGAGCAAAATACCATTTAAAAAAAATCCACTTATACCTCAGCCCTAGAATTCTCAGCCCTCGAATGCACAGTGTTTTTTCTAAGCCACAAGTCAACAGCTGCCTCCGAGATGCAGAGAGGATCAAACGGGAAGAAATATTTGCAGTCAAAGCCACACCGGTCTCTGTGGCTGGTGATTTCATCGAATCCGTCCTGGTTGCATAAAATTGCCCTTTAATCTATGCTGCCTTGGTTAACTAGAAGGCCAAGAGCTTTAATTGCAACTTATAAAACCTGCCCCCGGGCCACTGGCCAGATGTGCGGCCCCTCCCCACTGGGGAGACTTCCTGAGGCCAAGTCCACACTCGGGACCCCGGCAGGCCTGGCCCAATGTGCCCTAGCACCCACCAAAGCCTCAGCTTCCCAGGGCAGGCGCCCCTCCCTGAGATGCAGACCCCACCTGGCCTCGCCCTCCCGAGGACCCACCCTCCCCTCACTCCCTCCCAAGGGCCCAACCCCCCCTCAATCCCTCTCACCCTGCCCCCAGTGAGAGCCTCCTGTGACCCCCCAACCTGTTCCACCCCCGCCTCGTCCCAGCTACACTTCCGGCTTGGGGTGCCTGGGCACCTCCTCTAACCTGTCCCACTGCCCTGCATCCCTGAGAACCCTCCATGTCAGCAGCGACTCCACGGCTGGCCTTCAGGCCTCCCCATGCCCGCTGTCCCCTCCTGCCCACGGCATCCTCCTGCAATGCTGGGCGCTCTCCTGGCCCCTGGGAGGACAGGGAACCCGACCATGGGCCTGCCCCGTGGGGCCTCATCCCATAAGGAAAGCAGCCACATCTGCCTGAGCAGCTCGACCTCACTCCCTCACTCAGCATCACCTCAGATTTGGGAGGAGGGTCTGACCCCAGGCCACGGAGGCCAGAGCCCACAGCCTCACAGCTGCATGAGTGGCAGGTGTCTGTCACACGGCGTCAACAACAGGTGGCCTTTGCTCCAGGTCCCATGGCCCCGTGGGACACTCACAGAGGTCACCCCGGTCTATGGGCCAACAGCCCCAAGGCCACTGTCCATGTCCCTGCCATGACAGTGAAGACATCTGCTCCCCGCCACAGACACCAGGCTGAGTGCTTCGTCCTCCCAGCACCCAGCTCCCGTCCTGGTCCCAGCCCAGATGGTAAGATGCAAACCACAGCCTCCACAGGCGGCCAGGCACGGAGAGACTTCCTTGGAAGTCTCTTCCCAGCTTCCTTGGAAAAGTCAAAAGGAGCATGTTCCCGTGTCCCGTGTGCCAGCACTCGGCAGCGCCCAGCAGCTGGAGCACCACTGCCCCCCAGAGCCGCCCCATCTGTCGGAACCCCTGGAGGGGCGCCAGGCAGCTGCATCACAGGTATCATCCTAGTGGCCTTCAATCTGGAAGTGCCGGTGCAGGCGCCTCTGGAAGCCACCTGGAGTGGGCAATGTCCTCTTCCCAGTAGACAGGTGGGCACGGCCAGGCACCTTTCCCAGGTCTCGGAAACGTAGGGAGGTGCCGTCCCCTCCTGGGCCTCGTGAGGGCAGCTGTTGGCCACAGCCCTGGTGGAACCCCCGGTGGGAAGCACATGGGTGGTCCACAGTGAAGTCATGGCCCCTGGGTCACAACCTAAGCCCTGGTCTAGGGTTCTGGAAATACCAGCCCCGATAAACAGGCAAAGGCTGTGGCATATCCAGGAGGCCAGGCTGGGAGCATCCCCTGGAGCCCACCGTCTCCCCACGAGTTGGGAGGGTGGAGGTGATGGGAGCCGAGGCAGAGGAGAGGGAGCAGGGAGGGAGGAGAGAGACAGAGAGGAAGGCTTCGGAGAACGGGGTGGGTGTGTCGGGCAGCATTTTCCAGAACTCGGGGCTCCCGGGTCCCTCTGGAGTGGATGTGGAGCCCCAAGTCTGGGGCATTGTCCAAAAGGCGCAGCTCCTGCTCCACCCGACGCGGGACGGGCCTCTCCTACAGCTTCCATCACCACCAGCAGCACCTGGTGCCCCTGGATCCACAGGTGCCTCCCGCGCTGTACCCTGGCTCCCCAGTGCCTCAGCCGCCTTGCACTGTGGTGGGGACGGCCCTGTCGGGTGGAGCCCCTGGCTGGAAGTTCCTACCACTGGGGAAATGGCCTCGGTGCACCTCCCTGTCTTTGGCAGGTCAAGCAGTGCCTCTGGAGTTGCACCTAGGGGGCCTCCAGGAGCTGAAAGGAAGGGCCGAGGCGACGGCCTGGCCCATGTCCTGCGGTCATTGCTGCCACCCCCGTGGCCACCCTGTTCTGCAGGGCTAATCCTGCAAACTGGGCTGCCTTTTGCTGGGCAGCAAAGCCCCGAGGCTTCCAGAATTATGGGGCTGTCGTGGCATCAAGGGCAGGTTTGTGGGGCTCAGGCAGGACGCCAGGTGGTAAGGAGCGAGGTGGGCACCTGCCAGGCTTGGGCTACAGCCACCACTGCCTCAGGGCAGTCGGGAGGTGCCTGGAGTGCAGCTGGTCAGGACCAAGGCCATGTCCAGGCCAGCAGTGACCTTCTGCCTCAGAAGCTGTGAGAATGCTGGATGTGGTGGGATGAAGTGAGTGCCCAGCAGGCGGCTCAGGGAGGGGAGCTTCAGGACATGGCACACGGGCTGGAGCTGGGCCTCTCGGGAAAAGGCTGAGGGTGATGCCAGGATCCCAAGGAACCCAAAGGGCTGGGACACCTCATAGCAGGTGGGAAGAGCAGGGACAACAGGCTGGGACACCCATAGCTGGTGGGAAGAGGAGGGACAAAGGGCTGGGACACCTCACAGTGGATAGGAAGAGCAGGGACAGCGTCACTGGCAACTGGTGGACAGGAGCCAGCAAGGTCAAGGGTGCAGGTTCTGGGGCTGAAGGACAGCCAAGGACCCCTTTTCGGCTGGTGGTAGGGGGAGGGT
>NW_012107609.1:657358-658274 GCF_000951045.1 Mandrillus leucophaeus
GCCTCTCTCACACCCCAGCACCACAGGCCCTACACCCCAGCACCACAGGCCCTGCACCCCAGCCTGGCCTCTCTCACACCCCAGCACCACAGGCCTGACCTCTCTCACACCCCAGCACCACAGGCCCTGCACCCATGCCCGCCTCTCCCGCATCCCAGAACCCAGGGCCCTGCCGGCCTTCCTTCCGGCAACCACCATCAGGTTCTCCCAGGAGCCAGAGAGCAGCTCAGACCCTGGGGCAGCAGGGCAGCTGGGGGGTGGGGGTGCGGGCTTTGGTCGGGGGGCTTCGGGGTTGGGGTCCTGGCTCCGGGACTCAGCTCTTCTGTTTTTGTTTCCTCCTTTTGAGGGCATGCCCAGGACAAGCCTGTGACAGCAGCACAAGGCAAAGACAGTCCCAGAATCCCATGGCCGGAAGCCTACGGCAACGTTCTTTCATGTTACACCACAGCCCTCAAGAGCAAAATCAGAGCCACTGAAATGGCCCCTGCTCCAGCCCTGTCTAGGGTTGGCTGGTCTCAAGCGTGAGTGGCTGCCCCAAACGGTGCAGGGCACACGGACCTGGCCATTGGCCTGGCAGGGCCCTCAGGACGGATGAACTGGGTACATCTGGGCAGCCAAGAGAGCAGGCAGCGATGGCACGCAGAGGGATGTGGGGTGACGCTGAGACCCAGACGCCAGCCACCGAGGGCCAGGCTACCCACGTCCCCGGGGCAGCAGGGAGGCCACCAGGGGCAGCAGCTTTGCACCATGTCCAGGCAGGTCCATGTGAGAACTAGGATGGGGCCGGCTCCTTTATCCTTTGTGGGAATGAGGATGGGGACGGCTCTGTTATCCTTTGTGGGAACGAGAGTGGAGTCGGCTCTGTTATCCTTTGTGGGAATGAGGATGGGGTCGGCTCTGTTATCCTTTGTGGGAA
>NW_012107609.1:659794-671306 GCF_000951045.1 Mandrillus leucophaeus
GGGAGGGGCGGGGGGACTGGGCAGGGGAGCCAGGCTTCCCACGCAAGCCCGGGATACATTCAGACGGAGTCTCCGGATCTGAGAGGCATTTGCAGATTTTGCCCATCAGTTCTTCTGGGTTAGGACTGATTTGAGAGATCTTTTAATAACCACATGTGAAATGTATATCTAGAAAAGCAGTAACTTTGGGGTCAAAAAGCCTCCTAAAATACTCAGATGTCCTCATAAGCTAGAGTTCTGCTGCAACTTAACTTCCTGTAGGCCCAGAAAATACAAATGTTTCCGTCTCCCTCTTCATCCTGCCTCACAGCAGCTTTTCATCATCTGGATCGTTTAAATGGAGGCGCCACATTCCCCACGCCCCTCACTCCCTCACTACAGGGCTTTTGTGTTGGCATCTGCCCCCTTACCCAGTAAATGCCCTGAGCCCAGGGAGGGTCTCTGCAGGGCCTACCCCTGCCACGAGGGTGGACACTCAGCCTAAGGGGACGACTGACCACACCAAGGGGTCAAGGGGCACCTAGCCCAGCCACGGCGCACCCTTACAAGTGGAAGTGAAGAGATGAGTTACAGCGACAGGCCCAGGGCTGCCCTGCCCATGAAATTAACCCCAATCGAAACATATGCAGAGAAAAAAAAAAATGACAAGCAACACGTGGTCAGCGAGACCTGGCTTTACAATCAGGCAGCCGAGCTTCCCTCCCCCCACATTTAGAGAGAGGGACTCAGGGAGCACTTTACCCGCATTAACCGACTCGGACGGGAGGGGGAAGGCGTGAGCGCCGCTGAGCCCACACCTTGGCTCAGGAATGGGAACCCACAGCCCTCCCAGAGACTCCATTGTCAGCCAGGTGTGGCTGAGGCTGAGCAGGGTGACCAGGGCCAGGGGTGGAGAGCGGGTGCCTTGATACGAAATGTTTTCAGCTCAGGTATTAAATACAGACCTATGTACGTGTGTGTGTAACCTGTATACGTGGATGTATACACGCGTGTACTCACATATGTGAACACATCACACATACACCTACATATACATGTGTGCCTCTGCCCAGATAATAGAGGTGTGATCATAAATTCTGCCGAAACTTTATGCCCTGCTTTTTACTCTCAGCACCCTGACGTGCTGACGCTGAATGTTAACAACCATTTCACAAACTCATCTGCAGGTTTTTCTTCTCCCAGTCACGCCTGATACTGTCTTTGTCTTCAGAGCTAATGATCCCCAATGTCACAGAAAAAGGAAAACCAAGGGTGACTGACCTTCCAAATTCAGCTGCCACCCTCAGCTTACATCCAGGCCACAGAACACACAGAATAAAACCACGACTCAGGACCTGAACTTCCGAACGGCTGCACCCTCGGCCGCCCCAGTCAGAGGAGGCTGAATTCCAGCAGGATTGAAAGCAGACCCGAATCCACTTCCTTTCTATCTGAATTCTTCCCCAGGAAAAACCCACCGGATGTTTTTGTTTTCTTTCATTCACATTAAAGCCTCATGTTTCCTATTTCAAAGGAAGATTAGTTCCAAAGCTGGAAAGAACCCTGCTGCATTTCAGAGTTTTCTTTTTTCTCATTTGGAAGACACCACATGTGAACATGCAACGTCGATGTCCTTACCAGACAGAAACAGCGAGAAATGCTGGTTGAGGGGCTTGTATTTGATTAGAGCTCCAGACCCTGGGGACTGAGCTACTCAAACAAATAATCAAGGCCTTTTCTTTCTCTTAAGCACCCCCGTTGCATGCCCTGCACATGACAATCTCAGAACTTCCACATGGGCCCTGCTGTGGCTGGCGAGGGGCTCCATGAGATGAAAGGAGGGCCTGGTGCCCACCTGCAACTTTGCTATTGGCCGAGGCTGCAGAGGGCTCTAGGGGACAGGGGCTATGCCTGGCAGCTGCCATCCACACGAGCCACAACCCACTCTCAGGGGAGAGTGGTGACAACCCACGCGTGAGAGGTAAGAAGTGTTCAGAGGAGACCACGCACATCTTTGTTACAGGACACACAACCTCATCTCAGGAAGGGCGCTGGGCCCGAGGCTGCAGGGTGCACAGGCTGAGCTCTGAGCAGCACACAAAGCCTTGGGGTCACACTCCAAACTCGAAAGAGGAGAAGCCAGCATGGGGGGTGCAGATGGGGGACATAATTGGCAGGGGAGGTGCAGGCAGCCAGGACCACTGCCCCGGTCACTAGAGCTAGAGGCAATCACAGCCCTGCCAGGGGGACAGCAGGAAGGTGGCACTCTGGCCTGGTCGCTATGCCCTTTTGACCCAGGACTCACCGACAGGGCTCTGAGTCTCCCAGACTGAGCTGTGGACAGAGGCGCAACGTCCCCACCTGCTGCCCCCAAGATGGCCCAAAGCCGGGGTGGTGCTCTCAGCCCTTTCAGAGGTCACGGACGTTCCTCTCCGCGGACCCAGCTTGCGCCACGCTCTCCCCACGACAGGCAAACAGACCCCGAGAACAGGCCTCCGGGGCAGTTTCCCCTGGGCAAAGCCAGGTGGTTGGCATGGACGGGGCTCCCCTCATACACAAGACGCCTCCAAGCAAGGCCTGGCAGGGTCCTGACCACTGGCCAGAAGCATCCGGGCCACCTCTGTGCTCCGGCCTTGGGCCTTTCTGTCGGGCTTGGCTCAGCCTGTGGGGCAGCTGCCAGTTCTTGCCACCTCCCCGTCACCCTGGGGACAAGCGGGCTGGGTGTCACCGTCTGAGCACAAGCCCCCGAGTCGCCCCGACTGTGACCAGCCTCTCCCAACACACGTGAGCTGGCTGCCGCCTAAAACGCGTCTCAGGCCTGGGAAAGCTCATGAAACACCCGCGAGAGCCTTCCCCAGGCCCACATTCGCTTTGTTTTACAGAAAACCTAAATCGCTTGCAACAAATCAACAGCAGGCGAGGAAGGGCCAGAAGCCCCTGCTAGTGGCTCCACCTGCTCCACAGACGGGAGGACAGGCTCGGAGCCCGAGGAACGTGGCTCGCAGGGTGGGTGGGGGTCCTCCACCCTGAAGTGTCATCCAGCAGGTCTGCAGCTGTGGTGCTCCTCACAGACACCAGGTCTGGCCTCCCACAGCACAGAGACCAGCGCACACCTGTAGGCTGTGCCTGTGGCTCCTTCTAGGCAGAGGAGATGGATGGGGGCCGCCATTCTTCCTCCCCCCATCTCCCGCAGCCCCCTGCCTGCTACTGTCCCATCCTCCAGGTCTACTCCTGCCTCAGGGCCTTTGCACTGGCCACCCAGCCTGGAAGCCTCCGGGGGGCCACACTTCCTCCATGCCTCCTCACCACACACTGTCCTGACACCCACAACAAGCGGCAGCCCCTACTCCTGCCCGGCCTCTCCCACACCCCAGCCTGGCCTCTCTCACACCCCAGCACCACAGGCCCTACACCCCAGCACCACAGGCCCTGCACCCCAGCCTGGCCTCTCTCACACCCCAGCACCACAGGCCTGACCTCTCTCACACCCCAGCACCACAGGCCCTGCACCCATGCCCGCCTCTCCCGCATCCCAGAACCCAGGGCCCTGCCGGCCTTCCTTCCGGCAACCACCATCAGGTTCTCCCAGGAGCCAGAGAGCAGCTCAGACCCTGGGGCAGCAGGGCAGCTGGGGGGTGGGGGTGCGGGCTTTGGTCGGGGGGCTTCGGGGTTGGGGTCCTGGCTCCGGGACTCAGCTCTTCTGTTTTTGTTTCCTCCTTTTGAGGGCATGCCCAGGACAAGCCTGTGACAGCAGCACAAGGCAAAGACAGTCCCATAATCCCATGGCCGGAAGCCTACGGCAACGTTCTTTCATGTTACACCACAGCCCTCAAGAGCAAAATCAGAGCCACTGAAATGGCCCCTGCTCCAGCCCTGTCTAGGGTTGGCTGGTCTCAAGCGTGAGTGGCTGCCCCAAACGGTGCAGGGCACACGGACCTGGCCATTGGCCTGGCAGGGCCCTCAGGACGGATGAACTGGGTACATCTGGGCAGCCAAGAGAGCAGGCAGCGATGGCACGCAGAGGGATGTGGGGTGACGCTGAGACCCAGACGCCAGCCACCGAGGGCCAGGCTACCCACGTCCCCGGGGCAGCAGGGAGGCCACCAGGGGCAGCAGCTTTGCACCATGTCCAGGCAGGTCCATGTGAGAACTAGGATGGGGCCGGCTCTGTTATCCTTTGTGGGAATGAGGATGGGGTCGGCTCTGTTATCCTTTGTGGGAACGAGGGTGGAGTCGGCTCTGTTATCCTTTGTGGGAACGAGGATGGGGTGGGCTCTGTTACCCAAAAGCAGCTGTAGCTCTTGTCATGTCCCCCTTAGCGGATGTGAGAGGCCTCGTCCTAGAGGTAGGTCCATGCAGGACCACAGCCTTAAGGACAGGTGGGAGCCCTGGAGGGTCCTGACAGCCACCGACGTGAGTGCCATGGAACCTCACCAGAGACAGCAAGGAAGGACCCCCCATTTCCATCGGCCTCCAGCAAGGCTGTCAGTCCAAATCCACCAAGACACTTATCATTAAAATAATCTCCAATTTGAATGTTTGTATTACAATATTTCATGCTTTTTGGCTTCTCTGATTCTGGTGCGCAAAACTATGTACAACTTCCCTGGAAAATTCTGCAGAACAAAGGAAAACAAACCTTCCCCCTCCGGCTGCCGAGGGCTGGCCATCACCACCAGTGAATTCCAGCTCTGCGCAGGACAGGATCGAACAAACCCAATTTGTTTAACGCCAGCGTGAAAGGTTGCCAGAGGGTGCCCTGCCAAGTATTTGCCAACATGAAAGCAAATTAAAGCTCCCATCAGCTAGCATGGGTGCAGCTCACTGTGAGAGCGGATCAGACCGTGGTCTCTGCAAAGCTTCTGTCCCAGCATGTCCAGGCTTCGCAGCCCAGAGGCGGCAGCCAGAGGAGCGGTGCTGACCCAGGTCAGCACCATGTGTCCCTCCAGGCCAGCACCACGAGCTTTGCCCCACGCTGGGAAGTGTCCGGCATGTGGGGGGATCCTGCTACCTGGGCAGACCCCTCACACACCGCGCCTTCTCCTCCCCATGGTTCCAGTGTTAACCCAGTAGCCCTGTGGGAAGGGCTCCTCCAGGGACAGCTGATGGTCATGATCTGTGACAGACAATGGCTCAGAAGGTGGCAGGAACTGAAAGCTCTGGAGCCCTTGGAACTGATTAGGGGTCCTGGGCTTGGGACCCCTCCCCATGTTCAGGAAGGCAAGTCCAACAGGAGAGGAGCCATGGTTGGCAAGACTTGTGAGAGGACAGAGCCACAGGAACCCTCCAGCATGAGTGCCCCAGGACGCAGCACAGGCCCCCTTGGGTTCCACACATGGACAGGCAGATCCGCAGTCCCGCTGGGAGCAGCCCATCCTGAAATGCCGGCAGCGGCATGAGCAGGCAGGACCACCCCTAAACGCTGACCTCACCCAAGCAGGGACTCCTGCTTCCTCCTGCTTCCTGATGCTCCTGAGGCTTCCCCAACAACCTGGGGGTGTCATGGGCCTTTCTTCATAACCCAGGGACTTTCTGATGCAGACATCTGTCTGAGAGCCCTGCAGGAAGGATACAGGGCTCAGCCTTCAGAGCTCCAGGGACCCAGTGACTTGGCAGGTAGCTATCCACAAATTCTGGAGTAGGCTGGGCAACTCCAAACTCAGGTATGTCTGGCCTCAAGAACTGCTGCTTCCATAAAGTGTGGCTTTGCCAACTCAAGAACAGCAGCCGGGAGGCCAGAGCCTTCCTCTCTACAGGAAGGAGGGCAGACCCCCCTCCCACCCTCTGGCCTCTGCTCCCACCACACCTGGCCACACCGGGGAGGCTGTGGGCATTGCCAACCAGTGAGAGCTTGCTGACAGCTCAGACGACTGTGCGGTACAGGTCGGGCCCACAGCATCTTGGCGTGAGCTCACGGCCTCATGCACCCCTCTGGCTTGGAGCACCCTGGCACTTGGGGAAAAGCCCAGTAAGGGGCTTGGCCACACCAGGCTGCTCTCCAGGTGGCCCTCGCTGCCCGGCCTTATGGAGTGTGGAGCTGTCCCTTGTCTTTCCTCGCAGGACCACAAGGGGAAGCAGGCGGCCCAGGCACGAGGGATGTGGCCAGGCTGTGAGTGGCAGCACTGGGTCCGGAGCCGGGTCCAGAGGCTGTGAGCCACCCCACAAGCCGCCTCCGCTAACGATGGGATGACAGAAACCTGGTACTGACGACGGGGCCCAGTCACACGTAAAACGGCCACATGGTGGCTCCCAACTGTGGTCTTTGACCAGGACATCGTTCACAGCCTCTGTCAGGGCTGACCAGGTGGGTATCCCTTGGCCGCAAAGCGAGGGTGGAGGACAGGAACCCTTGGCCCAGACTCCTGACTTCCTGAGAAATAGAAACAGCCGAACCCCTAACCCCAGCCTAGACAGGACAGTGGCAAGGTGCGCGTTTCCCCCTGCCAGGGCCTAGACCTGGGGTGGCCATGGACTTACTGCCTGCTCAGGCAGCTCTGAACAAGCGGTGGCCACCTAAGGGCAAAGGAGAGCCAGCCACTCCTATGAGGCAGGCGAAACTGCACTTCCAATCTCGCCATCACCTTGCTGCTCACACGGGAGACATGCACAGCAGGGGCCCAGTGCACCGAAGGGCACTCGTGGACGGGTACTTGAGACGGCCCTGCCCTTTCTGGCACAACCGCCTTGGCCCACACCAGCCACAGTTCCCGCGGCTCCCAGGAGTCGCACGTGTGTCTGACGGACCCCTAACCCCCTCAAGCAGGCACAGGGCGGCCTGAAGCTGCAGGGCTGATGACCGGTTTCTGAGGATTGCAAACCAGCCTGGGTTTTTTAAGAAAAGGAAAGATGTAAGCTCTTTAGCCAAAACAAGACGAAAACCTCAAAGGAATTCAAATTACTCAGCCACAAGAAGGAAGGAAGGAGGACGGAGCAGCACCAGGCTGAGGTTCCCATTGACGAGGGTAGAGCGAAGCCGCCTGTCTTCTTTCACCTGCAGAAATCTAAACCTTCAGCTCATTCAGCAGCAAAATGGCCAGTTTTAGCTTGAGGAAGCTGATTTGGAAGTCCAGGGGTGACAGCTGCCCCAGATGCAGCTGCGGGCTTGTGGGCTCTTTCTTCGGCCTTGTCTGTGAAACCCCCAGCTCCAGCCCCAGGCCCTGCGGCAGGGACGCCCTGCGCTCCAGGGCCTCCATCCAGACACTTGCCTGGCCCATGCGCAGGGCTGTCAGGATGCACTTCACAGACACAGGGGCCGACATAAAGTGAGGTGGCTGCCAGTGAGAGCGCACACCTGCACTGTCCAGGCGCAGTGACCTGGGCGGGCAGGACCATGCCACCGGCCAGCCTCCGGCCTTCACCATGGGCAACACAGATCTACTGGTCCAGCCTCATGGCCGGGCGCCGGCAGCAGCCTCTCCCAGTCAGCACCCCAGAGCCCCTGCTGCAGGACAGGGGATGCTTGTGGCTTGGTGGAGAGCTTGGCGGCACACACGGCCCTCAGTGGCCCCAGGGCCCAGGCTGCCGCAGAAACTACATACATGGTGTCCAGTCTGTCCCATGGTTCTCAGGTGCTGGGCATCAGCTGCCGTCGGCTGCATGCCCAGAGGTGACCTCGATGCCCCCCCAACAAGGGGGGATGGCCAGGTGGCCTGGCAATTCCCTTCCGCTCCCTCTGTGCCTGAGCCTCTGTGCACGTCTGTGCCGGCCTTGCCACATGGCCGGACCACATCCCAGGGTAGGAACACAGCTGCCTGTATCCAAGGGCCAGGCATGCAGAGGGCACCAAAATGAAAGCAAAGGGTAGCCACAACACGCTGCAGCCACCGCCGGCTCTGACGCAAGGCCCCATATGGGCCTCAGCTGCATGAGGCCACAGGGTCCCGGAACACGGGTCACAGAAGACAGAAGGTCGGCCCTCAGTGTCTGTGCTAGAGGCATCCCCAAGTGCCCCTGCTCCCTTTGGAGGCTGCCGTTCTCCTGGACATCTTGGAGTGGCTTGCACCCTCAAATGCAGAGCTGGCTGGACCGGGCACCCACAACCTCTCCTTCTGTGTGGAATGTGGCCGAGCACCAAGCAGAGCATGGTCCATGCTGCCTTGTCTCTGGGCACATGTGTGCTGGCCCGAGTCTCTCCTGCAAATGTGTATCTTGTCTCCACCCTGTATCTCTGTGTTGATGCGGCAGTGTCCAGACTGTGCTCGAAGCCATGAAGAATTTCCCAGGATCTTCTAAAAGAAACTGCTCCCCCCAACCGAGAACTGGGCGTTCCACTGCCACATCCAGCTCTCTGGCCCCACAGAGGACAGGTGAGCGGTGGCTTCTGGGTGGCCAGGAGGGACAGGGAAGGGGCAGCCCCACCCCTGCCTCTGGGGGAAGGCCAGCTGCAGTCCTCAGCGCTGTGGCTGGCTCCAGTCTGAAGGCATCAAGTCATGTAATGGGGCTGAGCCCCCAGTTCCTGTGAGCAAGACCATGCCGAGCGCAGACGGAGTTTGCTGCGGGAAGCCAGAGGCCAGTGCAGGTGAAGGCCTGGGCCCTGGCCTGGAGCTCAGCCCTGGACAGAGCCAGCATGTCTTGCAGCTGTGGTCTTCCCGGCTCCCTTCCGGGAAACATGTACCATGTTAGCACATTCAGAAGGGCCATGGCATGGGGGTGGGACCGGCAAGTGCATCCTGCAAGTTGGGACCTGCCCTACACAGGCCAATCAGAGCCGTGCCCACGGCCTCCCACAGATGTGGGCAGGAGCCACCCATGCAGGCCAGGGCCACGGCCTCCTCAACGCACAGGCTGGTCTGTCACGAGTGTTCACTCCAGTGTTGCCTCTGGAGTTACCCCAGTGCACCTTCCTCAGCGCTACTTCATGGACGTCTGTGCTCTGTTCACAACAACATTCCAGTTAACAGTGACTCTTGTCTTTGGAACTGTTTTCTGCCAGTCTCAGGGAGCGCTGTGGAAACTAAAGCTATTCTGCAGACCAGATGGTGAGGGTGAGTGTGCAGGGGCAGCCTGTTCCCAGGACTGAAGCCATCCTCCCTGCAGTCACTACCACTTTTAAAAACAGCCACGCAAGTGCACTGCCACCATGCACCACTCCTCACCCACGCACGACCCCAGAGACTCCGGATCCCTCACAATCTGCTCTCCAGACCTTCATGGCACCGTCACTAGCAATCCCATGGCCCTGGCCCTTCAGGGACACTCGGTGATGAAGCCATGCGGGCCCCACCAAAAGCAAAGTGTGGCGCTCCGCAGAGTCGCCAGGGAGAGCCACGTCAGGGGTGCAGAGAGACACCTGTCTGGGAAAGTGCTGCTGTTGGTGTTTTCAGACACGTACAGAGGCAGGAGCCAGCACTGCTCACAGAGAATTAATGATGTCCAATCTCATTTGTGTTATTTTGGGGGCTGGGGAGAGAGGGCAGGTTGGAGGTCTTGGCTCTTAGTGCACCCAATCTCCACAGGGTTCTCTGCCACCGTTCTGTGGCATCCAGGATGCCTCGCACGGAACCACAAGGTGGATTTTGGAGAAGGGAAGGAGCGAGTCCCCTCGCTGGCCCCAGCCAGGCATCACGAGGGGTGCCTTGGGTGACTAAGGACTGGCCCTCCTCAGTGGATACCACCTGGGAGGACAAGGATGATAGGCAAGGCTCTGGACTACACAAAGAAGGAAGAAAGTAAGAGCCAGAGGGATGCTGGATTCAACACCTAACTTTTGGCCAGACACTTTGCTGTGGTGCCTATGGCTCTCCCAGACCTGGGTAGGATCTGTCGCCGGGGGCACGGCTGCCAGGTGAGAGGAACAGCAATGTGGCAGGGAGGGCACCTGGCCAGGTGAGGGCGCACCTGGGCCCAGGGGTCTCCATGCCAGGTGGGCGGAGTCACAGCCAGAGGCGGAAAATACAGAAAGGCAGCACTTTTGTCTGAAAGCTGAAATGTATTTAATTCACAGGATAGCCTTTGATTCTGAGTTTATTCATTTTAACTCAGAAAGGAGTTTTCTTTTATGAAATGATGGCAAAATTAGAAGGTAACAATCCAAACAAGCCTCAACCCCCAAACTATTCTCTAAAGAAAACGTCCCAGTGTAGAGTGCCGGGTCTAAATGCCCACAAGCAGCCTTCACGTTGACATCGTAGCCACACGGGGAGCACGCGCATTTTCCAGAGCGCACTGACCTCCCGCTATGGCCCTGGGAGCCGCACTTCACGGTGGGGGCGCTGGCTCAGGGATTTTAAGGTTCATGGTGCCGCGCCTCCCAGGGAGAAGGCCCCAGGCTAGTGGGCCAATGGACAGGGGCCGGCCAAAGCCCTGACCGTGAGTGAGGTGAACACCCGGCCACCCCAGGTGCTCACATCACTGACTAATCATACTAGGAGAACCTGGCTGCTAAATGGCACCATCTACTCACCAGCAAGCCCCTGTGCAAATGTAACTGGAGAGCCAGATTGGGGCAGGGACAGCTCCCTGGATGGCCTCACCCTGGTCTCCCTATCCCGGATGGAGGCTCACAGAACCACCCAAGTTACTCTACCTTAGAGCATGCTTCCTACCCTCACAGGCGTTAGATGGTCACTCTCAGGAAGCACCAATCCTAACTCTATTGCGTGTTAATTTCCAAGCACACCTAAGCCCCTTCTCGAGACAGAGCTGCAGAAAATGTCTCCAAACACGCCCAGAGCTTTTTTTAATCAACTGCCAGAAGAACATCTTTCCAAAAAAGAAACTGACTGTGTGTCCCAGCATGCTCTGTGTCTGGGGACCTGTGGGGACAGTGGGGGAGGAAGCACGGGGCAAGTGTGGGCCTGGCCACCTGGTGGGCCGGTCTACAGCGATCCTGTTCACACTGACACTGATGACCACTGAATGTTAGCTTTCTCACACTCAGCAAACATGCAGGTCTAATTTACCCCAGACCCTTCCAGGATGCCAGACCTGGACAGTTCTCTGCTCCTGGACATAGAACCTTCCTCACCCACACTCAGGGCCACCTGGGTCCTAAGCCAGCCTTGCAGTCTGGGTGGCCACAGCTGTGCAGATGTCCTTCTGTCTCCTGAGCCTCTAGCAGGCCTGTGGTCACCCCCCCCCCCGCCCCCCAGAGATGGGAGGCACCGCGGCCTCTGACTCTGGCCGTGTTTGCTGAGCGAGCACTGAGGCTCTGGCCAGTGATGCCCCAGGCCTGTAACTCCCACTCCTCCTCCAGCTCCTCCAGCTCCTCCAACCGGGGTACTGCATTCCCGCTTCCCAGGACCCCCAGCCCGGAACGTCTAGGTCCAGCCCCTCCTGCTCCCCCAGTTCCTCCAGCCCGAAACATAGAGCCCCCACACCGCTCCCAGCCTAGGACAAGGAATTCCTATTCATCCACCCACCACCCAGCACGGGACACTAGCAAGGCCTCCCCCACGGGACCCCCAGACGTCCTGGAGGCTGGGGAGGGACGGGCTCTCCTGGCCCCTCGGTAACTCGTGCGGCCATGGCGGCCCACGTCTCGCCTGTCCGCGGGTGGGCGCCAGGAACAGCTCTGACACTGCTCCCTGTCCCC
>NW_012107609.1:671356-671891 GCF_000951045.1 Mandrillus leucophaeus
GGGGCATCCGCCACGTGAGGGGGCGTCGAGGCATGTCCGCTGTGTGAGGTGCGTCCGCGGCGTGAAGGGGCGTCTGCAGCGTGAGGGGCGTCGGAGGCATGACGGCCGTCCGCTGATGGTGAGCGTCGCTGGGAGGGGCGCCCACCGTGTGAGGGGGCGTCACGGCGTAGGGGGCGTGGACCGCGTGAGGGGGCGTCCGCGGTGTGTCCGCAGTGTGAGAGGGGGCGTCCGCGAGCAAGGGGCGTCCTCCGTGTGTGGGAAGTCCATGGAGTCAGGAGGCATCCGCCATGTGAGGGGCGATGCGGTAAGGGGTGTTTGCCATCTGAGGGGGCGTTGTGGCGTGAGGGGGCGTCCGCCGCGTGAGGGGCGTCTGCCGTGTGAGGGCTTCGTAGCGTATCCACTGTGTGAGGGGCGTCTGCTGTGTGAAGGGCGTCGCGACGTGAGGGGCGTCCCTGTGTGAGGGGCGTCCGCGGTTTGGGGGGCGTCCCTGTGTGAGGGGCGTCCTTGTGTGAAGGGGTGTCTGCGGCGTGAGGGG
>NW_012107609.1:673596-676634 GCF_000951045.1 Mandrillus leucophaeus
CCAGCCGGAGCCCCCAACAGCGACGAGGACCGGGCCTGGCCACCCGTAAGGGCGGTCAGGGGCTGCAGCAGAGCCTGGCGGGAGTCAGCTCCGACCCCTCACCAGGCCGTCCTGGGTCAAGACGTCCAATTCCAGAGGAGCCTGAGGGCCCCTCCCTTTGAAGGGGAGGACCCGCCTCCCTTGGCTGCTTGAGAGGGGGTGGGGGTGTGGGCAGCCCAAAGTTGGGGGGGTCTCCGTACAGGACTAGTTCCCGCCCTCTCCTGGCGCTCCAAATTGATGAAGAACCAGCGTTGGCCCCCCCGGCTGGAAGCACCCTACACCCCCTTACTTTGTCTTTGGTTTGGGCAGGGTCTCCTCTGATCTGTGCCTTGAGGGTGTGGGAGCCTCCCAGGAGCCCTAAGCCTGGTCACCTGCGCTGCCTCCTCCACGTGTCCAATTCAGTGGCTTCAGCTCCCTCCCTGGCCTCATCTCAAGATCCGCCGGCTGGCTCTGGAAACCACTCCCTCAGGACCCTGCCCTGGACCCCCTCTCTGCCTCCTACCCTGCTGGGTACCTCGGGCCCTCTTCCTTATTTACTTTCAGAGGAACCATCTTCCCTCACCTCCTCCTGGAACCCTAACTTGCTCCTGTTTCTGGGACATTTCTCCCTTCCCTACCCATGAATCTCCTCCCTGACATGCACTGTTGCATTGATACATTGTATCTCTCTAGCCTTTCAAGAGCTAGCTCAGCATTTTCCCCATGGGCTGTTGCCACGCCCACGTCTCCAACCTCAGTGGGTGACCCCACTGCCAGGGCATCTCCTGTCCCTGATGGAGGAGCTCTGAGGCTGACGGTCGGGGACCCCTCACCTGCCCAGCTCAGGCCCTGCCAGGCCTCCGCTGAGCTGGCCCAGGTCCCACCCCATCTCTCTGTTCCCACTCCCCTGGCTGGAGCCCTGTCTCCCAGCTGAGCAGCGCAGTCCCGCGGCTGCTCAGCGCTGACCTACACCTCTGGAACCGACGTCCAGCCAAGCCCTTTCAGGCTAATTACTGCCTCCCATTCTCAGACCATCCTCAGGGCAGATGCCGCCATCACTCCATTTTACAGAGACCTAGGCTGCTCAGTGGCAAAACCAGAAGCTGAACCAGGGGCCAGCCCTCACCCTAGCAGACCCCCGTGCTGGCTGTTTGCGGATACCTGAGCTGCCCGTGAGCCACCAACCCTGCTGGGAGTAGTCTTGCCTGAGAACCATTCCCAGCATCCTCAGAAGAACCCTAGTGGAGGGGCCACTTCCTGCAGGCAGATAGCTCTGGCACCTGTAGCAGGGTTGCACCTGGCCAGGCCCTGCCTGGGATGGGCTCAGAGTGCCCTTGGGTATAGCGTTCAGGTGTCCAGCTTCAGGGCCAGGGCCACCCTCCCAGGCTCTTCCGGCCCCTCCTCTCTCCCTTCCACTACCCCATGTGGACTTTAACTCCCAGTTTGGAAAGTAACGATGTCACCTGTGGTTTCAGAGTCCTAGTGAGTGTGTGAGAATAATAGTATTACATGTTATGCAAAGTAGCACAGCCTAAGGATTGCAGCCATTTCCATGCCTCTAAATCCTGCCCCTACTTGAGGACTGGTGAGCCATCCTGGGTGAAGATCTGCTGGTGGTCTTGTGACCCTTGTGTGGCTGGGAGCCTTGCCTCACACACTCATGGGCACTCCTCCCAAGACCCTGAGAAGGTCTCACTGGGGGAGGTTGGCTATTGTGGGCCATTGTGTCTCACTCCTCAGGTGGCTGAGCTCTGGTCCTGCTAAATGCAGATGTCAGGAGGTCTGGGGAGGACATGTCCTGGGAGGGCAGGTGGAGCTGGGGGGCGGGGGTGGGCTGTCAGCTCAAAGGGCAACCCTAAATGGTCCCTATGCCCCCAACGCCCACTGGACTCTTCCTCTTATGACCATTTCTCCTGGGTAGGGCAGAGCCCACCTGGGGTTGTTCCAGAGCTGGAGTCACCAGCTCCAGGCCCTGCAGAGCTCACCCCCGTGCCAGTTCACAATCCCTTTACATAACATGTAACACTATCATCCTCACACACTCACTAGGACCCTGAGACCACAGAAGATGACATCGTTACTTTCCAAACTGGGAGTTAAAAGTCCACATGGGATAGCACAAGGGAGAGCCCCTTGAGATGTTTGCATCACAGGGCGGCCTGGTCCCCTCAGCCATTTCAGGAGGAAGGGGTTCTCTTTGCTCCCCTTGACGTTCCCTCCTGGCATGTGCATGCCCTTGCCCTCTGCGAGGCCAGTGGGCACCCACCACGCCTTCCTAATGCTGCCTCAGTGGTGGCTGCTGTAAGGTGCCCGTCTACTTTTGTAGAGGCCTTGGGACCAGTGTGGTTTGCTGGACGCCCTCCTCACAGGATGCCAGCCCGGGTGTCCTCTCCTGGGCCTGTCTGTGGGGCAACGCCCTGCCTGCCTCTTCCAGGGGCCCTGCAGGGACTTCCAGGTTCCTCAGGCCCGTCCCCGCCTCGCCTTTCTCTCTGCGTCTGCCAGGGACAGCCCGAGCTGGGACCTTCTGGCGGGAGCCGCAGCTTCTCAGGGCAAGTGTCCTTGTCCCTGGGGAACGGCCAGTGTATGCGGGGACACTTGCGGCCCCAGCCCACTGCCGGCCTGGAGGAAAGGACGCGGGGGACCCCCACAAGTGACCAGAGGCTGCAGCGTGGCTCGGGCTCACAGGGGGGTTGCTGGAGCAGCCGGGACCCCCGATGCCCGCACGTCCAGTCCGGGGGTGCTCCGAGGCTGAGCCTGCAGGGGGCTGGTCCGGGGACCATGGTCGTCCTCGCCCTGCCTTTCTCTGGGCCACGGAGCTTTGAGGACAGTTTCGCCTGCTGATAAAATCCGTTCCCAGCACTTTCAAAGGGCAGAGCGGGGCTGAAGCCGTCCCTGGAGGTTAAAATGCGCGTCCTCCTCCTCCTCGCAGCTTTTCAAAACAGCTTTTCCTTATCTCATCAGCAGCGGGCGGGGCAGGGGCCTGGCCTCCAGGCTGGGGAGGTGCGGCCGCAGGACGCCGA
>NW_012107609.1:681375-705515 GCF_000951045.1 Mandrillus leucophaeus
TGTGAGGGGCGTCCTTGTGTGAAGGGGTGTCTGCGGCGTGAGGGGCGTCCGCGGTTTGAGGGGCGTCCCTGTGTGAGGGGCGTCCGCGGCGTGAGGGGCGTCCCTGTGTGAGGGGCGTCCGCGGCGTGAGGGGTGTCCCTGTGTGAGGGGCGTCCGCGGCGTGACGTCACGGTGTGGCATGTCTGGAAGGCATGGTGTAGCCAACTCTGACCCTGGGGTCAGGAGCCTCTTTTGAAGACACTGTCTTGGCCTGAGGTTGTGGCTGGCGTTGAAATAGGCGCATGCGCGGAACCAACACCCACTTTGGTGCCCAGCTTTGTCCCCATAGTGCGAGCAAACCCGTGAGCCTCGAGACCCGAAGTAGCCGGCAAGACTGAAATTCACACACGGGCTGGTCTTCGCGTGAGCCTTGGGAACTTCTAAGAAAAGCACTGCCTGACATGGGACAGAACGCTACTGTGGCACGTCACAGGGAGCCTGCTGGGGCCATTTCGCCTCCCTGCCCATGCTGCGTTGGCCCTGGCGGTTCTGCCCTACGCGGGAGGATGGCGACTCCGGGTCCGGATGTGTGCTCCCGTTGCGTGCTCTTCACTTTGCAAATGGATCACTGCGTTTTTAAGTGCACAAGATCCCCTGGATGTCGCCTGCACACTGCCCCCTAGGCAGCCTTTGAGTCCACCTCTCCTTGTCTGTGCAGCCTCTGCCTGCCATGCTGACTCCTGAAGCCTTGGCTGTGCCTCCCACGTGCCCCGAGTTTCCCTGCAGACACACGCTTTGGCATAAATATGCCTTCTAAGGCATGAACAGGAAGTTCAAGTGGCTGCCACACCCAAGTGCCTTGCATTTCACCTGCTCCCCTCACCGCGCCCCCCCCCGGGTGTTGCCACACGACGCTTATTTTGAATTACAGGGTGGTTGTGATATCACCTCTGGTTCATGGACTGTTAAAACTATTAAAAAGGAGGTGGATGTGAAGCATGCCTACCTGTTTCCTGGCACAGCTGGAACGTTGCCAGACCACTGGATACTTAGAAGGATAATTCTACATTTATCTTCAGCCATCATTCTGACCGCATCCAAAAGATGAATCATCTGCCCTATTAAATTTAATAACCATGCATTTCTCAAGGGAAAATGCCTCAAAGGGACCCAGACTGGCCACGATTCATAGTTGAGGAAACACCTCTTCCAGTTTCAGGTAAATATTTGTGCAAATCTTTTAGGCAAATTTGTGATTAGAGACCCAGAAGGGAAAACACCACCCAGTTCAGAAAATGGTTTTCCAAAGGTGTACTGGGCATACTTTTGTATGCACTTGTTTTTTGGGTTTTACTGGTTTTTATCACAATCAAAATAAAGTAAGTTCAGTAAAAGGGCCTTGCAAGCTGGGCAGCGGGGGCAAGAGGAAGGCATGATTCGTGGGCAGCAGAGAAGCCCTGGGCTCCTGGCTCCTCAGTTCGAAGCACACCCAGGCATACACACCGGTGAACATGTGAAACACAGCTATCATGTGTAGAAGGGCAGACAGCAGTGACAGTGAGAAGATGCCTTCCCAGGGTCCTGTATACATGAGTTTTTTGTTTTTGTTTTTGTTTTTGTTTTTGTTTTGAGATGGAATCTTACTCTGTCACCCAGGCTGGAGTGCAGTGGCATGATCTTGGCTCACTGCAACTTCCATCTCCTGGGTTCAAGTGATTCTCCTGCCTCAGCCTCCTGAGTAACTGGGATTACAGGTGCATACCACTATGCCCAGCTAATTTTTGGTTTTAGTAGAGAGGGGGTTTCACCATGTTGGCCAGGCTGGTCTTGAACTCCTGACCTCCAGTGATTCCCCCCACCCAGCCAATCTCGGCATCCCAAAGTGCTGGGATTTATAGGCATGAGCCACCACTCCTGGCCGTGAGTTTTTAAATAACCCAGGAATCTGAGTGAACAGTGAAGGAAGCCCAACTGCCAAGAAACATGTGTGGGAATCAATTATGATTATTGAGGTGCTCTCCACCTAAACACTCACTGTAATTTAGTGATATTTATCTTACCCCAACCTGGGGAGTTTTAGTCTTAGTCTTTGTATCTTATCAGCTCTAGCTTGGAGGAAAGTCTCTCCCAGCTGGAAATTAAAGTGAATCAGCAGTGAGTTACTGCTCTCACTTCCAGGTGAAGGGGCTCAGGTTCGTCCTCCACTCAACGCAGCGTGTGGTCAGCCTTGGGTGCCCAGGCCGGAGGTGGCCTGAGACATGGCAGCTCCAACAGCTTCTGCACCTGACCACCGAGGCCTGCTTCTGCCTAAGCTGCAGCAGCCATGCTCCAAATGTGCAGTTTGTGGTGAAATTTCACTGGGAAGTCAGAAAAGATCACAAAGGGACCTTGGCTCAGGGATTTCTGTGGACACCTGTTTCCCACGCAGGCCTCACCTGGGGACAGGGGATGTGATCGTTGGGCATGGTGACTGGTGCTTCTGCAGAGGCTTGGGGGGCCGTTAGGTGTCCCGCTGTCCACAGCCCAGGGGGCTCACACACCTCTTTGCCTGCCCCTGAGAAACCCAGAGAATTGCTTCTCCACTGCACTGCAGGCTTCCCTGTGTGACTCTGAGCTGCTTCTGGAAGAATCCGCATGCCTTCGTGGGTGTTGTCAGTGAGTGTGCAGAGAATGCTGCCTGAGGGAAGTCTCTGCCATCTGGTGGGCCACAAGATGCCCCTCTGTGGCCTGGTCCCGCGGGCTTCCCCTTCTCCAGCCTGGTCATGCAATGCCAAACTGTCTCCTGATGGTTCTCACCAGGGGTGCATCCTCCCTCCTGCCAGGACACCTGCCACCGCCCCTGACTGCCCTGCCTCCTGCCCTGTCCATGGGCCTGTGTGCATACAGAAGGCGCTTTGTGTGTGCCAGTCATCCCCGAGAAGGAAGGAAGTTTCCCCTGTCCACTCCTCTACCTGGGGCAGTGCTGAGATATGCTGCTATTAGCTGCCCAAGTCCCAAGTTCCCAGGGACAGCAGGCCAGCTGGGTCTACTGCCTCGTAGCTGCCCAGGACAGTCCTCAGCCCTGGGCTCACAAAGCCACTTATCTTTTATTTATTATTTGTTTTGAGACAGAGTCTCACTCTGCCTCCTGGGTTTAAGTGATTCTCTTGCCTCAGCCTCCCGAGTAGCTTGGATTACAGGCACCCACCACCACACCCAGCTATTTTTTTTTTTTTCTATTTTTAGTAGAGACAGAGTTTCACCATGTTGGCCAGGCTGGTCTTGAACTCCTAACCTCAAGTGATTCACCCACCTCGGCCTCCCAAAGTGCTGGGATTACAGGCGTGAGCCACCGAGCCTAGCCTAAAGCCACTTATCTTTAAGATGGAGGCCTCAGCCCCTTTAACAGGTTGTGCAGCTCTTGTGGTGGGGGAGTCCCTTTCCATGGTCCTTCTCATCCACCGCTGGGGACTTCCTGGGGTCCCAGTCGCAAGGACCCACTCCTTCTCCTGCCCAGTGCATAGGTGTAGATGCCAGGCAGATTGGGTTGGGGTTGTACTGCAGATTTTCCTTGCAGCAGCAGATGTGGACTCAAGGAACGAACCCTGTCCTCAGTTTTCAATTCTCAGTCCACAAAAGGGGCATTCTACTTTGAAGAAGGAACCCCTCATTTAACATCTTTTTCTTCAAGTCTTCACCACATCATGGATGTCACTACGATGAGATTGCAGTGGGCACAGAAGCCTGAGGGTACTTGGTGGGAGGAGGCCTGGGGATATTGAGGGACCACATGGTAGGCAGTGGTGGGCAGATTGTGAATTCTATCCTGATGGGTGCCCACAGGCAGCAGGACCCCCAGAGGCGGCTGTGCCTCCATCTCCTAAAGAAAGGCAGCCCTCACTCATGCTGGGAACGTGTGGTGCAGCATTTACAGCCCAGGTTGTGACAAGGATGTGTAAGTCACTGTGCCTGAGTCGGGGAAACCCAACAGTGTTTATTACCTCTTCCCCAGAGAGATGAGGGGACCAGGCATGGTGCTTACCATGAGGGTCAGGGAACTGCACTCAAGGCCTGGACTGGGATCCATCTTCCCACAGCTGTCAGGGAAGGAAGCTGGCCCTCCCATCCCTCCTGGAGGGACCAGGCCACCAGCTCTGATCCTGAGAGGCATCTTTGCAAAGGAACAGAAAGGGTGGTGTCTGCTCAGGGCATGGCCCAGGAGACTTCCACCCTTCGCCCTTTAGGAGCCCCTTAGGAGGCAGCAGATGGGCTCAGCACAGGTGGCTGGAAGGGTCCAATCCCTCCATCCCCAGGTCTCTGAGGGGAATCACATAGTTCTCCCTCCAACCCAGGACCTAGAAACCTCCAGCTTGCCTCCGACAAGAATCCTGCTGGCCATTTCCCAGGGCAGACCCAGACCACAAGAGACTGGAGGGTCTGCCCACATCCTTGCCTGGGTACACCTACCTCATTTACGTTCCCTGCAGCCAAGGGCTCCTCGGCAAAAGCCTTGTGAAGTCACGCGTCCTGTTTCTGGGGAGTTAGTTTAGTTAAAACTGGACATCACGATCTGAAGTCCTCATGTCCATCTTGGGTGAGCTGTGGAGTGGAGCTGGTATAGCTGGGTGCTGGAGGGTCCCAGAGGGTCTCTGGGATTCTCCTGGCAACAGGGGAGCTTGCTGGGCTGTCTAAACAGTGCCTGCTGGGTCAAGCCTATTGCTTAGAGAGCAACTGCAGCAGTCCTTGTGTTATAGTTTCTTTTCTCACCTCAGAGGGTCAGGCTGGCTATGTCCAGGATCCCCTCTTCAATGGCAGTTTTGGGAGTTACTAAAAGAGACTCTTCCCTCCCCATTTCCAGAACAATGAATTGCATTGAGGTGTCTCTGACCCCCCCACCCCACACAGGGCCCCAGGTGTACACAAATAGTCTTTTCTGCAGAGTGTGAGAGCCAGTCCTCCCTGCCCTGGACATCCGGCTCCCTACCCAGGGCAGTGAGGCCAGGCATTCCTGCAACTCTCTCCTGCGGGTGGCATCCTGAGTCTGTGCAACCAGGGGCACAGGTGGCAGCAATGTACTTGGATTCCAAGGAAGAGACTGCCCATGGCTGAGGCAGGACTGGGTTCGCAGCCATCCAAGTTAGCATCTGGGAGAGTGGGTTCACACTCCAGAGAGCCTCCTCCCTTCAAGTCTTGGTGACTTGTCAGGGGATTTATAGCACAAGGGAGTTGTCTCACCAAGGGAGCAGCATTCTTGGGTCTTGTAAACTGTCTTGATGTCGCAAAGTGTTGATGCCTCCCTGGACAGCATGGTCCTGGCTCTGCCAGCACATCCGTCGTCATACTACACACTTGCAGCAAACATAGGGATGATACTTTCCATCCAAGCTCAAGGTTGGTGGGGAAGGGCTCTGTCTTGCTCTGTCCTGCAGGTCTATCTCTGAGTTGGGACAGCTGCTGGAAGGCCCCACTAAACTAACGTAAGATACTCGGAAAGTTTGTCACCAGGGCAAGAAAGCATTCTGGACTGCATCATTGGTGTCAGATTCCACTGTGTATTTTGAAGGCACAGTTTGTTTCTGACAGTCTCAAAATGTAAGCAGCAAATACCCTGCCAAGCTGCAGGCATAGGGCAGATACAGAGAGGGGTGAAGAACTGGAGCAACTGAAGGCACTTCCCATGGATGCCGCAGGGAGAGGAGCTCTTCCTGGGAGCTGAGGGCCCAGCGAGGCGTGGTGGCTCATGCCAGGGAGCCAAGAGGCTCCCACTGGGGCCCTCTCTGGTCAAATGAAAATGGCTCCTGTCTTATGTATTAGATGAAAGTTTGGATCTCTGTGCTGTAAACTGGCCAGGACTGCACAACAACCTCCCAGTGGCCCACGGAGTGTCACCCTCACGGGGTGAAGCCACCCCCAGCACCAATGCAGCCGGAGCTCTGGCTCCTTGGGCAAGCTGGAGAGGAGGAGGAGGCACTTCAGCAGGGGCTGGGGGTGCCATGTGATTTGCCTGAGAAGCTGCTTCTGTTAACGAAGTCGTGTGCCTGGTGGGAACTCCGGTTGGCCATAAGGAGAATGCACCCATGTCCTCACGCATGTGACTGGGCCTCCTCCTCATCTTGTGGCAGCGCCAGACACTCCAGAACACGGATTCAGAAAACTTGAACTGGGTCTGAACCAGCAGGAATCATGCCAAGAAACATCCTCCCACCATCCACCTCTTCTCTCCCTCTCTCTTCCCTCCCTCCCTCTTCCCCCCTCCCCCATCCCCCTTTTCCTCCTCTCTGATCACCAGTCTTCCGAGTTATCACAGCCAAGTGAGACTGACTCAAGCTGTTACTGAAAATACGGCCACATTGAATGTTTTTCTGATAAAAAGAACAACATAAGTAATTGGTGCAGGGGGTGATGTGGGGACCTGGTGGATGCCCTGGAGTCAGCACTAGGGTGGATTTGCTTGGGCAGAGCTAAGCCAGTGAGGCCATCTCCACTCAGGCCCGATGGGGTGGAGGGCACTGCCTTGATCCAATGGAGCCCGTGGACTGTGCCCTTTCCCAGACCTGATGCCTCTCCCACCCCTGCCCCTGTTGCCCGAGAGCCAGGTGAGGGCAGATGGCTCAGGGTCACCTCAGACCTCCACTGGGAGAGCATCCAAAGCCATGCCCAGTACCAGTAGCAGTGCCTCATGTTCTGAAGATCTGCTGTGTGGATAAAAATACCTCATCCATTCTAACTGCTATGGAATATTTGCTCATACACATTTATCACACCTTTTCCAGGTTGTAGTTTTGTGAAATAAAATATTTATTAGTTTTTGTTATGAAAGTGCTGTGTGATCACTGTAAAAAAAAAAAATTAGAAAATTTTTTAGAAAAATTAGAAAATTAGAAAAATGTAGAAAATTGTGAAGAGGAAAATAAAAATTCCCTCCCCCAACCCACAGATTCCCATTTCCCAAGATAATCACCTAATTATCTGCAGTTTTGTTTCCTACTTATTTTACTGAAAATCATTTCATGCTCATTTCTTTATATGTTGTCAACTGAAGATTCATGAGATTCATAAACATGGAAGGGAGAGCTTTATTTCTCTAAAGAGTTGAAGCCTGCAAGTAACCATCCACAGGCTGGGAGGCGTGGCCTCTGCCCTAAACCAGAAGCAGGCACTTTGAGGGTGGGGAGGATGAGACAGGAACGTGCTGACCAGGGTGGCTGAGAGGCTACAGGAGGCGCTGTGAGTACTCTACAGGAGTGAGGGGCACGCATGCATGGTGAGCTCACATGTGTGGTTACATGTGTCCCGTGTTCACTTTGGGGTAGAGACTTAACATTTAAGTGCATTGAAATGAGGCTCTGTAGGTCAAAAGGTGAAATGAAGGACACAGAGGCATCCTGTGTGCAGCCTCCACACCAGCCAGAGCCAGTCCCCAGTCGGGGTCTGTTATCAGGAAGGAATGCTGCTTGGTGGTTGTGTCAAAACTGCATGAGGGGTGGGGAGTCTGGCAAATCTTTCAAAAGGGCTTTCTGTTTATCCTGAAGAAAGAAACTCAATGGCAGTGGTTAGTGAGGGAGGGGGCATAATGAGGCATGTCCGGCATTTCATCCCTTCATGGCTGGGAACCCAGTGTTTAAGGTTTCTCTGGAGCCCCCTTGGCCAAGAAGGGGTTCATTTAGTCAGTTGGAAGTCTTGGGATTGTGTTTTTATTTCTCAATGTTCAAATATTCTTTAAAAGTTCAATTTACACTTCTGCCTGGTGCTGGAAGGTACAAATGTAGGGACATGGATTTCACCATTTCCTCCCATGAAACAGCTACATTGTTTTTAGTTTGCCATTGCAGGTAACATTGTATTGGATGGCCTCCTTCACAAATTCCTGTTTATGTTTGTAAGTGATTCCTGAGCTTACCTGGAAGAGAGATGGAACTGCTTTTGTTCTTAGAGGAGCAGCAGCTCAGAAAGCTGTTGCCAGCCCACATGCCCACCAGCCACACAGGGGCAAGCTCGTTGCCTTTCCAAACTGTAGCAAACTGAAAAACGAAGTCTCATGATGGCTTCAGTGTTTGTTTCCTTGGCCATGGGCAAGGTTGACATCTATGTTGAATGTCTATGGTTATATTTCTCTTTCCGTTATGATGTTGTTTTCTTGATTAGTAAGAGCTTTTCCTCTGTGAAGGATATGTTTTCTCTGTAATTTTGCTGCAAACATTCACCCAGTTTGCTATTACATTTATTTGTTTTTTGATTCATTTTTTGAGATGGAGTCTCGCTCTGTTGCGCAGGCTGGAGTGCAGTGGCACAGTCTTGGCTCACTGCAACCTCTGCCTCCTGAGTTCAAGCCATTCTCCTGTCTTAGCCTCCCAAGCAGCTGGGACTACAGGTGCATGCCACTATGCCTGGCTTATTTTTGTATTTTGAGTAGAGATAGGGTTTCGCTATGTTGGCCAGCCTGGTCTCGAACTCCCGACCTCAGGTGATCTGCCCACCTTGGCCTTCCAACATGCTGGGATTACAGGTATGAGCCACCATGCCCGGTCCTGTTTTTTAATTTACAGAAGCTTAACATCTATATGTAGTAAAAGAAAAAAAAAAGTACATTCTTTTCTTATTTAATAGTGTAATTGGGAATCTTTGCCATTGAAATGGGCTGCTCCATGGTGTAGGTGTGGGTGATACCTGCCCAGTGGTGTTTCCTGCCCAGTGGTGTTTCAAGCACTGTGCTCACTGCTGGGCCCCCAGGTGGTGCTGCAAGGTTGCCAGGGACCAGCCATGGCCCATGTCCTCAACTGCCTCTGCTCCCCTGGAGCTCGCAACCTCAGCAGGATGGGGGTGGGGTGGGGTCTAGACATTGGGTCCATTCCCTTCTGACTCATCTGCTGCTAGAAATTATTTGTGGCATCTAGAGGGCATTGTGTGCACGTGCTGTGGGGTAAGCACAGGGCTGGGCACCTGTGGGTGATGAACAGGTATGCCTGAGGGTGCTCACCGCCCCTGTAAGCAGGTGGCAGCAGGTCCTGGCTGTCCAGAGCACAGGACATTCACATGTGGAAGCTGGGCTGGGACAGGTGGCCCCTTTGCACCTGCAGCGGAGCTGGCTTGGTGTTGGGCTGGAGGTAAGGACAGCCAGTTGGAGAGAGGACGATGAGGGTGGATGAAGTTGCCCCTGAATGGAGATGCAGGCTCTGAGAGTCTTCCATGGCCTTCCTAACAATGCCCTCCTGCAGGCAGGCCCAGGCCCACTGAGGTTTCCTCCTGCAAACAGCCCACCTGCCACCCACCCCAGGCACTGGCTGTCTCCTTAGAAACCAGCCTCCAACTCTTGGGCTGCAAAAGGAGATTGTGGCCACACTAGTTTCCAGGTTTGAAGTACCCCAAGCCAGTGGGACGTGGTATAGGAAGTGGCCTTTCTAGTGTTTCCCTCCAGAAGGCTGTGGGGAGGTGCAAGGGGCAGGCCTGTAGCCCTGCCAGGCGGCCACAGTGAGGCTGGCTGGCCCAACTCGCTCCTCTCAGGAAAGGGGATGGTGGAGCTCCCCTTGGCCTCTGGTACCCAGGGAGCCTCTGGCAGGAGGCAGCCTCAAGTTCAGGCTGTTTGTCAGTTGGGCTAGACCAGTTGTCCCAGATGAAAGGGGTTGCCAGGCAGCTTTCTCTTGAGGCCTCCTCATGGCTGTTGACCAGAAGGCCACCTGCCCATGGGCTGTCATGTCTGTTTCCTGGAGCCTCAGGCCCACCCAATGGGCAGCACCCTGCACGGACTCTGAACACTGTGTGGGGCCTGGGCATGGACACTGTGGGCTCCTGGCTGGCTGGGATGTGGCTGGGTCCTGAAGGGCCCTATGTGAGGGGCCCTCACCGTGTTTCTCCAAGGGTCTGGGTGAGCCCAGGGTCCACTGAGGTAGAGGAGGGTTGTACCTGATGACACTTCTACACACATCTGCCCTCCAAACATGCATACACGCGTTCACACGCGTGCACACGGCACATGTACCCATATGCATGTTCACACAAGCACACACAGAGCCTGTGCACAGGGGTAGATGCCTTTTGCATTTTCAAGGGCTCCATTGCCCTCTGCATGTAACATGCCCCACTTCCTGGACCCTGAGCTGAGCTTGATTTAATGCTCTGCTGTTGCTGTCTTGAAATTCTTAACTTTTGAACAAGGGGCCGGCCCTACATGGACATCTTGCCCTGGGTCCTGGAAGTTTCTTGGCAGGTCCTGTTTCCATGGCCTCTTATGCAGCAGGATCTATCCTAACAGAAGGCCAGCCTGGGAGCTAGTCCTTCCTCGCTCCTGGATGAGAATGGGCATCAGCCCTGCCAGGTGCTCCCTGCTCCTCTCTCCCCTTCGTTCTCCCTTACCCTCCCTCCTCTTTCCCCTTGTCTCTCTCTCCTCTCTCTCCTCCTCTCCTGTCTCTCTTCCCTCCTTTCCTCTCCTCCCTTCCCTCCTCCCCTGGAGCCTGCAGGTGCCTCCCATTTATAAAATTTTCTTGCTGTGTAAGGGTCTCTGCAGTTTGCAGAGTTCAGCCTTTGGGACCAAGCCCGGTGAGGGGGCAGTTTATGCTGGGTCCTGGCTGTCATTCCCGTCCCACCGCTGACTCATTGGCCCTGCTGAACCTGTGTCACTTGTTCCTCCAGACCCCATGTCTCTTCCACATTGGGCAACTTGAGAGCAACGGGTTGAGAGGTGGGGCTAGCTCAACTCCAGTACTGTCTATCAACCAAGTCTAAAGAAATGGGTTTAAAGAGGTCGCTGCTGCTATCCAGCTGCTTCCTGCTTGCACAAGCTCTGCTGGAAATGACCAGATTCCATCATCCTGGCTGACACTCAGGGAGTGGGGTTGGAGGTTGAACTCCAGCCTTCTCCTCCCCCGGAAATGGTTTATTCGGGAACAGCCTGGGTGAGGACCAGGAGATGGCTCTGTGCCCATCCAGCTGCTCACGGCTGCTCAGTCGGGTCTCATGATCTGGGGTCATTTTTTTTTTTTTTCTTTTTTTTTTCTTTTTTTTTTTTTTTTTTTTGAGAAGGAGTCTCACTCTGTCCTCCAGGCTGGAATGCAGTGGTGCGATCTCGGCTCACTGCCAGCTCCACCTCCTGGGTTCACGCCATTCTCCTGCCTCAGCCTCCTGAGTAGTGGGACTACAGGCACCCGCCACCATGCCTAGCTAATCTTTTGTATTTTTAGTAGAGATGGGGTTTCACTGTGTTAGCCAGGATGGTCTCGAGCTCTTGACCTCGAGATCCCCCCCGCCTCAGCCTCTCAAAGTGTTGAGATTACAGCGTGAGCTACCGTGTCTGGCCGATCTTGGGTCATTTTCTTCTGAACAACAGACCCCAAATCCAGGATTCTCCTTCATGGGATCCCAGGACTAGACAAGGGTCCTCAGGGTGAACACCTGATGTGGCCCAGGCCTTCCATCAACAGTCAGTCCTCAGAGGCTGGGAACTGCAGAACCCTTCCCCACTCCCTGGTAACTCAAAGTTGCCGAGCATGTCCCACCGTTCCCGAGAGCAGGGACCCCATCTTACTCAGGGCACGCAGTAAGTGCTTAGTAACCGTGCTGCACTGTAGAATGGAACTGACCTGTTCTCTTTCCTGGGTTTTCCAAGTGTCCATAGATATGTCCCAAGTGGGAATGCACTTAAAAAAATCAGTTCCTCTTCTACACAAACCCTCCCTCCCTTGCCTGTTGCCCTGGCCACCTGCTTCTCCCCAGTAAGTGCAGGGGCTGCTGGCTGCTCGGCAGTGATGGACAAAACAGCATCGCTCTGCTACCCCTGGGGGCTTCCGTCCTGGGCTTCTCTCTCGCAAGCGCATGGACACTTGGTGCTAAACAGTTTGCACCCAGCAGAAATTGCCTCTTTAATTTTAACGCTTATGACTTCCAGGAACTTCATGAAAGATAAGCCCCTCTCCTGGGATTCTAGTTGCCAATTATTCCTGGTTATTTCCCAACTCTACTGGGTATCTCAGCTCATGGCCTGTCAGCTGCACATGGGGCTCAGTCCCCAGAGCTGCCTTTCTGCTCCTTGGCAGCCATTCCTTCAGTCTCACTGAGGAGTCAGGAGACAGAGAATGTTCTGTGGGACCACAACCGAGACAGAAGAGCTCTGGATCGAAGGGGTTAAAAACCACCACTTTTATTTAAAACAAAGCAAAACAAAAAGCACAACAGGACAGACCTGTGGTTCTGTTCCTGTGCCACTGGGGGATGCCCGACCTTGTACAACTTAGGTCATCTTGATTTCTTTATTGCAGAGGCTAGGGGTGGCGCCATGCCTCTTCTGATGGGACTTGTGCAGGAGGGGTTGCCCAGGTGAGCACAGTGCAACTTTCTTTGCTCTCCCTGGAAGATGGGCTTGGTCTGCTGTCCACGCATCTCAGTCCTCACTTGCCCATGTACCGAGGTCTGGGCACTCCACCTCCCCTTGGGCCAGACAGACCCTGATGCTGCCTGGGAGCCTGCAGAGAGAGGCAGTGCAGATGGGCTTGGTGAAGGCCACTAGGTTCCAGAAGCCCCCTGCCAGGGCATCCTCTTGGCTCAGTCCCATGGGATCACTGTGGGGAGCAGGAAGTATCTGGGCTGGGCCCCCTGATCTTCAGGGCTAACCCTGGGCCAGGATGGAGATGAGGCGTACGGTGGAATTCTGCACCAGTGAGAAGTCCTGGAAGGGCTGAGAGCCCAGGAAGGGATGGCATTGGTTTCGTTCTGATAATCAGAGGGTGTGATGGGCGTGCGGGGTCTCATCTCGAGGCTCCTCTGCTCTAGCACCCAGTGGCTCTACATCTGCCCACTGGTCCCTACCCCTCCTGGGGTGGGGGTGACCTTGGGGGAGGAAGTGGAGGTCTCCCAGGGCCGAGCTCCATCTGTCTCACGTACCTCCCTGAGCTCACCATGGGCTATGGTCTGTGGCTGGTGGACCAGGTGTGGTAGGACCCCAGGCCTGGCCCCACAGCTTGTGGGCAGTGGTGGGGACAGGACATGACAGCCAACCTCCCCTGGTACAAGCCTGTCTGCACCTGCCCCATGTGACTCGGAGGCTCAGCTTCCCAAGCATAGCTGAGCTCCAGGGACGGCCACTCCTTATAAACCTAAAAATCAGCCGGGCGCAGTGGCTTATACCTGTCATCCCAGCACCTTGGGAGGCTGAAGTGGGCGGATCATGAGGTCAGGAGATAGAGACCATCCTGGCTAACATTGTGAAACCCCATCTCTACTAAAAAATACAAAAAAAAAATTAGCTGAGCGTGGTGGCAGGCGCCTGTAGTCCCAGCTACTTGGGAGGCTGAGGCAGGAGAATCACTTGAACTGGGGAGGCAGAGCTTGCAGTGAGCTGAGATGGTGCCACTGCACTCCAGCCTGGGTGACAGAGCGAGACTCCATCTCAAAAAAAAAAAAAAAAAGAAGAAGAAGAAGAACATGAGTTCCTCTGTGGTTGTGGGGAGGGTTCTATGGGCATCAGTCAGGTGTTCTGGTAAGAAGAACACGAATTCCTCTGTGGCTGGTTGGAGGGTTCTGCAGGCATCAGTCAGGTCATACTGATCGATGTTGTCCAGTGTTCTTTCTTGCCGGTTTGTCTGCCTGCTCTTTTTTCAATTATTGAGAGAGTGGTGTTGAAATCTCTTACTGTAATTGTGATTTTAAAATGTTCTCCTTGCAGTTCTATCAATTTTGTTTCATGTATTTTGAAGCTTTGTAATTATGTGCATAAATAATTAGGACTGCTATGTCATCTTGATAAATTGCCTCTTTATGAAACGTTGCTTTTTTACCCTTGGTAATATTCTTTGCTTTGACATGTACTTTATCTGAAATTAATATTGCCACTCCAGCCCTCTCTTGATTGGACTAGCTGGAGTTTTTTTGCATTCCTTGAATTTTAAACTATCTGTGCCCTTTTAATTAAAGAAGGCGTATATTTGGCTCTGCTTTTTTACCCAATCTGACAGCCTCTACCTCTTAATTTGGGTGTTTACACTATTTACATTTAATGTAACTATTGATATGTGGGTTTAAATCTTCCATTTCACTATTGGTTTTCTATTTGTTCTATCTGTTTTTCATTCTTTTTTTTCATTTTTATGACTTCTTTATGGATGAATTGAATATTGTTTATGATTTATTTTTTCTCTTTCATTGGATTATTAGCTATAATTTCGTTATTTTAGTGTTTGCCTTAGAGGTTACAGCATACGTCTTTAACTTATCATGGTCTATCTTCAAGTGATATCATATCAATTTATGTGTAGTGTAAGGGCCTTATGACATTATACTTCCATATCTCCTTTCCTGACCTTTATGGTGGTGGTATTGTATTACTTATACATATATTACAAATCTCAAGTACATTGCTATCATTTTTGTTTGAAACAGTTGATTATCTTTTCATAAAGACTTATATAATGAGAAAAAGTCTCTGTTTAGCCACACACTTACCACTTTTGATCCTTTTGATTCCTTTGTGAAAATCCAGATTTCCATCTGAAGGACTTCTTCTAACATTTCTTGTAGTGCAGATCTGCTGTGATTAATTATTTTAGCTTTTGTCTGAAGAAATCTTTATTTTGTTTTTGTTTTCAGAAGACAATTTCACTGGGTAAAGAATTTTAGCTTGATTGCTTTTTAATGTTGGCACTTTAAAAATTTTGCTCCATTGTTTCCTGCTTGCATTGTTTTCAGCAAGAAATCTGCTGTCATCCAATATTTATTGTTCTACATCACGTGACTTATTTCTGTGATTGCTATTAAGATTTTCTCTTTAGTATTGTTTTTAAGCATTTGATTATGATGTACCTTGGTATAGCTTTCTTCTTGTTTATTGCACTTGGAGTTTGTTAAGGATCACAGATCTATGAGTTTATAGTTTTCATCAAATTTGGAAATATTTCAGCCATTGTTTTTTCAAATTTAAATTATATATCCTTCCCTCCTTTAGGATTACACTTCACACATATAGTCCACTTCCAGTTTTTCCACTGTTCTTTTGTTCTGGATTCACTTTTTCAGTCTTTTTTCTTTATGTGCTCATCTCCCAACCCTTCTCTCTGTAAAGCCCTCTTGTCTCCTATAGTCTTCTGTGACCATTGGCATCCTGAGCACACCCAGACTCCCACATTTACCTCCTTAACTCAGGGAGTCTGCTGGATCCTCTCGGGTAACCATGCCTCGCCCTGCAACTTTGACACTTGTAGAAAGTATGCTGAGGGTGAACACAGGCTCATCTTGTTCATTTTCGATCTCTTAGGTATCTCTCTCCTTTGGTGCCTTCCGTACAGTGTCTTGAAAACCAATATTTCATATATTTTGTCTGATATTTTAGTTGTTTCAGTTGGGAGGGTAAATCTGGTCTCTTTACTCTATTTTGCCTGGAAGCAAACATGTTGTACAGAATATTTTAATTGAAAATTATGTTTGAACAGATAACTTCTTCCCTTTTTATTCTTTTTTTTTTTTTTTTTTTTGAGATGGAGTTTTACTCTTTTCACCCAGGCTAGAGTGCAGTGGTGCAATCTCAGCTCACTGCAACCTCAGCCTCCTAGGTTCAAGCAATTCTTCTGCCTCAGCCTCTTGAGTAGCTGGGATTACAGGTAGCCACCACCAAGCCCAGCTAATTTTTGTTTTGTTAGTAGAGACTGGGTTTCACCATGTTGGTCAGGCTGGTTTTGAATTCCTGACCCCAGGTGATCCGCCTGCCTTGGTCTCCCAAAGTGCTGGGATTATAGGCTTGAGGCACTGTGCCTGGCCTATTTTATTCATTTCTTTTTTTTTTTTTTTTTTTTAGACAGAGTCTCGCTCTGTTGCCCAGGCTGGAGTACGGTGGTGCGATCTCGGCTCACTGCAAGCTCCGCCTCCCAGGTTCACGACATTCTCCTGCCTCAGCCTCCCGAGTAGCTGGGACTGTAGGTGCCTGCCATCACTCCCAGCTAATTTTTGTTTGTATTTTTAGTGGAGACGAGGTTTCACCATGTTAGCCAGACTCCAGTGGAAGGATGTCCAGGGCTAATGGTTAAATGAAATCAGCCAATCTCAGAACATATTTTTGACATGATTCCATCTACATAAAAATGTTTCCTACTGTACATGCCGAGCAAATGTCTCAAAAGGCGCATATTAAAGTGTTAACAGAAGTGACTGCTGTTAGAAGGAGGATGGGAATTTTTCTTGTTTCAGTTCTGAACTTTTATTTTTTACAATAAACACACTTTAAATAGATGGGAACAAACTTTTCAAAAGTTAAAAGTTGAAGGGAAGGCAGATGGCAAGGTGCATGTCGTACTTACTCTGAGAAACCCCCCGTGAGCTGTTCTGGGGCGAGGACCCCTCTGTGGCCATGCTGGTGGCCAGGCCCACCTCACTGGTCCTCGGGAGGGTTGCTGTGGTTCCGAGGTAACTGGCTGAGTTTCTGCAGCCCCGGGTAGGGAAAGATGGTTCACCTGAGGAAAAGTGGAAATTAGGGAAAGGGCCTGGTAAAGATGTTTCTGGAGATGTTTCGTTTTCTTCAAAGACTGCTCTGTGGAAACCGAACCTAGACAGCCTGGTGCTGTTTCATCAATCAATTTGCTTGAAAGGAATAAGTAGAATAAGCACTCGGTTCCCCCACCCAACATCCACATTAAAACCTGACCACATGACATCATGGCGTTCCGGGCGCACATCCAGATCTAAACATCTGGGCCACTTCCTCTTTTCTGGGCCCATCAGACACCCGAGAGCTGCTGTCGGAAGCGCAGGGTGGGCAGGAGTGGGGCTGGGGGCTGCGGTCAGAAGTGCCCCCCGCACTGCTCAGGATAGTGCAAGTGGGGCAGGAGGGTCTGCTGGGGACAGATTCCAGGAGCAGGTCCTTCGCTTTTCCAGGTGTTTTTGAAAATCAGCTGGCACAAAACATCTCTCTTTTCTAAGCAGGCATGCTGGAACAGTGTTTTCTCTTTCAGCAAAAAAAAAAAAAGGAGAAACAGAGCTTCTCTCTGGCTCTAAAGACGAGTGGCTCCGACTCAAAGACAGTTGAAGAAGAGGAGAACATCCTGTTCTTTTGTTCCCGAACCTTTTTCTCCCGCCTTTTCTCGTGTGCGTGTGGGGTTCGCTCAGAGCACAGTGAGGGAGGGGAGGGGTGCTGGGGGCTTGATGCTGCCCGCAAGGGCCCCAGACCAAAAGGCATCATTTTTTCCTGCTCAGTTTTGGAGGGAAATTAAAGACAGAAAGGAAGGGGCTGTATTTCAGTCTCCCAGACAATTCTTGCCAGCCTCCACAGAAAAGGCAGCTTTCTTCCCTAGAAAATTGGCAGGACAAAAGAAGGAAGTCGACTTGGAAAGGCCAGTGGCAGACCTCGTGCCCCTCCTCTGGGAGGCTGCAGGTCAATGGCTCCCTCTGGCTTCAGGGGACACGGCTCAAGCCTGAACAGAGCCCATGGCCAGCCTGAAGGCCTCGCTCACTCCCAGCATCCACAACTGGGGCAAGAGCGGCTGCTCCCAAGACAGGAAAAGACACACAGCCTAACTTTGCCACCGTGAAGGGAGACTTCTCTCTAATGCCTAACTAGACACTTATCTTCCAACCTCCTCAAAATGCCTTCAACAGAAGTGCCTGGAAGACACGGAGCGCCAGCCACCCACGGGCTCCTACAGGATGCAGCTGCACCAGGCAGCCCATTCCAGGGGGCCCAGGCCAAGGAGGGGCCGGGTGCTTCCCCTGAGGATGAAAGGGGATGTCTGGTAGAGGGGGAGGGGGAGGTGGGACTCGCTGGTGGCTGTTAAAGGAGCTAGTGCCTCGGTTCCTGCAAGAAAAGTGCTTTGAGCCCTTGCCTGGCCTGGTGAAGAAGGAAGGCGGTTGGCAGGCATTTTTGGAAGCTCACTGAGATGCCGTTTAGCTTCAGCAAGCGTTGGATGTGCACCTGAAAACCTGGGAAGATGGAGCGAGAAGAGGGGTGATCATTCCCCTCAGGAACCCACAGCAAGGTGGCCCTGGGGCCAGAAAGGGAGAAGCTGCCAGACCGCAGGGCCGAGCCTCTGCCCACATCTGGGGGGCCCACATGGCATAGAGAGCGAGCATGGCGCCTGCCTCGGGGCTGCGCTTCCACTGACTTTGTAACCAGGGACAAAGCCCACTGAAGGGAAGACAGGGCACACTTGGCATCTGCATCTCACCCTGCAGGAATTCCACACTCAGTCCAGACCTCCAGCTGAGGCCACGCTTCTGACCTTCGCTGACCACCGTCTTATGCAAGGAGAGGGCGTCTCGCGAAGACTCCGAGGCTTAGTCTGTCCTGGATACAGCTGAACTGTGAAGAGGAGAGTCCAGCCTGCTGGGTCTCTTCCTCCCGCCCGGTACCAGTGATGTCCCCGGGTTGAGCTCTGCGTGACTGGACTCTGGGTGTCACTCGGCAGGTTTTATAAACAGCTGCGGAGCTCAGGTGGTTGCCTCCTATTCACACTGTTTGGCAAAGGAGGCGCGGGTGAGGTGAGGCTGAGCACTTCCGATTCCAGCTCCGCTTTTCAACGGGCAGTGACTCCGTGCCGACTGTGATCCCAAAAAGCACAGGAGGGGCTTCTGGACCCGGGGCAGCCACAAGAACCTTCTTCCCAAGCATGGTGGGAGCCCCGCACCAGCCCCTCACACCACACCAGCCTCCACAGACCCCACCTCTCGCCATGGCCCACCCCACGCTCCTGGCTGCTGGGGCAGCCCCGACACACCCCTGCCTCACACGGCCTTTCCCAGCGGCCCCCAGCCCCCACCCTCCTACCACACAGGCCCCAGGGGGTCCCCAGCCTAGTGGACAAGACCCCATATCAAGGCTTCTGCCTGTTGGCTCTCCCCACCCCTCCCACCCATGCCGCCGCCTCTCACCCGGTCACTTCATGTCCTTCCCACCGTTTGGGCTCCCAGCCCTGCTCCTCAGGGCACAAGTCCCTCCCTTGTGGTTCATTCCACCACACGCTCCAGGACACCAGGAGCAGGGTGGCCACCAGAGAGCTTTGAAAGCAGCATGACCCAGAGGGAAAGTTGGGATGGCTCAGCACACACACACCTGTACACACATGGACATGCATGCACACACATTTGTGTGCACAATGAGGTCGCCCCATTGCTCCTTGCTGGCAGCCAGGAAGCAAAAGGCACCTTCAGGCCCTAAGAATGGAGAGGGCTTCCTGCACCCTCTCCCCAGGGACCTCTACCTCTGCGGTCTTCTCTGTGCTAGAGCCAAAGCACACAGCCTTGCCCCAAATTCCAAAAGCAAGAGCCAGACCCCAGCGATTGTGGGAACAGGAATTCTCCTCCACAGCCCAGACCAAGGGGGCTGGTGACAGAGCTGGTGCGGCTGCAGCCAGGACAGGTCCACGGCCCTCCCCCACACTGCTCCAGGGCCTGCTCCTGTAGGAGCTTCCTGGGAGGGGAACGGTTGCACTCAGCCCTCACAGCCGGATGCTATGATAAGTTGCCATAGACTCGGTGGCTCAGAACAGCACACGCGTGTTCTCTCATAGTCTGGAGGCTGGAGGCCCAGAGTGCGTCTCACTGGGCTGAGGTCCAGATCTGGACAGGGCTGTCTCCTCTTGGAGTACCCAGGGGAGACTCCGTTCCTCGCCTCTTCTAACTCCCAAGGTGCCAGGCTTGTGGCCTGTCCTCTATCCTCACCACCAGCAGTGGCCCCTGGAGCCCTCCTCCCACCCTTCCTTCCCACTCTCTCCTGCTTACAAGGACCTGGTGGTCACCCTGGGCCGCCTGCAGCCCCTGGGATCCTGTCCTCACCTCCACTCGGGTGAGTGGCAGCCGCGGCGCTGTAGAACCTGACATAATCCAGATGTGGACGTCCCTCCCGATCACACCAGGCTGAGCACTTAGTTTTTTGTTCCCACCTGAAATGATGTTGGAGAATTGCACAAGAGGGTTCTGGACTCAGGGGCAGCAGGGCTGCCCCCCAGCTGCTTAGAGGAGCCAGAGCTCCTGGGCCCTCCTCCCACCAAGTTTCACACCTACTCTCTCCACCCCTGCTTCCCTTACACCCGACTCTGCAGCTCCCGAGACCTCAGTCTCCATCTTCACTTCTCCAGAAAGGGCCTGTGAGAGCCATGTGCTAGGACTGCGGGGTATCCTGAGGGGGCTGGAGAGAGACACACAGAAACAGAGGCAAAGACAGAGAGACACAGAGAGAGAGAGACAAAGAGAGAGGGAGGAACAGAGACACACAGAGAGACAGAAAAAGAAGCAGAGACAGAGTGAGAGACAGAGAAACACAGAGACAGAGATAAAAAAAGAGAGACATAGAAACAGAGACAGAAAGACAGAGAGAGACAGAGACAGACATACAGCAAGAGACAGAGGTGGAGTGGCCATGTCTCCTCACCCAATGGCTTTGCAGGAGCCTCCCCCATACGCTCCTCCCCACTCCTGCCAACACTCTGCGTGGGGAGGGTCCCAGGGTGTTGGGAGGGTTGGCTCTGTGTGGGGAGGGTCCCAGGGTGTCGGGGGCAGAGAGACCCTGGTGGAACAGCCTGTCGCTTGCTTTCCCGTCGTGGCCCGTGTCAGGTGTGAGAACTGGCTGTTGGCGATGCAGTCCTGGGAAAGTTTTCACGCATTGTTTTTATTTCCCAGTCGCTTTTAACCCAGGGGAGCGGATCCCAGCCCGATTCTCTGCGGCCTGCCAGGCTGTCCCATGCAGGCTTCATATGTGAATTTCGTGGCGGGGGGGTGTGTCACAGACACACAGTCCATGGCATTTGTGTATCCGTCTCTTTACCCACTCCCAGGTCAAGACAGAGAGTGGTGCAGACATCCCTGGGGGCACCGTGGGCCCCCCACCAGACACCCCCATGGTTGCTTCCACTGCGGCCGCACTGCTTGCTGCTGTGCCTTGGCCTCAGGTAGACACAACTACACCTGCCCCCTCCTCTCAGCTGTCCTGCTGTGGGGGCGGCCTGGCGTGATGGCTCCAGTTTCTCTCTCTGCTGCTGGCTGCGAGGGCGGCTTCCCGCCTGGTGGTGTTGTGGGGGTGGCACGGAGGACACTCGTGCTTGGGGCTGTCGGTGGCCTGTGGAGTCTCTCACATCGGGTGCCACTGGCCGTGGGGTGGGTGCGTCTGGACGTTGGTGGGGGCCCTGCCCTCCCACAGCTTCACCTTCTCAGCATTCCCACTTAGGTTTGAGATCCATTTTAAACTTATTTTTATCATGTGAAGTGTGGGCCAAAGTTCACTTTCTCTGTCTCTCTCTCTCTCTCCTGATCCACTACCCTTAGCCAATCTTGGGAACACCATTTCCCCTGCCAATCTTTGTTCTGGAATTGGCATAAGATCCACATCTGCTTTTGGCCAGTGAGACTCAGGGAGGGGACTTCTGTGGCTTCCAGGAAACTGCTTCAGGGACAGCAGGTGGGCAGTCCCCTTCTTCTGTCCTCCCTGGAGTGTGTGGTGAGGGAGTGTGCTGCTGCAGCTGCCACTGGCAGCCACGTTGCCCTCTCGAGGAAGCCAGCCTGAGGACAAAGCTAATCCCAGAGCTGAGCAGAGCCGGAGTGTTGAAGAGACAGGCGGAGGACAGGAAGGGGCTCCACAGCTTGATGGGCGAAGGGGCAGAGCTGGAGCCTTGAGCACCCTGTGCCTGAAACCCACCCTGAGGTGGACTTGCTGTCATGGGAGGCGGTCCCTTACTTTGCTGTCACTTACAGTCAACGCATCTTCTTCCACAGAGGAGTCACTTAATGTGATGTGAAGTGCGTGTATTTAAAGGCAGGGCATGAACAGTGGGGAGACTGGGAATGGGCACACCCACAGCCACAGGAGGTGGGAGAGGCATGTTTTCATGTCTCTCTCTGTGTCTGTCTCTGTCTCTCCTTGTCTGTCTGTATCTCTCTCTGAGACTGAGGTTAGGACACAGGAGGCCTCCCCTCTAGAGGTGGGGCAGTCTCTGACAAGCCGGTGTGAGGCCAGTGGTGGGGATAAGTTGATGACACCCCTGTGACGCCTGGCCTTGAACTCTTTATTGGGGCTTGGCAAGAGTGGGGTGTGGGTGGGGTCGGGTCTGGGTGGCCTGGCCTTGGAGGGACCTGGGTTTTGAGAGACATGGTTAGAAGTGGCTGCATGGATGGAAAGGGGGTGGGAGCAAGGTTGTCACAAGAGGGTCACTATGGGAGGTGGCTCGGGCACCACCTACATGCCTGGAGAAATATTGGGGGAAGCGGGTTCTGTGGCACCTTCCAGAGCTCACTCCTGGGAGGAAGGCCTGTGAAGTTGAGCAGGACTAAGCTCGGGGCAGGGAATGCAGGAGCCCCTGAAGAGCTTCCTGGTGTCACCGTGGTGTCCACAGCCCCTGCAGGCTGCGTCCCCAGTGCTGTCCTGCGGGGGGAGGGGGGCGCAGATTAACCCATCACCCACTGTCTGCAGGGAAGCGCAGAAGAGACCTCCTCAGGGCAGCTGGTTCTTCCACCTCCCTGGCATCCTGTTGTGGCCCAGAGAAAGGACCCCCACCTGCCATCCGCAGACCTGGGGCCACAGACTCTGCAGAAAACCGTTTATGGCCACGAGACTTCCATGGCCTGCTCTGAAAGAAGAATGCATCGTCCCTCGGGAAACATTTAATGAGACGCACCAGCCAAGACAGTATACGATAAATAAATAAGGCACAATCGAACCTTTTCTTTTAGACATTTCCAGCTCTACTATTTTTTAAACCTGTGTCCTGGCACTGTCTTGCTTCCCCACTGCCTGTCTCCTTTGTTACTACTCAGTTCTCACATAAGCTGTTTATTAAATATCAGTTTCAGGAATAAGAAATTATTTCCATCAAAATCAAGAGGAAAAGAAAACATAGCAAGTAAACTAGAACATTATAAACTTACTCCTGTTTTTTCTCTTTTTTTTTTTTTTGGTTGGTTTGTTTGTTTTTTGAGACAGTGTCTCGCTCTTGTTGCCCAGGCTGGAGTGCAGTGGCACAATCTCAGCTCACTGCAACCTCTGCCTCCGGGGTTCAAGCGATTTTCCTGCCTCAGCCTCCTGAGTAGCTGGGACTACAGCCACCTACCACCATGCCCGGCTATTTTTTTGTATTTTTAGTAGAGACGGGTTTTCACCGTGTTAGCCAGGACGGTCTCCATCTCCTGACCTCATATCCGCCCACCTTGGCCTCCCAAAATGGTGGGATTACAGGCGTGAGCCACCACGCCCGGCCCTTACTCCTATTTCAAAAGGCAGTGCAACACATTTTTGCAGGGCCAACAGGCAGTGCCCACAGAGACAAGAAAAGATTTGATGCCAAAGCCGTGGAATCAAGTGATTTATCAGCTAATGCCAAGCTTAGACCATCCTGTCACCCACCTGCCCTCCACCCAGGGGTCTCATGGACGAGCACAGGGTCTTGAGCGCCAAGCTTAGACCATCCTGTCACCCACCTGCCCTCCACCCGGGGGTCTCATGGACGAGCACAGGGTCTTGAGCAGAGGCTGCATTGCAACAGCCACCCAAGGAGGAAGGCAGCGGTTTGCTGCAGCTGAGCGGCTCTGAGGCATCTGTGCCCTCCAAGGAGGCAGAGCCGTGAGAAGGAAAGCAGGGCCCACCACAGCTGTGGCTCACCTGGCAGCACAGGCCACCCGCAAAGTGGACAGGAACGCTACTGGCATGTGAAGAGGCCAGTGCTGCATGGCTGCAAGGCACCTGAACTGCTGGGGGGAAAGTAGGACTTGTCAAACACACCGTGGAGGGAAGACCCCACTCTAACAGCAACCAGCAGCATGCAGTACCCAGATTTACGAAACATTCAGTTAGTGTAAGTGTACCTGCCGGCCTCCTGTCACAGGTGAGGCCGAGCATCTCCCACTCACCTGTCACGGGAGGCTGAGCGTCTCCCACTCACCCGTCACGGGAGGCTGAGCGTCACCCACTCACCCGTCACGGGAGGCTGAGCATCTCCCACTCACCCACTTGCCCATCACGGGAGGCTGAGTGCCATCCACTTACCCATCACGGGAGGCTGAGCATCACCCACTCACCCGTCACAGGGGAGGCTGAGCGTCACCCACTCACCCGTCGCGGGAGGCTGAGCGTCACCCACTCACCCGTCGCGGGAGGCTGAGCGTCTCCCACTCACCCGTCACAGGGGAGGCTGAGTGTCTCCCACTCACCCGTCACAGGGGAGGCTGAGCGTCTCCCACTCACCCACTCACCCATCACGGGAGGCTGAGCGTCACCCATTCACCCGTCACGGGAG
>NW_012107609.1:707825-726309 GCF_000951045.1 Mandrillus leucophaeus
AGTAGAGACCGGATTTCACTGTGTTAGCCAGGATGGTCTTGATCTCCTGACCTCATGATCCACCCGCCTTGGCCTCCCAAAGTGCTGGGATTACACGTGTGAGCCGCTGTGCCCAGCCGGGAATTTATTTTTAAATTTAATTTTATTTATTTAGTTTCCTAACTCTTTTATTGTTTTTAGGCAATTTTTTGAAGTATACTATGCATAAGAAAATTATGGTGAATTGTTACAGCATCAAGACCACCAAGACCAGGACGCAGAACAACCCCAGCCCCCAGAATCCTCCACCCAGTAGGGCTCCACAACCCCTCTTTTAACACACAGATTAGCTTCAGCTCTTCTTGAACTTCATATAAGTGTGAAATTCACCCATGCTATTGAACACAGCACTGGTTCATTCATATACGTGGCCTTATAGTATTCCATCATGTGAACACAGTTTATTATCCATTCTGTTAATCACGGGAGTTTTTACCTGTTGTGATTCATTTATATAAGTGGCCTTGTAGTATTCCATCATGCGAACACAGTTGATTATCTGTTCCATTAATCACAGTAGTTTTTACCTGTTGTGAGTAAGGGTGTCACAAACAGCCTCATGTGTACTTTGTGGTGAATGGAATTCTTTTACGGATGTGGAACATACACTGGAGTTGAAGGGCTGGATTATAGTGTATGCACATGCTCAGCTTTATCAAACACTGCTTAATGGCTTTTCAGAGTGGCTGTGCCAACTGACACTCTCCAAGAGTCTATGGGAGTTCCAGTTGCCCCACACCCTTGCTGACACTTGCAATTGTCAGCTGTAAATTTTAGCCATTCTGTTGGGTGTATATTGGTATTTTATTGTGTTTTTGATACTCATTGCTCCCACAGTCATTGAAGTTGAGCACAGTTGTATATGCGTATTGGCAATTTGGATACTCTTGGCATTTTCAAAAATTGGATTTTTGTCTTTTATTGATTTGTAGAATTTCTTTTTTTTTTTTTTTTTTTTTTTTGAGACGGAGTCTCGCTCTGTCTCCTAGGCTGGAGTGCAGTGGCCGGATCTCAGCTCACTGCAAGCTCCGCCTCCTGGGTCCACGCCATTCTCCTGCCTCAGCCTCCCGAGTAGCTGGGACTACAGGCGCCCGCCACCTCACCCGGCTAGTTTTTTTTGTATTTTTTAGTAGAAACGGGGTTTCACCATGTTAGCCAGGATGGTCTTGATCTCCTGACCTCATGATCCACCCGTCTCGGCCTCCCAAAGTGCTGGGATTACAGGCTTGAGCCACCGCGCCCAGCCTGTAGAATTTCTTTATTCTGAATTTGAGTTCTTCTTAGTTGTGCTTGTGTGAGTACACATAGTAAACACCCACACAGGTTAAAATAATTAACTGGGTGATTATTAGACTGAGGTGACCACAGCACCTTGGGTTTCAACTCAAGCAAACCAAAGTCCAACTCAGTGTTCATGGTCATAGTTCAGGTAATCAGAAACCACCAGCCAATCTCTAACATGGGGCTTTCCACTGGAATGATTTCTTTCCCTTTCTTTCTCTTTCTTTCTCTCTTTCTCTCTTCCTCTCCTCTTTCTTTTTTCCTTTCTTTCTTTCTTTCCTCTCTTTCCTGTCTTTCTACCTTTCCTTCCTTCCATTCTTCCATCTGTCTTTTTCTTTCTTTCTCTTTTCTCTTTCTTTCCTCTCTCTTTCTTTCTTTTCTTTTTTCTTTCTTTCTTTTCTTTCTTTCCCTTTCTCTCTCCCTTCCCTCCTTCCCCTTCCTCCCTTCCTTCCTTCTTCTTTCTTTCCAGTGGGGTCTTGCTCTGTCACCCAAGCTGGAATGCAGTGATGCAATCATAGTTCATGGCAGCCTCAATCTCATGGGCACAAGTGGTTCTCCCACCTCAGCCCCTCAAGTCACTGGGACAAGCTCAAGATTGTGCCTGTTGCCAAAAAGAGTTTTTCTGGAGTGTTTTTAAAAAAATACGTTTGTAATGTTTAGCTCCTTAAAATTTCATTTCCTAATTTTTTCAAATTTCCTTATTTGTTCAAACATATAGAATAACAATTTTTATACGTTGGCCTTGTATTCAGTGAACTTGCTGAAATAATATATACACAAATAGTTTAATAGATTCTTGTATATATTCTATATATTGTCAATCAATTAATACTTTTATCTTTCTTTTCAAACCAAATTCCTTTGATCTCCTTATCTTGTTTTCTTCTACCGGGAAGAGCCTCTAGTAGAGCATTTGCTTAAAGTGCTAAGAGTTGGTGCTCACCGTGTGGTCCTGGCTGTGGTGTGAGGCTCCCCCAGAATCTCCGCATTGGGTGCTGTGTGTGATGCCTTTCATCATGCTAAGGAATTCACCTGCTTTTCTTTCCTTTTTTACAGTTACCATATTGAATGGGAGGTCAGTTTTCTAAAGAAATCTTTTCTGGCCGGGCATGGTGGCTCACGCCTGTAATCCCAGCACTTTGGGAGGCTGAGACGGGCAGATCACGAGGTCAGGAGACTGAGACCATCCTGGCTAATACGGTGAAACCCTGTCTCTACTAAAAATACAAAAATTAGCCAGGCGCGGTGGCGGGCACCTGTAGTCCCAGCTTCATGGGAGGCTGAGGCAGGAGAATGGCCTGAACCCGGGAGGCGGAGCTTGCAGTGAGTGGAGATTGCGCCACTGCACTCCAGGCTGGGCTACAGAGCGAGACTCCGTCTCAAAAAAAAAAAAAAGAATTCTTTTCTGTATCTGTTGAGATAATTATGTGCTATTTTCTTACTTACATTTGAATATATGTTATCTATATTTATTTACTTTAAATTTTTACCATTCTTATATATCTGGATTGTGCCTTAATTAGCTGTGGTATATTTTTATATGCTGACTGTGATTTGCTAATTGTTAAATTTTTTTATTTCAATAGCTTTTGTACATTGTACCCAATATGCAGGGTTTTTTAAATCCTTTACCCGCTTCTGCCCTCCCCTTTCTGAGCCTCCAATGTCTATTATGCTCCTCTGTAGGCCTTCCTTGTACCCATAGCTTAGCTCCCACATATAAGTGAGAACATACCGTATTTGGTTTTCCATTCCTGAGTTACTTCACTTGGAATAATGACTTCCAGCACCATCCAAGTTGCTGTAAAAACATTGTTTCATCCTTGTTATGACTGCGTAGTATACCATGGTGTATATGCACCACATTTTCTTTATTCACTTATCAGTTGATGGGCACTTGGGTAAGTTCCATATCTTTGCAATTGTGAATTGTACTGCGATGAACGTATGTGTACAGATGTCTTTTTAATATAATGACTTCTTTTCCTTTGGGTAGATGCCCAGTAGTGAGATTTCTGGATCAAATGGTAGATCTACTTTTAGTTCTTTGAGAAATATCCATATTGTCTTCCACAGAGGTTGTACTAATTTCCATTCTCACTAGTGGTGTATAAGTGTACCCTTTTAGTAATGGCCATGCTGTCTGGGGTAAAGTGGTAGCTCATTATGATTTTAAACTGCATTTCCTACAATTAGTGGTGTTGGGCATTTTTTCACATGTTCGTTGGTCATTTGCATATCTTCTTTTGAGAAGTGTCTATTCATGTCATTTGCCCACCCTTGGATGGGATTGTGTTTTTGGCTGATTTGTTTGTGTTCCTTGCAGGTCCTGGATACAGTCTTTTGTCAAATGCATAGTTTGCAAATATGTTTTTCTCACTCTGTGGGTTGTCTGTTTACTTTGATGATTATTTATTTTGCTGCACAGAGCCTTCTAGCTTATTTAGGTCCCATTTATTTCTTTTTGTTTTTGTTGCGTTTGCTTTTGGGGTCTTAGTCATGAATTTTTTGCCTAAACCAATGTCCAGAAGAGTTTTTCTTGGGTTATCTTTTGGAATTTTTATGGTTTCAGGTCTTAAATTTAAGTCTTTAATCCATTTTAAGATGATTTTTGTATATTCTAAGAGATAGCGACCCACTTTCGTTTTTCTACCTTTGGCTTTCCAATTTTTTTCTGCAACATTTATTGAGTAAGGTGTTCTTTCCCCATTTTTTTGTTTTTGTGTGCTTTGTTGAAGATGAATTGGTTATAAGTATTTGGCTTTATTTCTGGGTTCTCTATTGTGTTCCATTGGTCTATGTATCTACTTTTACACCAATACCATGCTGTTTTGGTTACCACAGCCGTGTAAGATAATTTGAAGTCAGGTAATGTAATGCCTCCAGCTTTGTTCTTTTTGCTTAGGATTACTTTGGCTATTCAGGCATTTTTTTAATTCTATGAATTTTAGAATTGTTTTTCCAATTATTTGAAAAACGATGTTGGTATTGTCATAGGAATTGCATTGAATCTATAGATTGCTTTGGATAGTGTAGTCACTTTCACAATATTGATTCTTCCAGTACATGAGCATGGGATATATTTCCATTGGTTTGTGTCATCTACGATTTCTTTCAGCAGTTTTTGCTAGGTCTCCTTGTAGAGATATTTCACCCCTTGGTCAAGTTATTTCTAGGAATTTTATTTTATTTTTTGCAGCTATTGTAAAAGGGCTTGAGTTCTTGATTTGACTCTCAGCTTGGTCATTGTTGGTGTATAGCAGAGCTACTGATTTGTGTGCATTGATTTTGTAACCTGAGACTTCACTGAATTCATTTATCAGTGATTCACTCATTTTTAGACAATATTTGGTCCATGCACATGTCAGAGATTGTTGCAATGTTTCTTTTTTGCAGTGATCTCATCAGATTTTAATAACAAAGTCAAGCTAGTCTTTTAAATAAAGTTGCAAAGCAGTACTCATTTTTTCTCTTCTCTGGAAGAGTTTGTGTAAGATTGGTGTTTTTCTCCCACAAATGTTTGGAAGAATGGTTTGCTGGTGGAGCCAACTGGACCTGAAGTTTTCTTTGTGGGAACATTTTAAATAAGATTGTTCAGACTCATAAATTTTTTTTGCATCAGTTTTGGCAAGTTGTGTTTTTCAGAGTTTGTTCAATTTTTCTAAATTGTCACATTTATTGGCATAAATTGTTCAGCATATTCTTTTATTATTAACTTAGTATCGGTAGGATCTTTAGTGATGTCTCCATTTTCATTTCTGATATTGTTAATGTTGGGAGGAAAGCTGAGTGTTGGGAGAAGCTGAGGCAGGGCTTGCATGTCTGACATAATGTAAAAGAGTCTTGGAACATGTCTGGGGTCCAGGGTCTAAAACTCCTCATGGCCTTTGGAAGAGCAAGCTCTATGCTAAAGGGTGGAAGCATTCATTGGCGTAGCTGGAAGTTTGTGTTTTGGATGCTATGCACAAAAATAGAAGTTTTGGAGGATGTATCTTCCTCCAGAGGTGATTAAACCCACTTGTAGAGGAAGGTGAGCTCTTGAGTCAAGGGAACTAAACACCCAAACCATTTAAATGTCACAAAAGAAAAAGCCATGAACTGGAAGATGTATAACATCTGAAGCAGGTGTGTTAGAATAGACACATGACTTAAAATGAGTAGGATGCTCATATTTAACATAATAAGAAAAAATGTTAGTGGTGTGAAAAAGAAAAATGTCCTGAAAAAAGAACAAAGTGGAAATAGTGGCTGTAAAAAAATACAATAGTTGAAAGAAAGAAGTATTTTGAGGGTATAATAAAAATAGTCTCATAAGGCTTCAGAAGATTTGCCAACAAAACCCACAATGAAAACATTTCTGGAGAAAACCTCAAAATGAAAAGAAAAACAAATCCAGGAAAAGCTGCAAGAGATATGAGAAGAGAGAAAGAAAGATGAAAACTAAACTCTTGTAAAGTTTGTTGCCACCATTAAAAAAGGCCAGGACCAAAGAAATGTGCGTACACAAACACACAGACACCACACACACACACCACACACACCAAAACCTAAAAACCACACATTGCCCCTGTGATGCAGATGGGCTGCTGGACCCTGAGATCTGGTCGGAGGCAAGGGGGCTGCTGAACCCCTGGGATCTGGTCGGGGGGTGGGGCGGGGCAAGGCTGCTGGACCCCCTCTGTCCCCACTTGGGCTGCCATTCCCTTCCTCCCAGCGCGTTCCACCTCCCATGTGGAATGGGGTCTGAGCCTCTGCTGTGGATGAGCGGCATGGGCCAGTGGGGAGGGGTCCTTCTGCTTGCAGCCATGCCCCCCGCCCTCACCCTGGACCTCTTCACCAGCCAGCTCCTCTCCCAGAGGCCCCAGACTGCAATTCCAAGCCTCCCCTGTCTCTGCCCTGGCCCCCATGAGCATGTCCCCTCGAGTTCATAGCCAATGCCTCATGTCCCTGTCAGGGCTCTGTCCCCCAGACCTGCGGCCAACTCTCTGGGCTAAGAGGAAAGCCCTGGACCCCACCTTCCCCTCCCACTCCACCCCAGCCATCCAGGTCCCCTGCTGCCGCCAGACCTTCCTTCAGAGCTCCAGGGGCTCCGAACAGGCAGAGGCACAGAGGGAAAGCACGGGCCAAAACAGCAAGACCCAGCCCTGCACAGCCCACAGGGCACACCCCTCCTTGCGGGCAGGGGTCCCACGGTGCCCCGACCTCGGCCTTGGCCTCCTTGTGGCCCTGGTGCCCATTCAACTTGAGCTGCGGGTCCTGCCTCTGGGCCTCTGCCTGCCAGCCCCTCCCTGGAGCCTCCCCAATGGCCTGGGCCGTCCATGGGCTGCTCCAGGGCTGCTGAGTGGCCGCAGCTTCTCATCCTGGCCAGCACAACACTTGCAGGGCGGGCACCCAGTGTGAGGGGCCTTTCCCCTCCCCGTTTCCAGCTCCGTTTGCCCTCCCTCTGCCTCTGCAACCACCTCCCCGCACATCCCCGCATCAGAGTCCCCATCCTGGTCCGCTAGGGGGCATCCCCGGCCCCTCCCCATGACACAGCCCCAGCCCAGGTCCCTCCTCCACACCCGGGCATCCTCGCCAGGTGACTGCCTCTCCCCGTGGCATGGGCCAAGGGAGGCCTGAACCTCACTTGCAGCTGGACCTGGAGCTGGGGAAAGGCCTTGGCACAGGAGTGCTGGGAAGCTGTGGAGAAAGGAATGGAAACCAATGCAATGAAGGGGGATGGGTGGACTGAGGCAGGCCAGGGGCTCCAGATGGGTGGGGCTGATGCAGGCAGGGATCTTGGGGTCTCTGCTTGGTGTGGGCTGAGGCAGGCAGGGGGTCTCTGGATGGGAGGAGCTGATGCAGGCAGAGGTCTCGGAGTCTCCACTCCAGGTGGGCTGAGGCAGCCAGGGGTCTTGGGGTCTCTGCTCGGGGTGGGCTGAGGCAGGCAGGAGTCTGCTCGGGGTGGGCTGAGGCAGGCAGGGGTCTCTGGACAGGTGGACTGAGGCACACCAGGGTTTTGGAGTCTGCTCGGGGTGGGACTGATGCAGGCAGGGGGTCTCAAGGTCTCTGCTCCAGGTGGGCTGACGCAGCCAGGGGTTTGGGGGTCTCTGCCCAGGGTGGGCTGAGGCAGGCAGGGGGTGTCCGGATGGGTGGACTGAGGCAGACTGGGGTCTTGGGGTCTCCGCTCGTGGTGGGGCTGATGCAGGCCGGGGTCTCTGGACAGGTGGACTGAGGCAGGCAGGAGTCTCTGCTCGGGGTGGGGCTGATGCAGTCTGGGGTCTCTGCTCAGGGGAATGCACTCTGGGGTGGTAAGGTGGTAGTTTTATTGTTGCCCTTGCCCGTAAGGTTTCTCTGACCCCAGCCAAAAGACTGCGGTGTGTGGGGCCCCTGGCTGGCCCTCGGGGCAGGAGCACCGATAATGAGGGAGATCAAGAGGGCCCCAGCTCCCAGCTTGGCCCTGACGTCTGTTCCAGCTGCCTTCTTCCCACTCCGCTCCCTCATGTGGAAATAATACTGGACCTCATAAAAGATCCAGGTTCTTGTTTCAAATTATGAAACAGACATTCTCCTTGGATAATACCATGTCAAGCCACCAGTGAGGTTTTGAATTCCAGCTTCAAGGGGAAGTTAAAATTAGTTCTAAACCATTGCATGTAAGTTTGTAATAAATTGGGGGCCGTATTCTGCTGCCAATTAAAAGTAACTGTTGGATCCATTTCTTGGAATTTTTTGAATTTATGCTTATTTTATGCCCTTCACAAAGTCTTAAAGTTGTGAACAAAACTATAAACTTCAAAAATAATTAATGCAATTTGATGACAATAAATAAACTTCAAAGTCCCACCAAAACCAGCAGAACCTCATCAAAGCAAAAGAAACAAGCTTGTTTCCAGCTCAGAGGTGAAGCGCTGCAGATGGCCGGCGTTTCATCTCGAGGGGAGGGTTGGGAAAGGCTGTGGAATGAGGGGTGTGGTTGGCGCTTTGTCCTCTCCCCACAGTAACAAAACTCTGTCATATGGAGACGCTTTGTGTCCAGATGGAGTACTTAATGTTTTTAATTTTCTAAAAAGAGAAATGCCTCTTGGAGTAAGCAGACCTCAAACAATAATTTAGGAGTCCACATGGAGACACCTCCCAAAATGTAGCAACCTGGTGTTAGGTTTTTGTCTTAGTTCTGCTACTTTTAAAAGCAATCAACTTCTGAACTTTTAGACGTTTCTGATAACTGCAGCTCCAGGCTTTGCCATGACAAATGTGCCTAAACAGAAATGGAAACCAGAACACTAAAAATATATTAAAAAGATGAGTCTGATTTTATGAGATATTGGTTAAAAAGCATAGAGATTGATTGTAAATGTTCAGAATCTGGAACATTATGAGACCACGTCCTGTGTTTTATGGCTGGCTACTATTCTAGAAAACACGCAGAAATCATGGTCGTGATTTAGCACACACATAAACTGGGCAGTGGGCCGTTGCTTTAGTGGCCTCTGGCACCCCAAATCGCCCAGCATCAAAGGCCCCTGGGACGCCTCCCAGCCTCTTCCTCTGGCCACGGAGGGGACTGCCCAAGGCCCCCCCAATGCCCTCCTTTCTCCGGCGGGAAGAACAATGCCACCTTTCTCGGCGCCCGCCAGGAAGTGTCTCCATGACATCCACACACAAAGTCAATTCCGCAAACACCGAATCACCCGCCCACATGTTGTGTCTGTGTGGGGCTGAGCAGTTGTGGAGTCGCACTGCCAGGGACGCGAGGCTTTGATTATCACTGTCCTCCCAGACCAAGTGTCTCAACAGCACTCCTTGGATGTAACTTGGACTGGTTTTTCTTCCCCCAAGTTCGGAAGGCGAATACTGAGCCCTGGGGCCCTCACGGGATTGACTTCCCTCCTGAGGAAATGGGAACTTGAGGTCTCAGGTCGCCTAGGCCTAGTCCACACTCACACCACAGTCCCTCGCACTCACACCACAACCCCTCGCCCAGGCCAGGTGGGAGGACCTGTGTGGTGAGCGAGGAGGCCCCACGGTGGCCAGGAGCTCTTGGCTGAGGCCCAAAATCTCTCCTCTTTATGGCATCTGCTCTTGCCAGTGACCATTCACTCCACCAACATTTATTGAGCGCCCACTGTATACCAGGCACTGGGGTGGAAGTGAAGTCATCAGGAAGACAGTTCCTGCTGTAAAAGATCAGGGAGCTCAGAAGGAGAAAAGCAAAGAAAGGAGGGAGAGAAGGGTCGGTCCTCGCCCGCCTCTGCCCACCTCTGCCCGCCTGTACAGTGGCCCTGCACTGCGCCCAGCATCTCCTGAACTGCTTCTGCTGCAGGAGGACCAGCACCATCTAGGGTCCCAGCCACAGCTGCTGCCCTTGACAGCCCCTGTCCCACGCTGCGGTGGGAAACAGTGGATCACGCGGGTCTCTCTGTCCTCCCAGCCTGGCCTGGCAGTGGCCTTGAGCCCATGTGGATGGAGCCAGCCCCCTTCTGCTCCTGGGACTTGTCCCCTGGTGTCCTCGCTGGAAGTGGTGCTGATGGTGAGGGTTCTCCTTATCTCCTGGCTCCGTGTTCCCTTCTGGATCAAGCCCCTCCCAGGCTGGCTTAGGTCTGGAGGTGCCAGGAGCCTGCTCACCCCTTCCTGGAAGCAAACTGAAGTGGTTTCGCTTTGAATCCTCCCTGTAATGTGGGGGCACCTGCTGGCTGCGCACCCCAATCCCCTGTCATTATGACGTCAGGCCAGAGGAGTGTTGGGCTCTGCCAGGGTGGGGCAAGCTGGGTGCCCCCATCCCCAATTAACCCGGAAGGGCTGCTCCTACCTCGGGCACATCCTGACGGCCGGTCGTGGGCACAGCTTCCCAGTCAGCAGCCCTCAACAGGTTCCTTGTCAGGAAGATCACACAACCCATCACACAATTGTGTGGCTTCAGACTTACCGTCATGGAGACAGAACTCAAACCTTCCCGGCTTCTCATCCGGCTCGCTTTTGACAAAGTGGGAAGGGGAGGTGGAGTTCCTGCGTGTGCATGTATTGCGTGTGCGTTTGCATGTGCGTGTGTGTGTGTGCATGTCATGTGTGTGTGTGTGGGTGCATGTGTGTGCATGTGCATGTGGGTGCATGTGTGTGCGTGTATGTCCATGTGTGCATGTGTGTGCATGCGTGTGCATGTGTATATCTGTGTGCATGTGTGTGTCTCCATGTGTGCGTGTCTCCATGTGTGCATGTGTGTGTGTCTGTGTGTGTGTGTATGTCCATGTGTGCATGTGTGTGCATGCGTATATGTCTGAGTGTGCGTGTGTGCATGTGTGTGCATGTGTGCATGTGTGTGCATGTGTGCATGTGTGTGCGTGTCTCTGTGTGTGCATGTGTGTGCATGTGTGTGTGCATGGGCATAGGAATACAGTTCTTCTGACACTTGCTATCCATTTGCTGTTATTTCACAGCCAGCCCACTTTCCTTTGTCACAAAGGCCACCAGATGAGGGATCATGGACACCTGGCTGTCAGGGGACAGTGAAGGCCACTGTGTAGCTGGGCTTCCTGGAGGCGTGGGGCTCCTGCAGGGAGTTATAGCTTAACCCAAAAAGGTGTCCTTGTCTGGGGTCCTGGCCTTCCTCAGTGCAGGCGTCGTCCCGCCCACGTGCCCGCAGCTCCTCTGGCTTCCCTTCCCCTCTTCTCACCTCCTCTCAGCTCGCGAGGGCCTGGCGCCCACATTGCGGATTGTAACCAATTTGTCTGTTTCCCTTCTTCCAGACTGTGTCTCTTGGGGGTGGGAACAAGGACATTCCCCATTTCCTGAAGGAGACCCACAGGAACCTTCCGTAAGCCATGTCTTCAAATCCCGCCTTCCCAGAGCATGAGCCAGCCCCACCTGCTTCCACCCAAAACAGTGACCCACGCCTTCAGCTTACAGGGAAACAGTCACAGCGTTTAGAGCTTTTCTTCAAGAACTGCTTCTAAACCCAGTTTTACAAACTTTAATAAAGCGATCAAAAAAATCCGTGTGTCACGCACACGTGGAGACACACACACACATGCACACACAGAGACACATGCAGAAAATGTGCTGGCCGTGGTGTGGAGAAAGGGAACCCATGAGCACCTTTGGCAGGGAGGTAACGGTATGGAGGCTTCTCAGGAAACTAAAGACCCAGCTCCCACAGGGCCCAGAAATCTCACTGCCGGGCACCCATCCAAAGGAAAGAAGTCTATGGAGGGATGCCTGCGCCCTGGGTTTACTGCAGTCTAATCACAATAGCCAAGATGCGGAATTGGCCTGGGTGTCTGTCCATCAGCAGATGCGTGGACAGAGAAAACAAGGTGCGTGGACACCGTGGGTTACTCTCCAGCTAAAAAGAGCGAAATCCTGCCATTCTCAGCAGTGTGAATGGAACTGGAATGAAGCCCACGCTTCCCTCCTGTGGGAGCTGAGAGTGAGTCTCATGGAGTAGATTGGTGGCCATGGAGGCTGGGAAGGGAAGGGGGAGATGAAGGGCTGCAGGCATGCTGCCAGGTTGAAGAAATAGGACCTGTTGTTTGGTGGTACAGTAGGGTGACTATAGTTAATAATTTATCGTTTATTTCATAATAGCTAGAAGAGAGGATCTGGGATGTTCCTGACAGAAAAGAATGATCAACGCTCGAGTTTCCCTGAATTGATCGTTAGATGTTATGTGCATGCATCACAATAGCACGCATACCTCATAAATATGTACAACTATTATGTATCCAAAAATTAAAAATAATTTTAAAAGGTGGTCCTCCCTTGGGTCCTCTGGGAAGGATGGGAAGGGGAAAATCTGGAGTGGGGGCATGGAGACAGGGCGGCTGCCAGTCCGCCCGTGTGCCCCTGCTCTGACCACCACTTCCCTGCGTGCAGAGGGCCAGAAAGAGGAGCTGCAGGGGAGGTGGCCTGTGGGGGCCTGGCAGCCCCTGCCTCACTTCCTGGGACATGACCCTCCCGCTGAGAGCTGTGCTCAGGCAGCCAGTGCCACCCCACATACTACAGGGTCCACCCGGGTCCAAGAGGGAAGGGCTGGTCCCCGTGCTGACTCCCACAGAAGAGGGTGGCCTGAGCCCAGGGCCTATGTCCACAGAGCCACCACCCTGGCCCATGGCGGCTCCTTCACGGGTGCTATGTTCTGGGGCTGGCCTTTCCCAGTCAGTGACGTTGGTATAATTGAGACGTGCTCTAGGTTTCACCACAAGGGGTGGCTCTGTGGCCTTCACTGGGGTCACAAGAGCCACAGCTGGAGGGTGGGCTCAGCATCTGGTCCTGGGCAAGGGACCAGCGCCCATGCTGAGGATGTGTGTGGAAGGAGTGAGTCCCTGGTGAAACCAGGAGTGTCAGGTGGGCAGCGGGGCCTCTGTGGAGAGCAGGCAACAGTGGGGCCGTGGAACCCCTGAGTCGTGTCCCAGGCCGCTTCACGTCCTGAGCCCTAGTCCTCTTTCTCCAGCCACACAGCCCACATGTCCTCGCAGGGCGAAAGCTTCCTGAGGACCCAGTGGTCCAGGCCTGTGTGGCATAGCTGCCCAGAACCCCCAGCCTCCCATCTCCCAGGGCCTCCAGCTTCCCACGCTCAAAAACCCTGCCCGAGGTAAGGAGGTCCCAGAACCTGGGAACCACCAGGCCCCGGAGGAGGGGCCACTGCCTCGGCTCCATCCTGCTCTGTAGGAATGTGTTCCAGCCCTGCAGAGGGGCCTCTGGGGCAGCTCTCTCCTGGCCCTCTTTTCAAAGGAGAATTCAAATGGGCCCGGCTCCTGGGCCCCTGGCTTGCTGCCCCCAGAAACCCTTTTCCTTGAATAGCCTGTGGCCCTCAATCAGACCTTGTCATTTTCTGTTTAGACGCAAGTTTAGCTAGATTTGCCATAGCATTTTATGCAGCTCAAAATGTGATAGTTTCCCATTTTTAAAATTTTGATAAAATATACATAAACATAAAATTTACCATCCAAATCATTTTTAAGTACACAGTTCAGTGGCATTATTATTCCATGCAGCCATCACCAACAACCATTTCCAGAACATTTTCATTTTCCAAAACTGGAGCTCTGTCACCATAAGTGCTAACTCCCCATCCGCCTCCCCCAGACCCTGGCACCCACTGTTCTACCTTCTGTCTCTGTGGATTTGACAACCCCAGGGACCACCTGTAAGTGAAATCATGCAGAATTTGTAGTTTTGTGACTGACTCATTTTACTCAGTATCACGTCCTCAGGGTTTGTTCATGTGGTAGCCTGTGTCAGAATCTCCTTCCTGTTAAGGGCTGAGCGATGGTCCATGTGTGAATAGACCACAATGCACGTACTCATTCATCCACTGATGGAGAAGGGCTGAGTGATGTTCCATTGTGTGAACAGACCACGATGTGCGTGCTCATTCTTCCACTGATGGAGAAGGGCTGAGTGACGGTCCATTGTGTGAATAGACCACGTTGCACGTACCCATTCATCCACTGATGGAGAAGGACTGAGCGATGGTCTGTGTGTGAATAGGCCACAATGTGCGTGCCCATTCTTCCATTGATGGGGAAGGGCTGAGTGACGGTCCATTGTGTGAACAGACCACGTTGCACGTACCCATTCATCCACTGATGGAGAAGGGCTGAGCGATGGTCCATGTGTGAATAGACCACAATGTGTGTGCCCATTCTTACATCAGTGGAGAAGGGCTGAGAGACACTCCATTGTGTGAATAGACCACGTTGCACGTACCCATTCATCCACTGATGGAGAAGGGCTGAACGATGGTCCATGTGTGAATAGACCACGATGTGCGTGCTCATTCTTCCATTGATGGAGAAGGGCTGAGTGATGGTCCATTGTGTGAATAGACCACATTGTACGTACCCATTCATCCACTGATGGAGAAGGGCTGAGCGATGGTCCATGTGTGAATAGACCATGATGTGCGTGCTCATTCTTCCACTGATGGAGAAGGGTTGAGTGATGTTCCATTGTGTGAATGGACCACGATGCGCGTACCCATTCTTACATCGATGGAGAAGGGCTGAGAGACTCCATTGTGTGACTAGATAATGATGTATGTACCCATTCATCCATTGATGGAGAAGGACTGAGTGACACTCCATTGCGTGAATAGACCATGAGGCATGTACCCATTCATCCATTGATGGAGAAGGGCTGAGTGATGGTCCCATTGTGTGAATAGACCACTGTGTGTGCTCATTCTTCCATTGATGGAGAAGGACTGAGCGATGGTCCATTGTGTGAATAGATCACGTTGCATGTACCCATTCATCCATTGGTGGACACTGGGGTTGCATCCACCTTTCAGCTATTGCAAGTACTATTGCTATTAACATGGGTGTGCAAATGTCTGTTCTAGACCCTGCCTTCAGTTCTTTTGGGTACGGACCCAAAGCGAAATTGCTGGATCATAGGGCAGTTCTATTCGTAATTTTTTGAGGAGCTGCCATAATACTTTTCACAGCAGCTGCACTGTTTGACATTCCCAGGAAATGTGCACAAGGTTTCAGTTTCTCTACTTCCTCCCCAGCATGTATTATTATTGTTGTTATTATTTCTTGCCTTCTAATGGGCATGAGGTTGCATCTCATTGTAGTTTTGATTGAGTTTCCCTCTTGATGAGTGAGGCTCAGCATCTTTTCATGGGCTCACTGCCATTTATAAAACCTTACATTTTAAAGCACTTCCTGTTTGCTTCTGCTCATTTGTAAAAATACACCTTGTACGTTGACCTTGTACTCAATAACCTTGCTAAATGTATTAATTCTGAGGATCCATAGATTCGTTTGGATTTTCTACTGGCATGGTTGTGTTTTCGGCAAGTGCTAGTTTTATTTTGTGCTACTTCTTTTTCTCTTTTTCTTACCTGTCAGCACTGGCCAGGACCCCAGCACCCTGCTGGGTGGACTTGGTGAGAGCCGACCAATCTCATGGAAGGCGCACCGTGTCTTCCCATCGTGCCTGCTGCAGGGCTTTGTAGGTGCTTTTTATCAGATTAAGGCAGTAATGTTCTATTTCTAGTTTACTTAACATATTTTTCATGAGTGGTGTTGCCTTGTATTAAATGCTTTTTAAAAATCATCAGTTGAAATGATTATATGATTTTTCCCCTCTAGTCTATTAATATGTTAAATTGCCAACCTTGAATTTCTAGAAAAATACGTCTTGGTTATTATATATTATGCCTTTTATATAAATCTGACTTTGGTTTGCTAATATTTTGTTGAGGATTTTTGCATTCATGACCACGAGAGTGATTGAGCTGTAATATTTTTTCTTGTAATTTGTCTAGTTGTTGGACATGGAGGTATGCAAGCCTCACAGAATTATTTGGGAAATCCTTCCTGCTTCTCTTCTGTGGAAGCACTGTACAAGTTTGGTTTTACTTCTTTCCTAAATGTTTAGAAGAATTCACTAGTAAAACCACTTTGGTCTAGAGTTTTCTTTGTGGTAAAATTTTAAATTACAGATTCCATCTCTTTTCTTTTTTTTTTCTTTCTTTTTTTTTTTTAGATGGACTCTTGCTGTGTCACCAGGCTGGAGTGCAGTGGCGCGATCTCAGCTCACTGCAAGCTCCACCTCCCAGGTTCAAGCAATTCTCCAGCCACAGCATCCTGAGTAGCTGGGACTACAGGTGTGTGCCACCACACCCAGCTAATTTTTTTGTATTTTTAGGAGAGACAGGGTTTCACCATGTTGGCCAAGATGGTGTTGATCTCCTGACCTCATGATCCACCCACCTCGGCCTCTCAAAGTGCTGGGATTATGGGTGTGAGCCACCACGCCCAGCCCAGATTCCATTTCTTAAAGGAATCTATTCAGTTTTTTTTTTTTATTCTTTTTTTCAAGGTGCTAGAACACCATGAAATAATCTTGATTTTTTATTTTTTTAACTTTTATTTTAGGTTCAGGGGTACATGTGCAGGTTTGTTACATAGGTCAATTTGTGTCACAGGGGGTTGTTACACAGATTATTTCATCACTCAGGCATCAAGTCCAGGACCTGATGGTTATCTTTTCTGATCCTCCCCCTCCTCCCCCCTCCCCCCTCAAGTAGACCCCAGTGTCTGTTCCCTTCTCTGTGTCCATGTGTTCTCATCACTTAGTTCCCACTTATAAGTGAAAACATGCAGTATTTGGTTTTCTGTTCTTGCAGTAGTTTGCTAAGGATAATGGCCTCCAGCTCCATCCATGTTCTCTTGAAAGACATGATCTTATTCTTCTTTGTGGCTGCATAGTATTCCATGGTGTATATGTACCACATTTTCTTTATCCAATCTGTCACTGATGGGCATTTAGGTTAATTCCATGTCTTTGCTATTGTGAATGGTGCTGCAGTGAACATTCGTGTGCACGTGTCTTTACAGTAGAATGATTTGTATTCCTCTGGGTATATACCCAGTAATGGGATTGCTGGGTCAAATGGTAGTTCTGCTTTTAGCTCTTTGAGGAATTGCCATACTGCTTTCCACAATGGTTGAACTTGTTTGTACTCTCATCAACAATGTATAAGCGTTCCCTTTTCTCCACAACCTCACCAGAATCTGTTTTTTTTAAACTTTTTAATCACAGCCATTCTGAGTGGTGGGAGATGTTTTCTCACTGTAGTTTTGATTTGCATTTCTTTAATGATCAGTGACATTGAGCTTTTTTTCCTATGCTTGTTGGCTGCATGTATGTCTTTTTTTTTTATTTTATTTTACTTTAAGTTCTGGGATACATGTGCAGAACATGCAGGTTTGTTACATAGGTATACATGTGCTATGATGGTTTGCTGCACTATCAACCCATCATCTAGGTTTTAAGCCCTGCATGCATTAGGTGTTCGTCCTAATGCTCTCCCTCCCCTTGACCCCCACCCCAGACAGGCCCCACTGTACGATGTTCCCCTCCCTGTGTTCACGTGTTCTCATTGTTCAACTCCCTCTTACGAGTGAAAACATGTGGTGTTTGGCTCTCTGTTCTTGTGTTAGTTTGCTGAGAATGATGGATTCCAGCTTCATCCATGTCCCTGCAAAGGACATGAACTCATTCTTTTCTATGGCTGTATGTCTTCTCTTGAAAAGTATCTGTTCATGTCCTTTGCTCACTTTTTAATGTGATTGTTTTTCTCTTGTAAATTTGTTAAAGTTCCTTATAGATGCTGGATCTTAGATCTCTGTCGGGTGTAAAGTCTGCAAATATTTTCTCCCATTCTGTTTGTTGTTTTTTCTGTTGATAGTTCCTTTTGCTATGCAGAATTCCCAAGTTTAATTAGATCCCACTTGTCAATTTTTGCTTTTGTTGTGATTGCCTTTGGTGTCTTTGTCATGAAATCTTTGCCTGTTCCTATGTCCAGGATGGTATTGCCTAGGTTGTCTTCCAGAGTTTTTATAGTTTTAGATTTTACATTTAAGTCTTTAATCCATCTTGAGTTGATTTTTGTGTATGGTGTAAGGAAGGGTCCAACTTCAATCTTCTGCACTTGGCTAGCTAGTAATCCCACATTCATTTATTGAATAGGGAATCTTTTCCCCATTGCTTGTTTTTGTCAGCTTTGTTGAAGATCAGGTGGTCATAGGTATGTGGTCTTATTTCTTGGCTCTCTCTTCTGTTCCATTGGTCTATGTGCCTGTTTTTGTATCAGTACCATGCTGTTTTGGTTAGTGTAGCCTTGTAGTATAGTTTGAAGTCAGGTAATGTGTTGCCTCCAGCTGTGTTCTTTTTGCTTAGGATTGCCTTGACTATTTGGGCTCTTTTTTTGGTTCCATATAAATTTTAAAATAGTTGTTTTCTAGTTCTGTGAAGAATGTTGTTGGTAGTTTGATGGGAATAGCACTGAATCTGTAAATTGCTTTGAGCAGTTTGGCTATTTTAATGATATTGATTCTTCCTATCCATGAGCATGGGATGTTTTTCCGCTTGCTTGTGTCTTCTCTAATTTCTTCAAGTCTTCTTTTATTCTTGCCTCAGTTTTGAAAAACTGTGTTTATCTGAAATTCATTTCCTCTATATTGTCAAATATAATGGTACATTATTTCAAAATAAGCTCATTATATTTAAGTATCAGAATATACAGTAACATCTCTCTTTTTATTTTTAAAATTATTACTTCATGCCTTTTCTCTTTTTCTTTTATTACCTTTGGCAAGATTTTATTAGTGTTTTTGTTCTTTTCAGAGAATCATCTTTTATTTTCAAGATGCTCTATTGTGTCTCCTTT
>NW_012107609.1:726494-750644 GCF_000951045.1 Mandrillus leucophaeus
CCAGGATGGTCTCGATCTCCTGACCTTGTGATCCGCCCGTCTCGGCCTCCCAAAGTGCTGGGATTACAGGCTTGAGCCACCGCGCCCGGCCTAACTTCTGTTCTTATCTTTATTATTTCCTTCCTACTGCTTTCATTGACTTTAATTTGCCTTTTTAATCTAATTTCTAACATGGATAATAGGTCACTATTTTTAAATCCTTTTTTTCCCCCTAAATATTTATTTAAGGCTATAAAATCACTACATCTCTCAAGTTTTAATTTGTCATATTCTTATTGTTTCATTCAAATATGTTTTAATTTCTGTTGTGATTTATTTTTTAACCCTTGAACTATTTAGAAGGTCATTGTTTAATTTTCAAACACTGATTTTTTTTGATGGTTTTTAAAATTTAGGTTTTCTTTATTGCATTGGGATCAGAGAAAACATCCTAAATGGTTTTAATCCTACTGTCGTCTTGCTTCGTGAACAGTTTATTGTCATTTAGTTTAAACGTTCTGTGTGCACATGAGCATTTCGTTTAACACATTCAATACAGGGCCTTATATTTGTTGATTATGTAAATGATGTTTTACAAATCAGTATCTTTTGACAATTTCTTAGCAGGTTTAACAATTACTGAGAATCCTGTGCTTAAAACTCCTACAATGATTGTGGATTCTGTTAAATTTTACATCCTATAATAAGGCTATGTGATTAGGTGCATGCGACTTGGAGACTGCTATGCCTTCCTAGGGGACTGGTCCCCCATCACCATGAATGCCTCTTGTCCTAACATCAGCTTGGACAGTGGTGCAGCTGTGACAGCTTCCCTTTGGAATTTGGATAGCATGTCTTTTTCTACCTTCTTACTTTTCACCTTTAATATACTTATATTTAAGACATATCTCTCAAAAGCCATGCATAAGTTTTTGTTTTGTTTCAAGTCCAACCTGACCTTGGAGACGTTTACCTCTTAACGAGAGTATTTAGTGCAATTCCTAATATATTTGTATTTAAATTGATCATCTGACTTTACTAAGTAGAAAGAAACCTTGTCGTGTTTTACATATTCCAGTTTCCCTCCGTGAACTCGTTAGTCAAACACAGCTTAGTGCCTCCTTCACAGATCCTGGCTCATGCAGTGGAGCTCGTGGCATCCGATGTGCACAGCCCCTTCTGTGCTTTGGTGGCTGTGTGCTTCAACTGCCCCATTTCTGCTCTTGGGAAGCCCCCATCAGTCCAAATGCCCCTTTGTAGTTAATGTGCCTTAAAACAATTGTTTTTTTTTTTTTTTGCTTGAAAGATCTCAGTCTTCCGTGTTTTGTGGTTTCACTACAATGTATCTGGATGTGAGTTTGTCTGTCCCATTCTACCCACACGCAGTCTGACGCACAGAGTTGCTTTGGAGCACTTGCCAGTGTGTGGGTTTGTGTTGCATTTGTCCTCCTGTGCTTTGCAGTCCGTCTGGCACTTTCTTGCTTCCATCTGTGATACACTTCCTCTGCCTGAGTAACTTCATATCGCGTCTTCTTCAGTTCAGGATCTTGCCAAAGAGTTTTTCCTGTTTTTCGATTTGTTTTTTAATCAGGAATGTCTGTTTCACCTTCACTCATGGAGAATGTTTGTTTTGGGCAGGGAAGCCTGGCTTGGCAGTTGTGTTCTCTTCACATTAGGAAGATGGAGGTCCCTTCTTTCCTGGATTCCATCATTTTATTGCTCCTTGTAAAATGGCATTTCTTTTCTTTGAATGTCTCAGGGATATTTCCCCTGGTCTGTGGTTCCCAGCAGTTCTCCTGTGATTTGTCTACGCCATTCCCTCTGTTCTTATCTGGCTCAAGGATGGCTACGCTTCCTGGCCCTCTTTCCAGGACTCCACAAACACCTCGCTGCTGCTAGTCGTTTCCAACACGTCTTCCATCTTTTAAATTGTTGGATTTTATTTTAGGGTTTAGGTTTGTCTCTCTGTTCTTCTGTCTAGAAGCTTTCCAGTGCCTCATGGTCTGGCTTCCCAGTCTCCTCCTCGATTGTGTCTAATCTGCTGTGAAGCCTGTCTGTTAGGGTTTGTCTTTCTTTTCTTCTTCTATTTTTTATTTTGTTTTTGGTTTTGGTTTTACAGCCTTATGCAGGAACAACTGGCATACAAAGACGATTATATTGAAAGGCTACAATTTGGTAGGTTTTGAAATATAGATATAAACCCATGAAACCATTATCACAATCAAGATAATGAGAAAAACCTCTCACCCCACAAACTGGGTATCGAATTTGAGGCTGACTGCCATTCCCCCACTGTGTGGAAGGAACTTTGTGTCTCTGTCCTGCTTCTGCTCTTGGGAAGCCTCCATCAGTTCAAATACCCCTTTGTAGTTAGTGGACCTTAATACAATTGTTTTTTGCTTTAAAGATCTCAGTCTTCTGTGTTTTGTGGTTTCATTGCAATGTGTCTGGATGTGAGTTTATCTGTCTTGTTCTATTATTGCCAGCCCATAACATTTGATTTCCTGTTCTCCTGTGAATCCCGTTAACAACCAGTGGAAGCTTTTCATTCTCTCCCCTGTGCGTCTTCATCTCTCATTTGTTCTCACCTCCTTCCCTCTCTGTGTGGACATTGTGGGCTATTTTGTAGGGGAAATCTTTCAGCTGTGCCGAATCTGTTTCTTTTCCTATCGAAAATCACAGGGAAACTGCTGAAAACCCACAGACCAAGGGAAGTACCCCCTTTGGCCATTCAAAGAAAAAAAAGAAATTTCAGTAGCTGTACACTTCATTTTTAGAAGCCTTATTTTATTCTTTTAAAACTCTTTGTGTTTTTCATGGTGTCCTATGTTTTCCTTTGATTTTGAACCCTTCTTCTAGAGTTAATAACTTTAAAGATGGTCACTACAGATGAACTCCAGGGCTCATGTCTGGGCACAGGCGGCCTCTGGCAGCTCTGGCTTGTGGGGCTGGCTTCCCTGGGTGTTTCATCACAAGGACTGTAGGATCGTCTTCGGGGGAACTTTGACTGTGGGAATTGCAGGAGGCAGGTGGGGGAGTGCCCCTTCAGAGCAGGTGGCCCTGGTTTTTGGCAGGCAGTCTTGGCTTGTCACCAGCCTGGGACCGTTTCTGTTTGTTTTTCTTTTTACCCTGGTAGTTCCGGCATCACAGAAATAATGTAAATATGGATCCCAGACTGTTTGACGAGCAGGCTCATCTGTGGTCAATTTGTCTCATTTTATTGACAGGTGGGTATCTTTTCTGAGTCTGTTCTTTCTTTCTTGTAAACTTAGAAGTTTGTTTTAAATGTTTGCTTTTGTTTTGCTTTGTGTCGTTCAGCATTTCTCGTTGCCTCTGGGTGTCCCTCCGTTTTTCACGTGTTATGCAGGAAAACACCGAAAGGCACTGCCCCTGGTGTAAGTTAGGTACATGTACATTTACATTTAAATTATTTCTCACAGGGAGGAAGTTGTCTTACTCAACATCCATCTTTTGAGTATTTTGAATAATTCCTCCTTCATTCATTCCTTCATTTACCCATCAATATATATTTATTAATAATTATAGGCTAATTTGCTATTCACGTTTCTCTTTTCTCAATGACGCCCCAGCAGCAATGAGCACAGCTAGTGCCCTGACCTTGGTCTCTAAAGCTCATTCTCCAGTAGAAAAGAGCAGAGCTCCTTGGAGAAGTGATGGATTCCAGGGTTGGGGAAAAGATTCCAGGTCTGGGGGAAAAACCAGGGCAGTCTGGGGTTATGCCAGAAAGTGAGAAGGTGCTCCTGAAGGATGGGAGGGTTCCAGAGGGCCTGCCTGGAAGAGCCCAGCAGCCAGAGCTAGGTAAATTTGAGCAACTAAGTAAATAATGACAGTGTAGGATGATCACCCAAAGCAAAAATTCGCACAAGTTCACATGGAGGCACACACCTGATTGAATCAATCAGTGAGGGGAGGGGCGGTTCTTCCTCCTGAGGAATTCCAGCAGAGTGGTGAGGAAACAAATCACCTCAGAACACCATGGCAGTAATTGTTGCAGACAAAACCCACCAACAGATGCTAAAATTATCGGAAAAGACTTTGAGGAGAAATAGGATACTCTTGTAGTCTCAAAGTATCTTCTCCGAGAGGCCAAGGTGGCAGATCACCTGAGCTCAGGAGTTTGAGAGAAGCATGGGCAACAAGGTGAAACCCTGTCTCTAAAAAAATACAAAACTTACTTGGGTGCAGTGGCACACACCTGGAGTCCCAGCTACTTGGGAGGCTAAGCGAGTGGCTCGCTTAAGCCCGGGAGGTAGAGGTTGCTGTGAGCTGAAATTGCACCACTGCACTCCAGCCTGAGGGACAGAGAGAGACCCTGTTCCAAAATAAGTAAATACAAATCAATAAATTACAAATGAAGAATAGTAATGTTACAGTGGGGGAAGCCGGCAGATCCCACCATCACCAGGTGACCAAAACAACTCATAATGAGGCGAAGCATCGGGCCTGTGAGTCGCTGCTGCGGACGCTGAGCAGGGCATGGGGCTTCGGCCAGTTTCTTGGCACAGACACGTGACTTTGATCCAGATATGATGAAATAACAAACTCGAACTGAGGGCTATTCTTCAAAACACCCAGCCAGTGCTCTTCCGAGTGGCAAGGCTGTGGGAGGCAAGGAAAGACGGGACCTGTCATGGGCTGGAGCCTCCCGGGAGATGACGCCTGCGTGCTCATGGAACCCAGTGTTGTTTCTAAAGCAGGAGGTGTATGTTACCGAGAACTGGAGGAATCAGAATCAAGCTACGGTGTGGTTAATTGCGCCTGTATTAATTCTTGGCCTCAATCCTTGTGGTCAAGGTCGGGTACGCAAGGTGCTGACATAGGAGGAAGCTGCCTGAAGTGGGCAGGGACTCCTGGACAATCTTGGCAACTCTTCCGTAAGTCTAACATTATTTCAGGGAAAAAAAGTATAGTGACCATAGGTTAAAAAAGAATAAGTGTAAAAAAGCTGAAAAGCAAGAGTTAATCCTGTGCAAGAGACAACCACGGTTGCCTGTTTCTGCTCTTGGTGTTTCCGCAAGAAAGAAGCCCCTAGATGCCATGGTCCCATTGTAGATGTCAGCACAAGGCCGCAGCTCACTCCTGTAATCTGGGAGTTTCTCCCTCCCCTCCCACAGGATAACTTCTACCTCCACTGTGGAAGTTCCGAATGCACTTCTCGGAAGCTCAGCTCTGCCTTTGCCTGCCAGGGCTGTTTCTCCCCTCGAGCCTCTGTCTCCACACCTGTGAAACGGGACAGTAAGGACCCCTTCATGGTGAAGAGGGAGGACTAAGTTCATAAATGCATGCAAACTGAGGTGAGGACTGGCCGGCACAGAGAGACCCTGTGATGGCTGTCGGCCACTAAACAGACATTCTCTGTGCTCTTCATGCTCTTGCTTAGGAGGAGAGATGCTGTAAACATAAGTTTAAAAACGGCCATGCTGTGACAGTTCCCAAATAATAGTACTCCCACTGCAAATCCCCTCACCTTCTCCATGACATTCATTTCCTATCACCATCGATTTCTGTTGGCTTTTGTGCCACCCTCTCTGAATGAGAATTAGGAAGACTCCGTTGGCTGTTTTCAACCCCATATTTTTCTGTTCTGTAAACTTCTGTCCATTGCCAGGCTTTGTATCTTCCTTCTTTTAAAAGTGAACGTGTTCTTTCTCTTCTTGTTAGGAACCTAGAATTGTGTATCGATGTGTTTCTGGTGATTTCCCAATAACTAGCTGTGATCCTGCTTCACAGCTTAGAGCCACAGAGACCTAATGCTTGAGCTCAAACTGTCCGAACCCAACTGCACTCCTTGGAGAAAACGAAAGCAGCCTGGATTCTGCTGCTGAGAGTGCCTGGCCGTCCTGGCAGTCACCGGCTCACTGGGGTCTGGCCATCCTGGCAGCTCCTCAGGTCGCCACGGTCTGGGCGTGCTGGTGCTGCCTGTGCCTGGTGGGACCCCCCAGTTCCCGGCACTGTCTGGACCTCGTTCGAAGAGATGGCTCCTCCTCACCACTGGTCACCAGACCTGGGCCCTCGGCCACTCGTGGCGTGGCTGAGATATCAGGTCTCAGGGGACTGTCACCCTCTTCCTCCTGTTCAATTTCAGCTGAAGTCTCTAAATCAACAACAGAGAGGGAGAGAGGAAAAAGGACAGAAAAACTCCCCCATAATGGCCATTTTCAGAGCAGCCGCAGAACCAGGTGGCACAGCTGACCGAGGCAGCATTGCAGATGCATTTGTGTCCCTGTAGATCTGAGGCACAAGGACCCATTTCCGTGCTCGGGGGGCCTCTATGAGGGGTGCAGGCTTTGGGGGAAGAGCAGAGGGGTGTAGGATTCTGGGGAGGCCACAACCACCGAAGGAAGGACCTTGCTCTCTCACGAGGCCGAATCCTCCCCGAGGTGGTTGCCGTCTCCCTGGGACCTACGTTCTGCCCCCTGGGAGGTAGGGAGTTGGATCTTGTACAACGATGAATGTGTGGACATGTGTGGATGCTGTCTGCTTCCCAGAGTCCCCAGCCGGGCTCCCCAGGACCCTCTTCAGTGCGCCTGAGCTGTTTGCTCTCAGGTGGCTGCAAGCAAGTCCCTTTTCTCAGCCAGGCAGGAGGGAGTAGAAGGGCCTGTGTGTCTCCTCAGTTTCAAAGGAACTCCCTCAGCCGAGTGTGCTCTTGAACTAAAGCTTGAGCGAATCAGAAACATCTGGGCTCTATTTTTTCTGTGCTTAAGACACAGGAAGTGGACCCATCCAAAGCTGTTTGGGGTCTTCTCAAGGGTCATTTAAGATGAAGAGCAACTTGAGATCGCCCATCTGTTGGAGAGCTGCACGTGCTGAGAGAGGGTAAGAAACCGCAGCTCGCACAGCCACGGTCTTCACGTGGTCGCTGCACGTGAGGATTTGCCCTTATCTGTTGCTTCAGAAAGCAAGGGTGAGGGGAGCGGAACTGGGTGTTGTCCGGGTCTACGGTCAGAACAGGCACTAGGGAGGGAGTCCTGCGGGGAGGTGGGGGCCAGGCCTTGTCTCTGTGACAGTGAACGTCCCTGTCCATGTCGGTATTTCTCAGACAAGCCACCTCCTTCTACCCCCGCGGTGGTACAAGGGGAGGCTTTAGTCCAGGATAACAAATTCTGAACCAGCTGCCGCGTCTGGAGCCCCTGAGGGCTTATGCACTGGTGACCAGGGAGTTTCCTGGCTTATCACGTCCGAGGCCGACTTTCGGGCTGCAGTGGGGTGTCTGAGCCGCTGGAGTGGGTGGAGGAACTGCTTCTCTGCCGGGTGCTGTGTTGAGGTGAGAGGGAGAGCAGGTCCTTCTGCTTCTGAAGCATGAAACTACCCCACACCTGTGGCAGGGCGTGCAATGCCACCGTGGCCTGGAAAACCCACGAGTGACAAGTACCGGGCACAGGCCAGGTCCGGGGCTGTCATGGGCAGAGCCGCGGCCCGGCGTGCAGGTGGGAAGGAGGTCTCAGGTAACTCTCAGCATTCGCGTGATTCTGTCCTCTGCGGACTGGGGCAGGTGCTTCCTCTACCTCCCAGTGGCCTCCCTAATTCCAGAAGAGTAAGAACAGGGGAGGGGAAGCCGGTGCAGGGGCTCCCACCTGCTCCCTCCAGGCCAGAGGTGCTGCCTCCGTCCTTCACTTTCAGCCAGGCCATGCCTAGCAGGCTTCCATCCAGTCTAAGCATGGCAGCGCTTGGCCTGCCTCAGGCCTGTGTCCTCGGGCATTGTCCCCTCCTGTGTCTGCCCTTGTCTGAGGAGCATTTTCCGTCCTCACTCCAAGTCCCTGAGAGTCTGCCTGGCGCCCTGACCCATTCTGCTGGCCCAGCCAGTCCACACCAGGGAAGCTCCGGGGTGGGCCGGGGTGGGCCGTGCCCTCGAGGAATCCTCATGGCCCAGATGATAGCTGTGGATGTGGGGACCGTGTGGATGGTGGTGTGTGAGGCCAGGGTCCCCACAGCGAGGGCTTATAGGTCTTGGTGCTGTTTCCATGTGGAGGGGAGCCAAGATCTAAGGTATGGCCCAGGCCCAAGATCGGGTCACTCCTGTCCACCCTGCCTGTCTGCTGTGTGCTTGGGGATGTGGAGGCAGCCCTGCTGAGGTCCCTGCATCCTCTGCTACCTTTGCAGACCTCGGCACCCTGTGATGTTACTACCCTGAGTGCCCTGGGGCCCGGCTGGAGTAAGCATCCCCCTGAATTCCCTCTTTCACTCAAGCTCTAGAATTGGGCGCTACTCTGTGCCAGGTGGCGGGGATAGACCCCACTGCCCAGCTGATGCTGTCTGGCCCTGGGGATGCCTGGCCAGGTTCATGCTGTGTCCACCTCGCTCCATCCACACCCCTCCATCACACTTCACCTGGGGCCTGGGCCAGAGATGCATCCGAGATCCCTTCTGGGAACAATGGCCTCAAAGAATGGGGAGCAGTGAGGGCTGCTGGACGCCAAGTCCTTCTGGATCTTTCTGGCCAGGCTCCTCCCCGGCATCTGGGCTCAGTGGGGGATGGTCTGCCCCCACATTCCCGCAGACCCTGGCCCCTGGCAGGGCCCCCAGTTCCCACCTGCCCTATTTCCCGCCTAGTGTAACTATGCTGTAGAAATATATTTTGGCCACGCCCTGCATGAAGGTTCCAGTCTCCGTGTCTGTGGGAAGGGCTAACCTGCAGCAAGAAGTGGTCCCTGGGATGGAGAGATCTGGACACAGTAGAGGTTTGTGTCCTGCTCATGGAATGGCTGTCAGGTGAGCCTGGCTTCTTGGCACTCATGCCCTTGTGGTTTCTTCTTCGTCATCCCAGGTGAGTCTGCGCAGCCGACAGCATGTGGTAGAGTGCTGGTAGGTCACTTCCGAAACTGGGCTGGACATGCCAGGTCTCCCTCCTGGTTGCTCTCTGTCTCCTGGGTCTTGGGCTTGGGCAAAGCCAGCAGCCATGTCCTGGGAACTCAGGTGATGTGAGAACACAGCCATCTCCCCAGGTGCACAGGACTCCAGACAGCAGCCTGCAAGGACCAAAGCCTGCTAGTAACTGCGCAGGACCCTCCAAGGGTCTCCTGGGGCCGTGGAGCCCTCGCGTGGCAGCAGACTCTGGGGGCCTTGGGAGGAGTGGCTACGTTTTGCTGGGAGAATCACAGAATCACTGGGGCCTGAGGGCCCGGGACGGCCCCAGACAAGGAGGTCCTCAAAGCTGTGTGTTGTCCTCCCATGCCGAGTCAGGTATGTCCATGTGGCCAGAGCGCACAGTGGATGCCGCTCCTGAGTCCAGGGCCTGAAGGACCCTCTGGGTCACTCTCTCTGCCTTGGGTCACTCATCCTGAAGGAAGCCAGCCACTGTGTGCAGGGCCCTGCGTGGAGAGGCCCTCATGATGAGGAGACGTCCGGCCTGCAGCCACGAGGAGCCGCGACCTGCCAGCACTGGGGGTGAGCTTGGACCTGCCCCTCCAGCCCTGTGGAGGCTTTAGAGGCCATGGCCCAGGACAGCTGCGCCAGACTCACTTAGCCAAGCCCTTAAGAAACCCTGAGGGAGGGAACACTCAGCAGCAGCTTGGGAGGTGCTCACTGAGTTTGGGAGGTTTTTTTTTTTTTTTTTTTTTTGAGACGGAGTCTTGCTCTGTCTCCTAGGCTGGAGTGCAGTGGCACGATCTCGGCTTACTGCAAGCTCCGCCCCCCGGGTTCACGCCATTCTCCTGCCTCAGCCTCCCGTGTAGCTGGGACTACAGGCACCCGCCACTACGCCTGGCTACTTTTTTTTGTATTTTTAGTAGAGACGGGGTTTCACCATGTTATCCAGGATGGTCTTGATCTCCTGACCTCGTGATCTGCCCGTCTTGGCCTCCCAAAGTGCTAGGATTATAGGTGTGAGCCACCACGCCCGGCCTGGGAGGCATTTTTATGCGGCAGTGGACCACTAGGAAGGACATCCTTCACTCAGACCCACTGTGGCAGAGGTGTCCATGGTCTCTGGGGCTGTCTCCCCACCAGCTGGCCCAAAGATCCCAGAGGGACACTCGGGAAGATTCTTTTGCCTTGTCGGGAGGGGCTTACCTCCTATCCTCTCGCTTCTCTGGAAGGAAAGTGGCCTCATGGCCATGCCCGTGTATGGCGGCTGCTGAGGAGAGCAACCTGGCTGGGTTCCAGAGGACAAAGCAGGTCAAGAAAGAGACGGAGAAGGGGGAGCAGCTTGGCAAGTGGCCCCACGGTGGGCCCCTGGGAATCCTCCTGGAAGCTGCAGCAGCCGTGCCACCATGGAGAGCACCTTGTCCTCACCAGATCCTGTGGCCTTCCTGGAGGGTAGAGTGTGTGCTGGCACCAAGGCCACGGAAAGGCCAGCCTCAGTCGGGGGTGTTGATACCCACCTGGAGGGGCCTTTGAGGCTGCCTTTCCAGCAGGTGGTGACCAGGCAGGGATGGATCAATGAGCAGGGGCAGCCCTGGGCATCCCGGCACCTGGGAGAGAAGGCCCGGCAGGGCCCTGTGTCCCCACAGAGCAGAATGAGCTCCTGGAAGCGAGTGGCACCTGGGTGTGTATTTAGGGTCTCACTGGAGGCATGCTGAGTGTTCATGCCCCTCAGGGCCCTCTGTTTGGTGAACCCATTGGAATGAACTGTGCGAGGAAATACTTTCCAGTCCCTAGGGAGTGCTGAAGCAAGTCAGCCGCTTCCCGCCACCAAGGCCCAGAGCCCTATCCCCACACACGGGGAGAGAAGCTTTCGGCAGAGGAAGTAACAGCAGAAAGGAAACAGGATGGACGGAGGGCTTCCCTGGGACTCCTGGGGAATTGCGTTTCTCCTGTGTTCTCTGTGCCTCTTCATAAGCACTGAAAACCTCAGTGTGGAGCCTGAAAGGGGCATCAGGCCTCCTGGGAGCTCCTCACTGCGCAGCCCCAACAGCTGAGGAAACAAGAGTCTGACCCAGGGTTCCTCCACAGCTGGGAGACCACATGTGGGGGCAGAGCCGGCGTGAGGAGGTCTCCAGGGGGAACAGCCACAGGCACCCAGACTGGCTCAGGACCGAACAGCTGCCCCTGTGGCCCCGTCTTCTCCAGCCCCGGCCCACCTCTATCACTGGTTCTCAGTGTGGTTCAATTAACAAGAGGATGATGAATGCAGGGAGGGAAGGAGCCAGCCTGCGAGGACCTTTAGCCCCGACCTGATTCTCAAAGAGGCTTCCAAGTTTTCTTTGAGTGACACCTGGGTCATGGACTCCTTCCTCAGCACCCTGCTTTCGAAAGGGAACCTATGTAGGTCTTGTCCTTATTGAGGGAGAAAGTTAGGAGAACCTTCTTCATTCTTAATCTTCACCCTCATCCTTCATGCTCATCCTCATCCACGTCCTCGACCTTCATCCTCGTCCTCCATCCTCATCCTCATTCTTCATCCTCATTCTCAACCCCATTCAGATCCTCATCCTTCATCCTCATCTTCATTCTTTATCCTCACTCTCATCCTTCATGTGTATCCTCATCTGGGTCCTCAACCTCCATCCTCATCCTCATTCTAAACCCTATCCTCATCTTCATCCTCCATACCCATACTCATCCTTCATACTTTATCTTCATCCTCATCCTTCATCCTCATCTTCATTCTTCATCCTCACCCTCATCCTTCATGCTCATCCTCATCCACATCCTAGGCCTTCATCCTCATCCTTCATCCTCATCCTCAACCCCATTCAAATCCTCATCCTTCATCATCATCTTCATCCTCATCCTTGATCCTCATTCTCATTCTCATCCTCCGTCCTCATTCTCATCCTCACCCTCATCCTTCATGCTTATCCTCATCCACATCCTCGACCTTCATCCTCATCCTCCATCCTCATCCTCATCCTTCATCCTCATTCTCAACCCCATTCGGATCCTCATCCTTCATCCTCATCTTCATTCTTCATCCTCACCCTCATCCTTCATGCGCATCCTCATCCACATCCTCGACCTTCATCCTCATCCTCATCCTCATCTTCATCCTCATTCTCATCCCCATCCTCATCCCTGTCCTCACCCTCCTCCTCATCCTTCACATCAGAGGACGGTTTCTGCGTTCACAGGCACATGTATATCAGTAACTTCTTCCTGACACTCACCGGGTTCTCTGACAAGACAGACTTCGGGCGTCCATTGCATTGGTTCCTGGTGGAGGTGTGTGTGTTCACGAAACACATCTGAGTTACTGGCCCACACTCTTATCTCGGGGATGCAAGTGTTGAGTCAGGGAGGGTTCTCCACACTCACATGTCTGTTACCCCAAATGATTACAAGACGCCCTCAGGGTGGGCGTTGCCCCCTCCAGTTCTATGACCTCCAGCCCTCTGCCTTGCCTCTGGCTGACACCAGGTGGAGTGGCTGTATCTGCGGGCCCAGGCAGCGCAGGGTGGGGCTCCTGTGAGCCCGGTAGGTACTCCATGCCCCCAGAGAGGCTCCTGAGGCCGGCACTTGCTGTCTCCAGCAAGGGTGCTGGAGCCGCACTGAAACTTGGCTAACACAGCAGGGCGGGGCCTGGGAGCTGGCTGCCCTCCAGTTCTTCAACAAGTCCTTCAGGAACCTAGAGTGCCCACCTCATATTGTGGGCGGTGCTGGGCAGGCAGTCGCCAGGTAACGGGTGTGGGTGCGTGGAGCGAATGGTGGCTGTGGGTGCCGTGTGAGTGACAGGCACAGGGGCTCCGGGCCTGCAGGACCCGCCCAGTGCTGAACACCTGGAGTCCCGCCTCCATCTGCTGAAGTTTTAAGTAATAACCATATGAATATTTTTGTTTCATATGTAAAATGACACCTATTAAAGATATAACGTTTATTATCATTACAAAATGGAAAGAAGAAGAACTGCTTTTCAGGATGGCTTCGAGGGGCCCAGCAGGGAGCTTCGTCCTGTGCGGCACCTCCAGGGAACCTGCGGCTGGAGCTTGCCTGGAAACGCTGAGGTCAGCTGGAGTTCACCATCAGAGGATCTGGGGCTGGACTTTAGGTCCTTGTCTGCACCCTGAAGCTGGGCTCCTGTGACCCAGAGCTGCTGGCAGAAGTGGGTCCTGGGACCCTAAGGACTGTGAGCGTTCTAAGGATCTGGAAGGATGGACAGCCCCATGCAGCTGTGCCCTCCCACCTGGCAGGAAGACTTTGTGCCTTTAGCCCACGTGGTGGGTGTGGCCCTGCTGCGAGAGGGAGTGCCTGTCTCACTGGCCTGACAGGTCCTGATGCCGGGTGGCATCTTGCAGAGCCTGGGGTGGTTCTGGGGAGTGGTATCTGCAGGAGACGAGCTGCCCACCATGGCCCAGAGAGGAGAAGGGAACAGCGGATTACCTCAACGGAAAAAGAGGAGGCAAAGGCAGAGAAACGGTATGTGGGCTCTGAAGCTTCAGCCAGGTGGGTTGGAAGTTCTCACCTCCTGACCTCCTAGGTTTGTTCCTAGGAGTGGAACCTAAGGAGTTAATTAGAATTGTTACAGCATTGCACACGTTTTTAATAGGAAGATACAAAGTGGTGTCAAAGGCCCACTGAGAAGACAGCTGGAGCTTGACCACCCCACCCCACCCCACCCCACCTCCCATGCAGAGCCAGGCGCTAGGGTGGAGGCTCCAGTTCTCAGTCCCGGCACCCCTGGGCCCTCCATCATCACATGGGTGACATGGGAGGAGGTGGCCAAGGTGAGAAGCCCAGCCCGTGTGGCCACCGTGAGTTGTGGGTGGGGAAGAGGCCTCTGCAGGAGCGGCAGGGCAAGGGCGGGCAGCAGCAGAGCTGCAGCCCCAGGGGTGGCATGAAGCAAAGCAGGAAAATCACATGATTCAGTAGCTTTAAAAATAACAGCATTTGCAGGGCAAAACGGGGTGGCACAGGTTTAAAAGAAACCACCTGTCTGTTCTGATGGCAAAGCCTGAGGGAAGCCAGTGGTCCAAGCAGATGGAGGGGTCCGGGTCTGGGCAGGAACGTGTCTGCCACCTGCAGTCTGGGCTCAGGTGAATCAGAGAAGAGGAATCCTGGGACAGGATGTGCTGGGGATGCCCCTGTGTGGCTCTGGGTCCAGGCCTGCTGAGAAGGGGATTGCCAGGGGCTGGGGCGGTTGCCTGGACTCCCTGAGAACCCTGCAGCCCGGCAGACCTGGGTGCTCACACCAGGTGAGGTGGGGTGGGCACACCAGGTGGGTGCACACCCAGCGGGGAGGGCACACTGGGCAGGGCAGGCACACCGGGCCGGGGGGGCACTCACCAGGCAGGGGACACTCACTGGGCAGGGGGCACTCACTGGGCAGGACGGACACACTGGGTGGGGTGAGCACACCAGGCTGGGTGCGCATGAGACAGCAGCCACTCCAGAGAAGCGCAGAGCCTTTAGGATCTTAGTGTGATCTCATGTGGGTTCACGAGTCCTGTCCCATCCTGGTCATGGTGTCCAGAAAAACAGGACGGTGTGTAAGTGACCCTGTTGCTTTTGTGAGGACGAGAGAGCTTCAGGGGGTGAGAAGGGAATGGTGGGTGGCGTGGCACGGGAGATGGGCTAGCAGAGGGGTGTCTGACGTGGGCAGCAGGCAGGAGAGCCCCGGCGGTCACCTCCATCGGGAGACACATGCACACCCTTCCCCGCCTGCAGTCCTGGGCTCTCTCTGTGGCATTGGAGTGTGAGGGAAAAGCTGTCTCTGAAGCCCCCGGCTGGCCCCACCATCTTATGGCCTGGTGACTTGGCCCCGCTGACCACTGAGGCCGTGGTGCCTCAAGCCTTGGCCGTCGCCTTCAATTTGGGCCCAGCTGGCAGTGCCCTGACTTGGCCACAAGACGCTCCCCAAGTCTCAGATATTCGATGCCTCACATTGCCAACATGGAGCCATTTCCCACATGGGGAAACTGAGGCACGGGGGCACCCGGGCATCGGGGCGCCTTGTGACCCAAGTCCCCGTAGCGGTTTGAGGTCTACGGTCAACTCTGTCCTAGCCCCATGGAGGGGGAGTGGCCACTTGGGCTTTGGCAAGGGTGATCATTTGAAAAGAGGCTTTCCTGCTGTGTGAGTGTGAGGTCAGATGGACTTGGGGGCTGATGGGGCCTTGTCATGTGGGGGACAGGGCTGGGAGTGGGGAGCCGAGCTTGGCCTTCAGCAAAATGCCCAGAGATTTGTCAAGTGTAAGCGCTGGCGTTCTCTGTCCCTAACGCTTATGTTATTTGAGTAGAAGTCCAATCACATCGCTTCTCCAGGTGTGAATCACTGCCTGCTTGGCAGGGACCGCAGCCTTGGTGTGGCCTTTGGACACTGCACGCAGGTGTCGTGGCCCTCCTGGCTTTGGGAATGTGGTGTCCGGCTTACGGCTTACAGTCCCGCGGCCAGGGAGCACAGAACACAGCCGCCCACATGTGGATTCACTGGACAGAGTGCTCCGTTTCCCATTCACACTGCTTTTTGTCCCCCTGGACAGCAACGCCACGGCGGGAACATCCAGTCCCTCCAGAACCACCGAAGCATTCCCTGGGCGCCTGCTCCCGGCCCGCGGGCTCCCAGCACTGCGTCCTCCCCCAGGCGTGGCGAGGCCCAGCTGGGTTGCCAGGCATCTGCACGGCCCTAGCCCCGAACCAAACCACAGCCGCAGAGCTGAGCACGTACCTGCGTCTGTCTGGTTTGTTTCCCAGGAGTTTGGCTCGAGATTAAAGAACCGTGTGATGCCACACTTCGCTTTTTGGGTACACGCCTCTGCACACTGCGTGTCTGGTGGAGGACAGGGTCCTGTGAGTTTCCAGCAAAACCGCCCTCTGTGGAAACGCAAGTGGAAAATGCTTTCTTGAGAAAGTTGCAGTCAATGACAAAATGGCCTTTCCCCAAGTGCCATAGTGTCTTGCTGAGACCCTGTGCCAATGTGGGGAGGTGTGGACCTTAGACCCGAGTGCTGCAGTCTCTTGCTAAGACCCTGTGCCAGTGTGGGTGTCCTCAGGGCTGAGCAGGGACCCTGTGGCTGGAACTTGGTCACCCTTCGAGCCAGAGAGCCTGCGAGGGAGACTCCTGGTGGTCACCACAGCAGGTGACAGCCGTGCGCCAGTTCTCAGCCCCGTCCACACCTCATGGTGTTAGGCACAAACCCTTCATCCTGCTCCAAACAGAATGAGAATGTCATGTCGCAGGCTTGTCTAGAAAGCTCACCAGAGAAGGAGGGTAGAAGGAAGCCCCCAAAAAGTCACAATAAGACGACCCTGTGTGAACAGCCTCCGCCCCACTGATTTGACGTCTGAAATGGCTTCCACACTGGATTTCCTGCCTCCCCACACCCTAGGTTCTGGCTTAGGGCCAAAGCCATTCTAGCCAGAGCTGTGGGTCCTTCCCATGAGCAGGCCTTGCTTCCTGCTTCCTGCACTTCAGAGATGGGCGCCAACCACACAGGGCAGGGGACACGCTGGGTGCCCTCAAGAGGAGTGGGTGGAATGGCCCAGAAATACCCCAAATAAGTAAAGCTGGGCATCGGTGGCGAGGATGGCAGAGGGGCCAATGAGCCACTGCTGAATGCAACCCGGGCTGGACAGCGGCTTCAGGGGACCGGGTGGGCAGGGACGGGGGACACAGAGGAGGCCACAGTGCTCAGGAAATGAAGCCAGCATGACCTGACGTCACCCCTTGGCCAGGCTGCACCCGGCCCCGAGCCACATCCCCTGCGAGGTCAGACCAGAACCCAAACAGTTGTTTGATCTTAAAACGAAGTCTGTGTTTGTAACAGGAAACCAGTCCCAGCACGGCTGGGGTGAGTCGGATTAAACTGTGGTGTGCGCCACAGAAAACCTCAAAGGAATGAGGGCAGGGTCCAGAGATGCTCCCTGCTTGGAACAAGAGCTCTGGACCGGGGCGCACGGGCAATCCCGGGGCGTCCGGAGGAGGCGCCACACCTAAATCAACCCTGGTGGGGTAACAGTGGATGGAGACCTCAGCCTTTGAGACTGACCTGAGGTCAGTCCCAGGGCACAGCTCCATGGGAGTACCCCGAGCCAGCTCTGAGGGTTGGACGGGCTTCCCCCGCTGTCTGGGGACCCTGACGAACACCACAGTCATAAAGCACCTTTCATTTTCCTTTCAGGTCTTTTAACTAAAATGCCACAAAAAAGGGGACTGCCGCTGAGTCCCAGGCTAAGCGCGCTGCACAGCCCCAACCGGGCCTCTGCTTGGCCCAGATAACTGGAAAACATTCCAGGAATCTCAGCGTTGCGGTTTTGTTTTCTCTTGGCTTTGCGAGAGTTTAAGGAATGCGTAATTATTTATGAAATGCCAGTGTCCTGGCTGTGGAAACGCCGACTGAAGAGAGAACCAGGCAGATGCAGGGCCGTTCTTGGCTGGAGCTTTGAGCCCCGCTGACTTTCCCCGCCACGATGCTGGGAATTTCTGCCCCGCTCATGGGCAAGGTGGAGCAGGACCTGAACAGACTGTAAAGGGAGGTGGAAGTGAGATCTGTGTGCGTTTTCAGACTTCAAGCAGGGTGAGTGGGTTTCCTCCCTTCACGTCCACCCCCAACCCTGAAGAGTGTTTTGGGGAGTGCCAACGTCTCCCGCAGGGAGCCCACCTCCCCTGCCCCTTCCGAGGTCCTGAGAACCATTCTGGAGGGTCTTCAGCCCCCAGCCCCGCCTGGGCTTCAGCTGCTGTGGAACTGCAAGGTGGGGTGGAGTCGCCCTCAGAGGGTACCAGGTCTTCACGGGTGAGTTGAAGACCCCATGGACACCTCGTGTCAGAGCCCTGGGAAGGGGTCTCTGAGGTTCCAGATGTCGGTGCAGCTGCCGTCCTTTCTGGAACATCTCCTGGGTACTTGGCAAGAGAGCAGAGGTCAGTCAGAGACGCCTTGGCCAGCACCAGCCCCTCACTCTCCGGCTATGCGGTAGCCCCTTCTGGTCCCCGGCTGTCACCTCCACTTGGGGCCCAGCTGGCACTGCCCTGAGTCCCAGGTCTCCAGCCCAGATCACCGAGATGGACACATTTTCCAGATGAGGAAGCCGGGGTGCAGAACCGAGCCGGACGCACAAGGTGCTTTGTAAACAGTGCCTTCCAGGCGGGCTCAGCAGCGAACACACAGACAGACCTGCCTTCCTGGAGCTCGCGCTAGCACAGTCAAGGAGAAAAGCACGTGGCCACCTTTGCAAACGCAGAACAACATCTGGGAACATTCAACAACCATTCATGAAAAGGTTCTCAGCAGGCTAAGAATAGAAAGGAATTTCCTTCACTGGATAAAGGGTTTTTAAAAAAACCTTCAGCAAATACATTACGGCGCTAAATGGCGAGACAGAGAAACTGTCCCCCTCAGACCAGAACACAGTAGGCAGGCCTTCTGACAACACTTCTGTTTAGCATTCTAAGAGAGGCTATGGCTGCCATTCATAGGAGACCGAGAGACAGAGACAGGGAAACAGAGACAGAAATACAGAGAGAAACAGAGAGACAGAGAAAGACAGAAACAGAGAAACAGAGACAGAGACATAGGGAAACAGAGACAGAGAGAGACAGAGACACGGAGAGAGACAAGGCATTTGCAGGGAGATAATGAAACAATATCTGGACTAAAAGAGAAATGTTCTTCACAAATGGCATTTGCTGTGGTTAGAATGTCTCTCCCAAAACTCATGTTGAAACTTAATTGCCGTTTTCCAGATGAGGTGCAGAGTGGAGGCAGAGTGTTAAGAGGTGAGGCCCTCCTGAGAAATTAATTTGGTTGTGGAGGAAGCTCAATACCGACTACAGCAGTATAGTTATAAAAGTCAGGGAGAAAATGAACAAAATGAAAAGAAAATAACACAGATAAGAAACAGATAAACATAGAAATTTAAAAGGATTTACACTTATATTATTAGATATAATAAAAAGTAGCAAGTACGCTGGATGCAAACCCAGCATTCACAATCAATCAATCATAATTCCATCATCCAGAAAAAAAGCTTGTTTTTTTTTTTTTTTTTTTTTAGATAGGTTCTTGCTCTGTCGCCCAGGCTGGAGTGCAGTGGCATGATCTCGGCTCGCTGCAACCTCTGCCTCCCAGGTTCAAATGATTCTCCTGTCTCAGCCTCCTGAGTAGCTGAGATTACAGGTGCCCGCCACCACACCCAGCTAATTTTTGTATTTTTAGTGGGAGACGGGGTTTCACCATGTTGGCCAGGCTGGTCTTGAACTCTTAACCTTATGATCTGCCCACCTTGGCCTCCCAAAGTGCTGGGATTACAGGCGTGAGCCACCGCGCCTGGCTGAAAAAAGCATTTAAAATTTAAAAATCGATAAAAGATGCACAGAACAATTGAGGAAAACATCATAAAACTTTCCTGAGAGACCTGTTCACTGTCTTCCCTCCCCGCCCCCCCCACGTCACTCCTGACTGATGGTGTGGGTGGAGCTCCCTGTCTATTGCCTGAATTTTCTGATGTGGAGCGTGTTATCTGCAGCAGAGCATGACTTTGCATGTCTTTTCTGCATCATCAGCTGGTACCAAATGGATGAAGGAATTAATTTTCAGGGATGCTTGCCCCTTCTGCTGTGGGGACTGGTACTCTGGCACGGCCCATCTATGTGTTTTGCTCTTTTGAGGCTAGGGTCAGCCGCATGCGTACGAGGTCGAGTTGTTGTGGTGTGTGTGTGTGGTGTGGTTCCCCGCCCGTGGTTAGAGGGGAACAGGCAAATGAGAACAGGGGCTGAGGGAGTAACCATGAAGGCAGAATGGGCATAGAAGGTGGAGCCGCCTGATCTTTCCAGGGCAAAGCCTTGGGGGGCAGACTCTGGACCCCAGAAAGCAGGTGGAACCACGCTCGGCTTCTCCACAGGACGTCCAGGGCAGGGGCCTGTGCTCCTGACTCAGGGGCACCAGGTTCAGGGAGGTCCTACAGGGGCAGGGCCTTTCCCACCCCTTGCCTGGGGCCTTGGGAAGAGGATCATTCTCACAGGTACCCACAGCCACAGCCAAGGCCCTGGGAACTGTGGGTGTAGGGTCAGCTCTGGCCCAGGCTGCAGGCCAAAAGGGCCCGTGTGTGGAGGAGCCACCAGCAGATGTGGAAAGGACAACAGCAGTGCTGGGGAACAGCCAGGGAGGGAGGCGGGAGGCGGCCAAGACCTCTCCTGTCCTGCCGCCAGCTCTCCCAGGGCCACATGAGCCCACCCAGGGGTCAGGGTCGTGCCAGGACAGCAGTACACACGTGTAGCTCAGCCCCAGTCACGGTGTCTGAACGAGGACTCCTCAAAGGAGCCTGTGGGAAGAGCCCGTGTCCCTGACTCTGCCCAGGGAACGGGGGGGGGGGAGGGGTGGGAACGGGGCCTGTGGGAAAGGGCTGGCAGCCTCTGGGCTTCCTCCCTCGCCTCAGGAGCTGACCATTAGGAATTCACAGAGGAGGGGCCGGCTGAGCCAGGAGGGAGCTCGTTTTCCAGAACATTGACCAAAATCCCAGGATGAACTTTCCCTTCAGCTCCAACATGTAAAGAGCTTGGAAACCACAAAGTGAGAATCAATTTGTCTTGGACCTGTCAAAGAAACAAGGTCAAAGGGCAGAGTGCCACCTGACACCTAGAGAAACAGGTGAACACAGAGTGTCACAGCTGAGATCTGCTCACCTAAAGCCAGATCCACTGGACCCAGAAACTAGTGCAGACACTTAAATGATGGCTTTGAGGAGGTGGCAGAGGCCAGGCATGGAACATGTGAGGGTGAGCATCTCCCTGGAGCTGCAGTCCTGGGGCTCTCACATTTATGGGTTTTACTTTCAGGAACCCTGCTGGGTTCTCAAAGATCCAAAAAGATCTGGGTCTGGCAGGGGAGGAGAGGAGGAATCACTGTGGAGCACAGCCAGGGCGTTCAGCACAGCAACTGCCTTTCCAGGGCAAACAGACCTTAGCAGGGCCTTATCCCACCTGGACAAAAGGCACTCCTCCCACTCCAGCCCCCTGGAGCTTTCCTGTCTCACCGCAGTGGGGGACAGTCTGCCACTGAAGAAACACTAGTGAAGGCCACAGGCCAAGAGGCAGACCCCATGAAAGACAGAGACTTCATTACAAGATTGTAGCATGCTCCCTTCCCACACGCTTGACTACCACATAACCAGGGTTCTATTATGGCCACGCTGTAGCTGAGTGAGCTACCAGACATGGATTCTATTTAAGGAGGAAGACCTAGGGGAGTCCAAAGTCAAAAGAAGAGACACACGCAAGGACATTAGGGGAATCTGAAGTCTCTGGCACCTAGAGCTACGGAAAATATTACACGTGGCCTAACTCTAGCCAGATTAAAATAAAACTTCACTCTAAATCCCCACTTTCCCCCATTCCTATTACTCAATGCATCACGTATGGCTTTCAACAAAATATTGCAAGGCATGCCAAAAGGTAAGAAAAAACCGTCTGAAGGGCAAACACAATCATCTGAACAATACTCAGATGTGGCAGAGGTTTTGGAATTACCAGGCAGAGAATGTAAAGTAATATGTTAAAGGCTCTCATGGAAGATCGGACAGCATGCAGGAACAGGTGGGTGACGTAAGCCGAGAGATGGAAGCTCTAAGAAAGAATCATAAGGAAAGGTCAGGAATTAGCTGTAACAGAACCAAAGGTGGCCTTTTCTGGGCTTATCAGTAGATGGGACAAAGCTGAAAATGAATTAGTGCATTTGACAATAGGCCAACAGAAATATCCCAAACTTCAATTTACGAAGAGAGAAAAGAATGGGGAAAATTCAGGACATCCAAGAACTGCAGAAGAATTTTAAAAAGTGTAGCACATGCATAATTAGAATACCAGGAGAAGAAAGAGAGAAGGGAGAAGAAATATTTGAAGTAATAATGGCTGAGAACAGTCCATAGCTAATGAAAGACACCAAACCACAGATCCAGATCCAGGAAACTCAGAGATCAACAGAATAAATCTCAAGAAATCTACACCTCGGTATATCATATTCAAATGACAGAAAGCCAAAGACAAAGAGAAAATGGTGAAAGAAGCCGGAGGGTAAAACGTCTCGGTATTAGGGGGACAGAGGCGGAAGTGACACTGGACTTCTCCTTGGGATGGTGAGACGTAGTGAAACTAGCACTCGCCTCTCGGGCGTTCCCCCCGAAAACACTTACCTCTAGCCTAATCATGAAGAAACATCAGGCAAATCTTTTTTGAAGACCATTCTATAAAACACCTGACCAGTACTCACAATCATCAAAAACAAGGAAAGCCCGATAAACTGTCACCACGACGTGTCATGTGGGATCCTGCACAGGGCCCTGAGGCAGAAAAGGGACATGAGGTAAAAACCAAGGGAATGTGAATAGGCTACGGGCTTTTATTAATAGCAGCGTGTCAATATTGGCTCACTAATTAGGACACATCTAGCAAATGAATGTAAGACGTTAGCAGTAGGGAAATCCTGAGTGCAAGGAGTATACCAGTTCTCTGTAGTATCCTAGCAGGTTTTCTATAGCTTCAAAACTGTTTTAAAATAAATATATTTTTAAAATATAGGAGAAAATATATTTTTAAATATACAGATGAAAAGATGGCAAACTATTTTCAAAGAGAAATAAACATGCTCAAAAAGAAAGAAAAATTCTAGAAGTGAAAATGAAATAAATGAAAAAATGTGTTTAAAGCTAAAAATTAGAAAAGCAACCCTTAGGGTAACAAGGAAGGGTGAGGCATGTGTGGGACTGGGCTGGGGGAAAGAGGCCACCTGTTCATATGGAACGAAGAGGCCCAAACAGAGCAGTGGGCAGGAGGACCCAGGCCCTGGGTCCAGTCTTGGGACCTTGACAGCATCTCCCAAGCCCCTTGGGCCTCAGGTTCCTCATCTGTGGAAAACGATAACCGGATAAGCGGGTCCTTGGGCACCCTTCCAGCTCTGACCCTGGATCATGCTAAATGGCTGCCCTGACCCACCGAGGTGTTCAAATCTTGCCATCCCTTACGTTTAATTTCTCCTCCCAGGCCAAGACTTCTTTTGCTCAGTTTACCTCTCGGGGGAGCAACCATCTGCCCCCTCACCTGGGAATCAGGTATCCCCAATACTGGAGCCGCCCTCAGGCCTGGTCTGCCTGGTCCTCAGGCCTGCTCAGAGCTCCCCACCTCCTGTTCACTCACCCAGGTGCTCTGGGGGTGACTTCACTTGGCTTTCCTCAAAGCCCCACTTCCATCCCTCCCGTCTCTCAGCCGTGGGCGTGGTGCCTGTTCTGGTGGTGCAGGTGGTGGCAGAGGCATGGGCCAGTGAGGAGGGGCCCACGGGGGCCAGAGCTCTGCATCCAACCATCAGGAGAGGATCGCGCAGGGCAGGGCCAGCTCAGCAGGACGTGAGGTAATGGGAAACGCAGTGAGAGACCGAGGCGTGTGCCAAGCTCATGTGTGGCTCTGGATGAATGGGACTAACTGGGGGCAGAACCTGCACCTGCACCGTCCACTCTGCACCCCCTGAAAACCCGAAGTTGAACAGAAGATGCTGGATCCCACAGCATGCGTCAGCCCCCTGCCTCCCACGTGTCAGAAGGAACTCCGAGCCCCACTGGGGTTTTGTTTTAAAACCATGGCCTTTGGGCTGTATGATGCAATTAAAGACAAGAAAGGGCAACTTTCTGAGATGACGACCAGCCTGGGAGGCCCAGCAGGTCCCCCAGCCCCAGGCCAGGGGGCTTATGAGAGAACAGGCATTGCCGGCCGGCCTTCACCAAGTAGGGCCAGAATGACTCGGTGGTGGTATTTCGATAGAGCAGCGAGGTTTCTCTGGCTCCCTCTGGAGTCTGCCAAGAGACCTCGAGATCAGAAAAGAGCCGTTGCCGTTTTCCACTGAGAAGCCTGCGTTCCTGGGTGCCAACGAGTGACGCCCACAGTGACACCCCATGGAGCACATCAGTTCCCACCAGGCGCTTTCCTTGCTGTAAGTGCCACTGGTGAAGACCCGTAGGGGCCCTCTGGGGGTGTGGGAGTCCCACCTCTCTTCTGACATTGGGCTGCCATCTGTCAAGCCCAGCCTTTCCTCCTCCTTCCCACGCCTGGGCCGCTCCCTCTGGCAGGACCACACAAGGCAGGACCCTCATCCAATCCCAGCCCTGAGCCGTGGGAACCCAGGCCCGCCTCCCCGCCCCACTCTCTCAATCCATCTTCAGGGCAGCTCGGAGCCACCTGCTCTCCCCAGAAGCATCGCAGTGTGAGGAATGAAGCTTTTCACATCCTCCTGGTGTGTGTGTGTGTGTGTGTGTGTGTGTGTGTGTGTGTGTGTGTGTGTGTGTATGGGTGCGTGGGGGGTGG
>NW_012107609.1:750729-763569 GCF_000951045.1 Mandrillus leucophaeus
CCACAGGTCTTGTTGTCTGAATCAGATTCCAGGGAGGGATCTGTGTGGTTTCTGCAGAGGTGACGACAGGGAAGCGGTTAGCAGCAGTGCCCATCACAGTCCCTAGAGACTCAGGCGCTGCAGACATGTTCTGCCACCCACACCCATGTCTGGAAACTGGTCCAGGTTTTGAGGACCAGATATTACATCTGAAACATTCTCCTATCCACTTCCCGGCTGTGTGACCCCAGAAAAAGTCACTCAACCTCTCTGGACCTCCACTGACACCAGAAAAATACAGTCTTTGAACTAAATCAGCCTGCAGCCCCTGCCTGCCCCAGTATCCCGTGGTTCCTCTTGAGTTCTGATCGGACCCCAGCCCTGCCCATGGTGGTAACTCACTCCTGTGGGGAAGAGAGCTTGGACTGTGGTGGACTTGGGGGTGTAACCTGCAGGGCTGGAAGGGACCTGAGACAGCAGGGCAGAGACTCCACAGTCCCGGATCTCAGAGAGCCTGGGGAGCCCAAGGCTCCTGTCCTGGCTGTGTGACCACAGGAAGCCATGTCTGTCTCCAGGCCCCACACCCACACCTGGAGGGTCAGTGTGTGTCCAGTGCCGTGCGCACTGTGTGCCAGGAGTCAACAGAAAGCTCAGAGCAGGCTCTGGGGCCCAGCAGAACCACACAGACTTCCACCTGTGAGTTCCAGCTGGATTTTAGAAAGAGGCCGCGAGGGCACAGGGGAGTCACACAAGGTGCCAGAGCCCACAGAGCCAGCAGGCATCGAGGCTGAAGGTCAGCCCAGCCCGATTCCGGCCCTGAGCTGGATCCTCCACTACCGCCTGCCTCACTTCTGAGACATCAGAACAGGGACTCGGCTGGGGCCAGGAGCAGAGCTGGAGCTTTCTCCATCATCCCTGCTGGCCTCGCTGGCTTGACCAAGGTCACACTGAGGAGCATGAATCCACATGCAATCCTAACAGCATGGGCGACGCCGCCTGCCCTCAGGAGACCCAAACGCACAGGCTGAGCACAGGCAGTTTCTGCAGCAGCTGCAAACCCGGCCCCAGAGAAACACAGCCTCAGATGCCCAGCTCCTGGTGGACCAAGGGGACCCCAGAGCCACTCCCAGCATGGTGCTGTAAAGACCCCTAGAGCTGGAAGGAGAAGCTGAGCCCCGTGAGGGCTGAGGGCGGTTCCCTTTGAATGGCCCTCATTTGGAGAAAGAGGCTTTAAAAACCATATAATTGGATGCAGGAGTCTATTTTTGTTAAAGCAGTTTCCATGATGTAGCAAAGAAGCACTACAGCTCTCCAGTTACAAAAGCAGCCTGGGAACAATGGGGTCACCTTAAAAAGTCGCCAAGGTACATTTCAGCGCCTGCAGCAGGCTGTGGACAACAGCGCTCAGAACACATGCTCCCAATCTGCTTTGTGTTCACCCAGGTTTACCCTCCTCCAAAACGGTGCAGAACAGCGCCTGGCTCTAGTGAGGCGAGGCTGCGTCGCCAGCTCTTGTTATTTCCTGCCCCAAAGCAGCCTGCGGTGGAGGAACCAGGGAAACCAGGCTGTCCCGTGCGTCTCTCCCCAGGAGAGCAGCCCTTTGCTGAGCACTACAGGGCACGTCCATGAGACCACACTTTTATTGAAAGCTCTGCGTCTGGCTGCTGTGTTCTGCACTGAGATTGATTACAGAGCCGGACAGCTCCAGGGTGGCGGCTGTGTTCCTGGCACAGACATGTGAGCTTGGGGCCACGAAGTTTAATGAACACTTTGCACCCCGTTGGCGCCTTGAAGGTTGATGCTTTCACAGGCGTCCAGGACATCTGCTGGCAGGTTTTCCAGTTCAGCAGTTTTCATTTTGCAGTCAAGGCAGGAGACGGGGAGAGGTGATAACGTGGGACCTGGGGCATCCGCCAGAGCTATGCTGATGCTCCTCTCTGCGCTCCTGGCAGAAGCCGTGGCCAAGGGGGACACTGGTCAGCCAGCCGCCACCCTGCACCCTGACAAACGGAGCTGAAGCCACAGAACACGTGGGCTGCTGTGTGGAGCTGGCACTCCTGCCGGGCTCCAGAGCTGAACGGGCAGCCCCGCCAGGCCTCTCCAACCCAGTAGCTCAGGCTCCCCAGGAGAGTTCCAGCAGCAGCGGCCAGTCAGCCTAACTCCGTCCTGGAGTACACCTGGTCTCAGATCTCTGCAGACTCACTCTCCAAGAGGAGTGCCTTGGTGGTGGGTTGAATTGATGCCATCGGGACATCACCAACAGCAACACACAGTACATCAAGTTGTGGGGAGGGCTGGTGCCTCCAACAGACTGCCCTTGTGGTCAGCACCCTGCGGTCTCTGTGGGTTCTGTCTCTCTCAGGGTCAGCGTGGCCAGGAAGCATCTGCCAAGCCCTGCGTAGCACCAGCCAGATCCCCAATCTGAGTCTCAGACAGCAATGTGGAGTCCACATTTTCCTAATAACCTTAGTTCACATTGATGGCAATTGACCCTTTGGAACCTGCTTTTTATGGGGCAATGCACTTATGCAAAACCACAAAGACCAGAGGCTGCACATGTACACGTCCTGGGAGGGACCTTAGCAAAGTGTTCCCACAGTTACATCCCAGTGATGAGCAAAAAAGAGAAATTTTAACCAGAGTCGGACAAGACCGCACTCTCCTTCCACTCCAATTCCTCCCTGGCCCACATCCCCCGTGGCAGGAGGAGTCAGAGTCAGAGGAGGCAGGAGGAGCATGGAGAGTGATCATGGGCACACAAGGAGCACGGATAGCATGGGGAGCATGAGGAGTATGTGGAGCACACGGAGCACGGAGAATATAAGGAGCACTGGAAGCACAGGGCGCACAAGGAGTATGGGGAGCACGGGAAGCATGGGGAGCACAGAGAGCATGGGGAGCATGGAGATATAAGGAGCACTGGAAGCACAGGGCACACGAGGAGTATAGGGAACATGAGGAGTACGGGGAGCACCAGGAGCACGAGGAGCAGGGGAGTACAGAGAACATGTGGAGCAGGGAGAGCATGGAGAATGCAAGGAGTCCTGGAAGCACACGGCACACAAGGAGCATGGGGAGCACAGAGCAGGGAGCACAGAGAGCAGGGGAGTGCAGGGCACTTGAGGAGCACAAGGAGCCCTGGGGTTGCCCAGGTGGGGAACATGAAGAGCACTGGAAGTTACAGCCCTGGGCACGTGTGTGGCCTCCACCACCCAGAGGGTACAACAGCCGTGGCCTTGGGGACCCTCCCCACTGGCACCAGGCAGTTCCCTATAGCCCTTGGCCCTCCTGATCCCCAGATTGTGAGGGCTGCTCATCCGCCTGGGTGACACCTTCCCAGGGACCCACTGAACTCTGCTTCTACCTTAAGCCTCTGTGATTTGAGGTTGTGCTTTTCTCTCAAGGAGCCAGATCCTTAAAAATGAGAGGGGTTTCTTCTGAATGAGCACAAAGTTCCCTGCATTTTCCTGCCATCCTCCCTCCCTCTCTCTCTGTCTGCTTCCTGCTTCTCCGGAGCCACCTCCACCCCTTGTCACTAATGAGAACCTCCAGATACCTGCTTCGGGCCAGGTCAGCCTCTTCAGCCCCACTTCTTAAACTCTCCGCTTTGATTCTGTGAGTTCTGAATTACTTTTGTGCTTCTTTTCTTGGTTTGCTATAACCTCTTTATGCGGACACTTTCAGTAGAGTTTCTTCTTCTCAGAAGCATTTACTCTTGTAAGACAGTTGTTTCTTCCTGTGCTGCTTGTTTCTTGAACTTAGGAAGGAATGTCTGGTCAGGACGGCTTTGATGGTCTCTGCTTTCAGGATGCCATCTGTTTCACAAAAAATGCCAACACCAGATCGAACTTCAAAACATTAAGCCATGAGAGACTTTCATTCCTGCACTATTACAGATTAGATATCTAGAAAAACACCCCTGGTACAAAACACGTAAAATACTGAATAAAGTTATTTTTTTCCTGTTTTAATGCATGGCTGAGCGGGCAAGAGTGAGCAGAAGTTCAAAGAGGGAAGTGGGGTCAAGGCGAGAGGAGCCACAGCAGTCCCCTATGGCCAGGCGCACTGGATGCAGAACGGCATCAAAATCTGAGACCACGCAGGATGGAAACTGAGGCCTGAGAGTGCCACAGGGAGCCGGCACCTCCACAAGGTGAAACCCTCGATGAACAACTTAATAAAAAATGCTTATCAAGGGAGACAATAAGGAAACTTGCCTGCCTTAGCCCTGGCTCTGGGAAGGGGCAGGGAAGGACTTTTCTAATAATTCCTAACTATAAGCCCATATTCGTGCAGCCTCCGCATCAGAATTTATGTTTCCTGTGTGTCCTAAACTCAAGCTGAGAATGAGGCTAATAGAGGCTCCAGTTTGTCGTATTCCAAGGCATCTGGCAGCCTATGTGAGTTGTTTCTGGAAAAACCCACCCCAAGCCAGACTCCTAGACTCTCACAGATAGAACTCTATTCAACAAGAATTCCTCTTCAAAAAAATCACAGACTATATTGATAAACTACCCAACATGAGTGAGATTCACCAGAAGGCGCAAACAGCAGAATAAGACCTATGCACATTGGATACAAATTACTTTTTAAAAAATAAGTATGCTTTATATATTTACATATGGGAGGGGATATAAAAAATATGACTAAGGAACAAAAGATTACCCAAAATAACCAATCAGATTTGAAAGAGAGATAAACAGAACGTATAACGCCGTGTGTGTGTGTGTGTGTGTGTGTGTGTGTGTGTATAAAGAAATTATAGCTGAAATTAGAAGTGCAATGGTGTGTTTCACAGAGGATATGACACCGTTTCAGGGAGAACTAGTGAACTGGAAGACAAATCTGCAGGACAAAGAGATTTCTAAACAGGTTCAAGATAAGCGACATGAAGAACAGAGCAAAGAAGAAGAACGTTCATTTAATCTGACTTCTAGAAAAAGAAAATAGAGAAAGGCCATGTTGAAGAGATAATGGCTGAGAATTCTGAAGGGTTGATAAACCCTAAACAGGGTAAATAAAAGAAAGTCAAACTTAGACACATTTTAGTGAAATTATAGAATACAGACAAAGAGAACATCTTTAAAGTAACCATAGAGAAAAGACACAGACCTCCTGGAAAGAATGCCAGTTAGACTGACAGCAGACTTTTCAACAGAAACAACAGAGGTCAGAATAATACCTTCAAGGACTGAAAGGAAATGCTTTGACCTTGACTTCTATATCCTGCAAAGCCATTTTTCAAGAATGAGGGCTGAAGATAATTTTGTTTTTCAAAAAAGAAAAAAAAAAAGCAAGTTTACTATCAATAGATGTTTCATAAAGGAGTTTCTAAGGGCAAACTTCAGGAAGGAGAGAAAGATCCCTAAATGATAATTGAGATATCAGAAGGAACGGCAAAGAATAAAATTTGAAATTGGGAGAACTTGGCCGGGCGCGGTGGCTCAAGCCTGTAATCCCAGCACTTTGGGAGGCCGAGACGGGTGGATCACGAGGTCAGGAGATCGAGACCATCCTGGTTAACACGGAGAAACCCCGTCTCTACTAAAAAAATACAAAAAAACTAGCCGGGCGCGGTGGCGGGCGCCTGTAGTCCCAGCTACTCCAGAGGCTGAGGCAGGAGAATGGCATGAACCCGGGAGGCGGAGCTTGCAGTGAGCCGAGATCGCGCCACTGCATTCCAGCTTGGGGGACAGAGCCAGACTCAGTCTCAAAAAAAAAAAAGAAAAAAAAGAAATTGGGAGAACTGGCTAGTCATATGCAGAAAATTGAAACTGGATCCTTTCCTTACACCTTATACAAAAATTAACTCAAGATAGATTAAAGACTTAAGTGTAAAACCCAAAATTATAAAAAGCCTATAAGAAAATCTAGGCAATACCATTCAGGACACAGGCATGGACAAAGACTTTATGAGGGAATTGTCAAAAGCAATTGCAACAAAAGCAAAAATTGACAATGGGATCTAATTAAACTAAAGAGCTCTGCACAGCAAATGAAACTATCATCAGAGCAAACAGACAGTCTACAGAATGGGAGAAAATTTTTGTAATCTATCCATCTGAAAAAGGTCTAATATCCAGAATCTACAAGGAACTTAAGCAAATTTATAAGAAACAAGCAACCCCATTAAAAAGTGGGCAAAGGATATGAACAGAAACTTCTCAAAAAGAGACATACATGCGGCCAAGAAACATATGAAAAAAAGGCTCAACATCACTAATCATTAGAAAAATGAAAATCAAAACCACAATGAGATACCATCTCACACCAGTCAGAGTGGTGATTATTGAAAGGTCAAGAAACAGATGCTGGTGAGGCTGTGGAGAAATAGGAATGCTTTTACACTGTCGGTGGGAATGCAAATTAATTCAACCATTTGGAAGATGATGTGGCTATTCCTCAAAGATTTAGAACTGGAAATACTATTTGACCCAGCAATCCCATTTCTGGGCATATACCCAAAGGAATATAAATTATTCTGTTATAAAGATACATGCACATGTATATTCATTGCAGCACTATTCACAATAGCAAAAACATGGAATCAACCCAAATGCCCATCAGTGATAGACTGGATAAAGAAAATGTGGTACATATACACCATGGAATTCTACACAGCCATAAAAAGGAATGAGATCATGTACTTTGCAGGGACATGGATGAAGGGGGAAGCCATTATCCTCAGCAAATTAACGCAGGAACAGAAATCCAAACACCGCATGTTCTCACTTATAAGTGGGAGCTGAACAATGAGAACACATGGACACAGGGAGGGGAACGACATTTATTGGGGCCTGTCCAGGAAGTGTGGGTGGGGAGAGCATTGGGGAAAAGAGCTAATGCACGCTGGTCTTAATACCTTGGTGATGGGTTGAAAGGTGCAGCAAACCACCATGGCACACGTTTACCTCTGTAACAAACCTGCACATCCTGCATGTGTAGCCCAGAACTTTAAAAAAAAAAAAAGAGAGAGACACATGGTCAATGTCGTTAAACATTAGCTGTACGGCTGTGCACGGTGGCTCATGCCTGTAATCCCAGCACTTTGGAAGGCTGAGGCAGGCCGATCACGAGGTCAGGAGTTCAAGACCAGCCTGACCAACATGGTGAAACCCCGTCTCTACTAAAAATACAAAAACTAGCTGGGCATGGTGGCAGGCGCCTGTAATCCCAGCTACTTGGGAGGCTGAGGCAGGAGAATCGCTTGAACCAAGGAGGTGGAGGTTGCAGTGAGCTGAGATCACATCACTGCACTCTAGCCTGGGCAACAGAGCATGACTCCGTCTCAAAAACAAACAAACAAACAACAAAAAACTGTAGAAAACAATAGAAATTAAACATTATTGGAAGTTAAGAAAATAGAACTAGAATACTGGACATTAACAGCATATAACTCAAGATGAGTTGATTGGAAATAAGGGAGGGAATTAAAATATACTTCTTTAAACCTCAGAATGCTCAAGTTATATTTATATTATAGTGAATGTTAGGCTAGGATTTTAGAAGCAGCTCGGTAGCATGTTCTCATGTTAAATATATGCATATTCTATGACTCAGCAACTCCGTTCTTTAGGTATACCCGGTAAAAAACCTTTATTCACCAAAAAACTGTGTAAGAACGTTCATAGGACGACTCCTAATCGCCCCATACTTAAATAGTGCAAATGTCCATCCACGGCAGAATGGATGAATAGCCACATATTCACCCTACAGCACCTTTGAGAATGAACGGAACCTCCTTACATGCAAAACCACGGCTGGATCTCACAAAGGAGCAAAGGAAGAAGGTTTTTGCACGACCCTGTTTACAGACAGCCCCAGGCAGGTCACACCCATGGACAGTGTCAGAATTCAGAGGGGCGCTGCCCTCACTGTGGGATGGAGCAGGACCATGGAGTGGGCTGGGCCCTCCACACTCTGTGTGCTGACTCCCTAACCCAAAGTGTGACTGTCTTTAGAGACAGTGCTTTTGGGAGGTAACTGTCAAATGAGGTCATGGAGTGGCCTTAACCCTATAAAACTGGTGGCCTTATAAGAAGAGGAAGAGCTCTCTGTCTCTCCCTGCCCTCCGCATGCCAGTGAGGACAGGACTGTGAGGCAGGAAGAGGTTCCTCGCCAGAACCCAACCCTAGCAGACCTAGACCTGGGACTTCCAGCCTCCAGAAACAGAAGAAAATAAATTTCTGCTGTCTAGAAGTCCCCCAGGTGTATTTTGTTATGGCAGCCCAAGCTGACTGAGACAGATGGTGACAGGTAGGAAGACTGGGGCAGGGGCTTGTAGGTGCCAGTCATGTTCTATTTTGGGTTTGGTTACGACAAGCGTGGTTAACTTTGTGAAAATTAAACAAGCTATAAACTTGGGATATGTATACTTTTTTTGCTATGTATGTTATACTTCAAAAAGTTTACTTTTTATTTTAGAAAAACATAAACGATCCCTGAAATATGATAAAGAGACAAATTTCCTATCTCTACATTGCTCCCATGGACCAAATTCAGAACAATTTGGGCAACAGAAAAAAAATGAAGACAATGGATTATAAAACACTGAATTTCTAAAAATCTATGCATTCCTAGAGATCCAAGAGGGGAGAGGTAGAGGAGAGAGAGGAAAAGTGTGAAAATGAATTGCAAAAATAACTATTTGAAATGCTTTCTGAAATCGTAAAACACATTCAAAATAACTCCTGGATCAAAGCGACCATAGTGGCCTGGATGTGTCTAAGGAGATCACTTTGGAGCTTTATGGTTTAATGCCTGCTCTGCTCAGAGTTTTGGATTCGCATGGGGCCTGTAGCCCCTTTCTTTTGCCCAATTTCTTCCATTTGGAATGGGAGCATTTACTCAATGCCTATACCACCATTATATCTTGGAAGTAACTCTTTTTTATTTTACAGGCTTATAGCTGGAAGGGGCTTATCTTGTCTCAGATAAGACTTTGGACTGGGGACAATTCAGTTAATGCTGAAATGAGTTAAGACTCAGGGACTGTTGAGAAGGGATAATTGCATTTTGCAATGTGAGAAGGTCATAAGATTTGGGAAGGGCCAGGGGTCAAATTTTGTGGTTTAGATTTGTGTACCCACCCAAATCTCATGCTGAATTGGTGAGAGGCCTGGTGGGAGGTGACTGAATCCAGGGGGCCAACTTCCTCCTTGCTGTTCTCATGATAGTGAGTGAGTTTTCATGAGATCTGAAAGTTTTAAAGTGTGTTTTACTTCCCCCTTCACTCTCTCCTGCTCCACCATGGGAAAATGTGCCTTGCTTCCCTTTCACCTTCCACCATAAGTTTCCTGAGGCCTCCCAGTAATGCTTCCTGTTAAGCCTGCAGAACTGAGTCAATTAAATCTTTTTTCTTCATAAATTACCCAGTCTCAGGTAGTTCTTTATAGCCGTGTGAAGACAGACTAATATAATTGGAAAGTACACAGAGACCTAACTTTAGGTTCATTTCCAGAAGAGGGCCTGACCTGCTGCTCAGGGGTTAGTATTTCTTTCTTAGTCTTGTCTTTCTCATGAAGACACAGGTATACGCAGTTTCTCCATCTTCACATCCAACTTCACTAATGGGTCATACTTTCTTTCTATTCCAAAATTTAAGCCAAATAAAAACTAGCCAGAACATTGGGCAATTGTTCTCCAAAAGGGAAATAAGTCATTTATCTCAACAGAAAGTATAACAACTCTGTTATGAGTTTATGGGTGAATCCAGGAATTGGCTTCCCTTTGGATCACCCCTCATGGCTCTAACTCTGCCCAGAAACAGAAAGTTCAAGCCCTGGCTAACCAAAGCCAAGAGCTGCCCTCAGTCCTCATTCCTTGCTGGAACACGGACAGCCATATCCTTTTTCACGGAGGTGCAGAGGTCAAGTTAGTCACGGCTCAGCTCAGGATGTGGTCCTGAGGACGTGACTGACAGGTGGCAATTGTTACTGATGCCTTGTTGCTGTTCTTCTCCAATGACCATTGTCAGCCTCTGATTTATTCCCAGGCACCAGCAGCCAGGTTTCAGCCATCAGCCTCACCCAGCTGAACGCAGCTCCTGCTCTTGGACAGAGGAAGGTGGGTCTCAGGAGGGCAGCCACTCAGTCCCGCAACTCGGGCCCAGGCCACTGTGCTTCCTCTGGGCAGACCACTCTGTCCCTCGGTGAGCAGAGAGCTGGCATGTTAATGTCCCACTTGGATTTACTGAATTGACTCCCATCACCCTCCTATTCCTCTCTCTGTTCCTTCCCAGGACATAGTGATGCCTGAAGGGAGAAGCCTGTTCATGCCATCTGCTCACCAGACACCAGCTCCAGTGGCGTGGATGCTGCTGCCTTCCAGGTGGCTGGGAGCCCACTCTCACGTTTGGGGGCTAATGTCTGTGGAAAGGGAGGGTGCTCAGTCCACATGGGATTTTGCTCCCCTGACACAGAGCACAAGGATGCTGTAAGCTGAGAGTGAAGTCACTGTCCACCTCCCAGAGGCCACATTGCAGGTCCAAATATAGAAAAGAGAGTGTCTTAAAGGAAGCCTTTGACTCTCTTTGGCTGAGTTTATGGAAAGGAAAACGGTGCAAGCTGTCGATGGATCTACCATTCTGGGATCTGCAAGACAGTGGCCCTCCTCTCACTGCTCCACTAGGCAGTGCTGCAGTGAGGACTCTGTGTGGGGGCTCCAACCCCACATTTCTCCTCTGCACTGCCCTAGTAGAGGTTCTCCATGAGGGCTCTGCCCCTGCAGCAGACTTCTGCCTGGACATCCAGGCATTTCCATACCTCTTCTGAAATCTAGGCAGAAGTTCCCAAACCTCAACTCTTGACTTCTGTGCACCTGCAGGCCCCACACCATGTGGAAGTCACCAAGGCTTGGGCCTTGCACCCTCTGAAGCCATGGCCCAGGCTGTACCTTGACCTCTTTTAGCCACAGCTGGAGTTGGAGCAGCTGGGACACAGGGAAACTTGTCCTGAGACTGTACAGAGCTAGCTGGGCTATGGGCCTGGGCCATGAAACCATTTTTCCCTCCTAGGTCTCTGAGCCTGTGATGGGTGGGGCTACTGTGAAGATCTCTGACATGCCCTGGAGATATTTTCCCATTGTCTTGATTATTAACATTTGGTTCCTCTTATGCTATGCAAATTTCCACAGCAGGCTTTAATTTCTCCCCAGAAAATGGGTTTTTCTTTTCTACCACATGGCTGGGTTGCAAATTTCCCAAACTTTTATGCTCTGCTTCCCTTTTAAATACAAGTTCCAGTTTCAGATAATCTCTTTCTTTACACATATGAGTGTACACTTTTAGAAACAGCCAGATCACCTCTTGAAAGCTTTATTGCTTAGAAATTTCTTCTGCCAAATACCCTAAATCATCTCTCTCAAGTTCAAAGTTCCACAGATCTCTAGGGCAGGGGCAAAACGTCACCAGGTTCTTTGCTAACGCATAACAGAAGTGACTTTTTCTCTAGTTTCCAATAAGTTCCTCATCTCCATCTGAGATCACCTCAGCCTGGACTTCATTGTCCGTATCATTATCAGCATTTGGGTCACAACAATTTAACAAATCCCTAAGAAGTTCCCTCATCTTTGTCTTCTTCTGAGCCCTCCACACTCTTCCAACCTTTACCTGTTACCCAGTTCCAAAGTCACTTCCATATTTTCAGGTATCACTACAGCAATGCCCACTCCTAGGTACCAATTTTCTGTATTAGCCATTCTCTCATTGCTATAAAGAACTGCCTGAGACTGGTTTGTTTATTTATTCATTTATTTAGAGATGGAGTTTCACTCCTTTTGCCCAGGCTGGAGTAGAGTAGCACGATCTTGGCTCACTGCAACCTCTGCCTCCTGGGTTCAAGTGATTCTCCTGCCTCAGCCTCCTGAGTAGCTGGGATTACAGGTGTCCACCACCAGGCCCGGCTAATTTTTTGTATTTTTAGTAGACAGGGTTTCATCATGTTGACCAGGCTAGTCTCAAACTCCTGACCTCAGGTGATCCACCCGCCTTGGCCTCCCAAAGTGCTGGGATTACAGGCTATACCCACCATGCCCGGCCAAGACTGGATAATTTATAAAGAAATGATGAGCTTAATTGGCTCATGTTTCCACAGGTTGTAGAGAATATATGGCTGGTGAGGCCTCAGGAAACTTACAATCATGGTGGAAGGTGAAGGGGAAGCAGGCATGTCTTCACATGGCCAGAGCAGGAGGAAGATGCAGGGAGAGGCATGTATTTTAAACAAGGAGATCTCAGGAGAACTCTATCAGAATAGCACCAAAGGAGGCAATCAGCCCCATGATCCAGTCACCTCCCACCAACCCCCACCTCCAATACTGGGGATTACAATTCGACATTAGATTTGGGTGGGGACACAAATCCAAAGCATATCAGCCTGTTTGTAGTATTCCGCTCCCTGGACATCATGAAGACAGGTATGAAATTCTAACACTAAATGTCGGCGATGGTCTTAAAGTACCTACCTGTTGGTTGACAGGAGCAACTTTTAAGCATTGTAAATAGAAATCTGTTGAGGATGTCACTGATGTTGTTACCCAGCACTCTCTCTAGCCCCAAACACAACTGGATATCAAGATTTATAAGTTCTTAGATGGCTGTTGAGCAGCAGAAGTTAAGATATCCCAAAAAGGCTCCTGGCTTAAGCATATTTAAAAAAAACTAACAAATCAGTGTAAAATAATATTTTGTTAGAAGGACTCATCAATAGCTAAATCAGCTCTGAGCAGATTCTCCCAGTGAAGGCATCCCTGCTCTGGCTCCAGAGGACATGAAGGCTGCGTGGGCAAAGGCCGGAAGGAGAGACTGCCAGAAAAGGCCAGGGGAGAGGCCCCCAGAGAGGAGAGGGGAGAGGTGGGGGGAGA
>NW_012107609.1:764124-778066 GCF_000951045.1 Mandrillus leucophaeus
GCCAGGCGCAGGCGCCATCCAGCCGTTCCTCCCTTTCCGCCCGTTCCCGCCTGGTGCCTCAGCGGCCTGCAAGTCCGTGCTCCCCGGGAACTATTCGGAGAGCGTTTCTCCAGCCGACGGCAAAAAAAAACACACAAAGTGAGGAAAAAATAAATCTGTACAACAGGGAAGTCGAGGACGCGGGAACACAGCGCCACGTTCCTCCGGAACCACTCGGTGCCTGCTTTCCCCAGGAAAACGCTGTCGAGGTAGGAAAAAAAAAACACTAAATAAAAAAACCATGCGTGGAGTGTGAAGAGCTCTGGGAAGGTTTTCGTAGAGGACACCAAGATGACAGACGCAGCAAAGCTTCAGTCATAAATAAAGCTGGGCTGACAGGGAACGGGGAGGCCAGGGGGCCAGGAAGGGCGGGCGGGGAGCGGGCATGGCGGCCCCTGCAGGGCGGGAGGAGGAGGCTGCGGCCACGAGAACAGCTCGGACGGGGCAGAGAAAGGAGGTTTCCAGTAAAAATAATAACGCCAGAGGGAAAACCATAACTCAGGTGACACAGACAGAAATTTCCAGTAATAATAATCAGGTGATAGAGAAAGAAGGCTTCCAAAACGAAGAACAAGTGCAATAGATGAGTGGTGATTTCTCATCATAAATGGCAACTCAGGAGACAGAGAAAGGTGTCCAACCCTAAACTACAACACGATTTGGAGAAAGACAGGTGCTGTCATAAAGCAGAACTCAGGGGATGGGGAAGACGGCCCCGGTCCCAAATGACAACTCAATGACAGAGAACAAAAGATCAAACTAAAGTGATAAGAGAAAAAGGGTTTCCAACCATCACACAGATGAAGAGAAAGACTGATCACATAATAAAGTATTCAGTCATTAATACATGATAAACCTGGTGATAGAGAAAGAGGCTTAGTCATAAATTACTCAGATAATGGAGAAAAAAGCCTTATTCATATATGACTCAGGTGATACATCAAGAAAGGTTTCCTGTCATAAAGGATAACACAGCTAAAAGAGAAATAAAGGTTTTAGTAATAAGTGACAATTCATATAACAGAGAAAGAAGGCTTCTGGCCATAAGGGTAACTCATGTAATAGAAAAAAGTTTTAGTCATAAATAATAGAGAAAGAAAGGATTCGACAGAAAATGGGAGAAATAGAAAGGTTCTAGGTAACAAATGGTAACTGAAATGATAGAGCAAGGTCACAAATAACAACTGAGGTAATAAGAAAGATTTCTAGTCATAAATAACACATCTGCTACAGAAATAAGAGTTTTAGTCACAAATTATAGCTCAGGTGATTCATAAAGTTATGTCATAAGTGATAACTCAGGTGGTAGAAAAGGAAAGGTTTTGGTTATAAATTATGATTCAAGGGATAGAAAAACAAAGTTTTCAAGTTATAAATGATCATTTCGATGGTCAAGAAAGGTTGTCAGTCATGAATGAAAACTGGGTGAAGTTTTCCAGTCACAGGTTGTAACTCAGGCAATGGACAGAGAAGGAAAGATTTTTGTCATCAGTCAATGCAGGTGAGGAAGGAAAGGTTTTTCAATAAGAAATAACTCGGTTGGGTGAAAGAAGTCTTGAGGTCACGAATGATAATTAGGTGATAGAGAAATGTTCCAGTCATAAGGGTTAAATCAGATGCTAGAGAAAGAAAGGTTTTTAGTCATAAATAGAACTCAGCTGCTAGAAAGAATACAGCTACCAGTCATAATTGATAACTCAGGTGAGAGAAATATTTCTGGTCAAAAATTGTAACCCAGGTGACAGAAAAGAAAGTGTCACTCACACATGACAATTCAGGTGATGAGGAAGGTTTCTAGCCACAGTGGTAACTCAGGTGCTAGGGCCTGAGTTATCATAAATGATAATTTATGATTATTATAGGTATGATTTAAAAAGTTTCAATCAAAATTAAATAACTCAGGTGACAGACAAAGGTTTTCGGTCACAAGTGATACCTCAGGTGATAAAGAAAGGTTTTAGTAAAAAATGACCCAGAGGCAGTAGGAGAAAGGTTTTAGTCATAAATGATAACTCAGGGGAGAAAGAAAGAAAGCTTCCAGTCACAGATAACTCACATGAAAGAGAAAGGTTTTAGTCATAAATCATAATTCAGATGACAGACACTCAGACTCGGAGCTGAGGCCACCACAGTCAGCACAGGGTCAGGGCAGGGCCCAGGGCTGCTGGTGCTGGGGCCCTGGCTGAGCCGCCGGCTGTGCGTCTCTGGGGCGGCGCCGCCCTCTAGCGGGCAAGGGAAAGGGGTCCTGCAGCAGAAACGCCACAACGCGCTTCCTATCTGGGCCTGTCTGTCCACAGGCCAGCCTCCTCCTTCTACCTGGGTTCGAGGACCTGGGCAGCATGGGGCGTCCCCCATCTCCTGTGAGAGAGCCCTCAGACCCCTCTTTCATTCCCTTGGGGGGCACGGGGACCCCCTGTGCATCCCATTTGTTCTCTGGCTGGCATCACTGTCCTCACTCACAGGCGGCAGTGCCAGGGGCTGGGCACTGGCTGGGAGGGCCTGGGTGCAAGTTGGTTCTGGTCCTTGGGCCCATGCATGGGGACCTGAGGGCTGCCCCCAGCACCCCCTTCTCCTGCCCCGCCTCAGGGCACATCCACCTCCCTCTCAAGGGCAGCCGCTCTGGACTCCTTCTGGAACTGCCTGGACATCCCCAGGCCACTCTGGCGGGGCCTTCCTTAAGGGCCATGGCCTCAGCAGCTGTGTCTCTGAGGTCTGAGGACATGACCTCGTCCCTGACCAGTGACCACAGGGCACAGTGGGAAAGGTGTGAATCACCCTGTGCACGCCATGGCAAATGGTACAGATGGGGCCTTGACTGCAGTGGGAGGTGGAGTGGCTGGAAGGGAACAGGGCACAGGCGTGGCTCTGGATGGCAGCTCTTCTGAGGCCACGCTGAGGAACGGGTGCCCAGCAGTTGCCCATGGCCTTCCGTGACTGTGAGCATTGTTTACCAAATGTTTCTTTAAAGAGCCAGACTGCAGACAGTTTAGGCTTTGTGAGCCGTGACTTCTGTCAGCCCCTTGATGCTGCTGCTGTTGTTCAAACCAAGTGTGGCCGTGTCCAGAAAACTTTGCTCATGGAACCAGCTCCACCCTGGAGTCACCCAGACACCTTGGGCTGCTGCTGTGTGTCCCCACACCTGGAACAGGCCAGACTCAGGCTGAGGGCTGTAGCTCGCTGACCCTGGGTCCAGCCAATCAGGAAGGTGCTGTCCCGGGCCACAGCAGCTGGTCCAGGGACCCGAGGTGTGCATTCTGGACTCAGAGGTGGCCTGTCTAGCTTGAGGGGCTGATGCCATTCCCTTCTCTACCCCAAAATACGAGCAAGGAAGCATGGAGCCCTGGGGCTGCTGACTATCATGCATGACCATGAGCGAGGCTGGCTTGAGGATGAAGGCAGCATCGAAGGCAGAGTGGAGGGAATTGCACCTGGAAATGTCATCATCTCACCAAATGAAACATGGACGACGGCTCCTACTACCAGCCACGAAAGTTCAGAGTCCAGACTTACCTCCCCGCCATAAAGAACCAGAAACCCAGGAGAGACACATGGAAAAGCTGTTGTAGACACTGGCAGCAGCAACAGGGCTGTGATGTGGGGGCCCTACCATCACATCACCTGGATGTGATTTGTGGAGTCTGATGCAGAGGGGCAAGCGTTGCCCAGAAGCCTCTCCGGAGAGGAGGCACAGAGGTCAGAGTTCAGCAAGGACAGGGCTGCTGGAACTTGGGGGCAGAGTACCAGAGAGCCAGAAACCAGAGAGTGAGCTCCAGGCAGCGGCATGGGCCTTCTGGAAGACTGGGCTGCATCCTGACCTGTGGATGAGTGGGATAAAACTCCTCAAGGCCAGGCAGAAAACAGCTCCTGGGAAAAGGATAGTTACAACTGGTCCTCAGTATCACAGGGTATTTCAGATACCAAAAGTCCATAGATGCTTAAATCCCTGCTATAAAATGGTGTAATATTTGCTTATAACCTACACACATCCCCCCATGTACCTTATACCAGGGGTCCCCAACCCCTGGGCCACACACCGGGGAGGTGAGTGGCAGGCGATGGCAGGTGAGCATTACTGCCTGAGCTCCTCCTCCTGTCAGGTCAGCAGCAGATTTTCACAGGATCATGAACCTCGTGGTGAACTGCGCATGCAGGGGACCAAGGTTGGGTGCTCCTTATGAAAATCTAATGCCTGATGATCTGAGGTGGAACCGTTTCATCCTGAAACCATCCCACCATCCCCAACCCCTAGGTTGGTGGAAAAATGTCTTCCACAAAACTGGGTTCCCTGGTGCCAAAAAGGCTGGGGACTGCTGCCTTATACCATCTCTAGATTACTTCTAATACCTAACACAATGTAAATGCTATGTAAATAATTGTTACGCTATTTTAAAATTTGTATTGTTTTTTCTTGTTGCATTGCATTTTTAATTGCTTTTTCCCCAAATGTTCTCGATCGGTGGTTGGTTGAATCCACACAGAACCCACAGATACAGAGGACAACTGTACCAAGAAGCGGTAAGCAAAGTGATCCACTGAGCTTACACAGGGCAGGAAGCACTCCAGGTCCTGCAGCCAGAGTCAGGAGGGCTCGGCATATACCAAGAACAAGAGTATACAAGGATCAAGAGTGGATACCCAGAGGAGCCATGTCTTAAAAGTGGGCTAAACCAGCTCCAGAGGAGAAGCTACTTGAGACTTCCCAACAAGGCTTGAAAACAAGACTTAAGGGCATACATGGACCCACAAGTAACCAAACTACCTGCTAGAACGAAGCTGAACACTCTTTAAAGGAAGACAAAACTAGCCCTCAACAATATAAGGTTTACAATGTCTGGCATCCAGTAAAAAATTACTAGATATGTGAAGTAGCAAATTGTGATATATAAACTGAAGGAAAGAAAATTCAGTCAGGAGAAATAATCCAGAAATGATAAAGATGATGAGATTAGAATACAAGGACATTACAGAGTTTAGAGAAATGCTTGTTTTATGCTCAAGGATATAAAGGAAAACACGAATGTAAGTAAAAAGGGAGATATAACAAAAAACCAAACAAGTTCTAGAAATGAAAAGTAAACTACACAAAATGAAAATCTCACTGACAGGACAGCAGATTAGACATTGTAGAGAGAAAAAAGATTGTAAACTTGAAGACACGAATAGAAAGTATTCACACTGGAAGCAAAGAGAAAAAAGACTAAAAATAAATGAACATTTCAATCACCTGTGTGACAATATCAACTGGTAGTTGTTAGCCACATGTGAGCATTTCAAATGTGGCTAGCATAACAGAGAAATTGAACTTAAATTTAATTTTAATTAATTTATGCAGCTACCTGTGGCTAGTGGCTACCACATCAGACAGTATAGTCTTAGAGCAACCGAAATAATACAACAAGATATATAGGAAGTAAATCCATAGTAGAGATAAAATGGAATACTTCAAAATATTCAATTAATACAGAAGGCAGGAAAAGAGGTAACAAAGAACAATGAATAGCAAAAATGGTGAATGCTCTAAATAAAGGCAGTCTGTCAGACTGGATAAAAATATGAGACCCAACTATATGCTAACTACCACAAACTCACTTAAAATATAAAAGCAGATAGGTTAAAAGTCAAAGGATGGAAAATGAGATACTACGTAAATGCTAATCAAAGCCAGCGTGGCTAACCTAGTATGGAAGTAGACATTAGAACAAGGGATAAAAGAGGAAATCCCTTGATAAAGCACCAATTTACAATGAAGACAATAGTCCCACATGTTTATGCCCCGACTGCTCCAAAATACAGTGTAGGAGCCGATGGTGCTGAAAGAAGACAGGCAAACCCACGCTCACAGTGGAGGTTCCAACACTTCTCTCCCAGCAGTTGACAGAGTAGGGGGAAGAAAATCAGTGACAGGTCATGACACCCAACTGGCATGTAGGAACCACTGTGCGCGACGGCAGGAGGTGCATTCTTTCCAGAGCATGCCACGTGCTGAGCCACCAAATAACTCTCAATACATTTAAAAGATTTAGAATAATACATGTTATCTGACCACAACCAATTTAAAGAAAATCAGTAACAGCTATCTGGAAAATCCCCAAGTATTTGGAAACGAAACAGTTCTCTTCTAAATAACCCATGGGTCCAAGAAGAAATTACATGGGAAATTGGAAAATATTTTGAACAGGATGAATGAAAAGTCACACATTTCCATCTATCTGTGGGAAGCAGCTGTGCAATGTGCAAACAGAATGTTTTCAACGCTGAGAAACAAAGCTCTCAACCAAGGGGCTCAGCTTCCACTTTAAGAAGCTGGGAAAAGGACAAATCTAACATACGTAGAAGGAAGAAAAGAAAGTTAAGGCCAAATTAATAAAATAGAAAACAAACAATAGATAAAATCTCTGAAACCTAAAGCTGGTACTTGAATGAAAGTGGCACATCGCTCCAGAGCTTACAGACAGAAGGAAAGAGGCCAAGACATCCACTATGGCATTTTTATTCAACTTCATACTTGTCATGGCCTATGCAGCAAGGCAAGAAAATGGGGGAAAAAAAAAAAAAAAAAAGCATACAGATTAAAAAAATAAGCAAATTGTCTTTATGCACAGCTGGCACAATTAAGTGCATAAAAAATCGTTAAGAACGCTATCAAAAAACTACTAGAATATGTTTAAAAGTTTTATTTCTATACTGAAATTGCCATTTTCAACCTCTATTTCTTAGTAAGATTGTGCTGTGGTAGGTCTCTGAACTAGGGCAAGTACTTTGTTATCAGTTGATCTCTTATCCCCATTTTGCAGAGGTCATGCAGTTAAACACAACAATCATCCTACTGTTGACATGTGAAATTCCCTGAATTCCCACTCTGGTTAATAGCCTGAAAGGACTTCAAGGACACAGCCTGGTTTCCCTGCCACAGGTTATCTTATTTTCAGGAACTTGACACCTGTGATGACTCCATGATAAGTCCCTGCCACTGCCAAGTCCCACCACATCTAGTGGGCCTGCCTGAGACGCACGAGCCAGCGGCCTCCAGAATTCAAGTGCGGTTCCAGAAGTGGCGTAAATGAAATGGCACGCTTATCACTTATCTATCTTTTGATTGATTTTATATAACAAGCAAATCAAACAGCACAAACTCAGATGGCCTGAGCTGTTTGGAGCCAGCAGATCTCATCTGAGCACAGAGTGGGCTCCACAAGGCTGACCTCCATGACCTCGGTGTCCTGTCAAGACTTGCCCAGTGATACTGGAGCTGGGGTCCACAGCACCTCACCCACGCTCACCCTCCACAACTGCAGGGAACCTTCTGCGATGCCTTCCAAGCTATGTCCTTCTCGGCAATTCAGGTTTGGCAATTTCTTCTTTTCTTCTGCAGCAAGAATACTGCACCTTTTGTCTTCTAGACATGTGTCTGCCTGTGATGGTTAATACTAAATGTCTATCGGATTGAAGGATACAAAGTATTGATCCTGGGTGCGTCTGTTGTCAAAGGAGATTAACATTTGAGTCAGCGGGCTGGGAAAGGCAGACCCACCACCAATCTGGGTGGGCACAATCAAATCAGTTGCCAGTGCGGCTAGAACATAAACAGGCAGAAAAACGTGAAAAGGCGAGATGGGCCTAACCTCCCAGCCTACAACTTTCTCCTGTGCTGGCTGCTTCCTGCCCTTGAACACCGGACTCCAAGTTCTTCAGTTTTGGGACTCGGAGTGGCTCTCCTTGCTCCTCAAGCTTGCAGATGGCCTAATGTGGGACCTTATGATCATGTGAGTTGATACTTAATAAACTCCCCTTTATATATGTATCTATCTATTGCATTAGTTCTGTCCCTCTAGAGAACCCTAATACACTGCCTTTACTCTCAGATGAGTCTTTTGGCTTATTCACCATACCCCACCCCAACAGTTTTAAATTTCTCGAAGAACTTCTGCGTATGAAGGTCGCATGCCACTGTGGACCCCAAGCTGACTCCCGGAGAGTGGAGGTGGGGAGCTGTTAGGGTCGTACCCACTGGTGAAAAGATCCTTTAACAGCACCGACGTGCAAGGACTGGGCCCACTTCTCAACCTGCCACCCCCAGGGCCTAGCAGACGGTGCAGTGACCAGAACCTGCCTATGCCTCGGCCTTGGTGATCCTCCTCCTGAATCTGCACCTGGGTCGCTGGCACCTTCCCAGCTTCTTCTGGAGATGCAGTTACACCATAAGTTCCTCATAGCATAAATCAGGCTTAAAGTTAAGTAATCATGTGAGTAATCTTCAGTAAAATTAAAAGCACTTGGAAGAGATACTTAGAATCAAAACAAGAAAATTCTAAAAAATATTTTAATACTTAAAAAGTTCTAAAACAAAATGTAACATGTTCTTTCGAAAGTGAATTTCACATGCAAAGCATTAATGATATTTATTTTAGTGTGAGATAAAAGCAAAACATAATATTCTGAGAGACCAGTAACTGACCCATTTATTTTATATTCTATTAATGTGAATCCTCGTTAGAGATGTGATAACGTTATTGCACAAACAAAACCATGGGCAGAAACATCTCAGCAATGCAGGGGTGCCCACACTGGGTGACAAGGGACATTCGGCATGCGTTTGCCTGGAACACTCAGAGTCTGCACTTTTCCTGCAAATGGGACCATGTCTGATGATTTATTATGAAAGAATACTTTACCGACCCTTTTTTTCTCAGTTGGTATAATATAGAAATAGACTTTTCTTATCCATTAAATAGTCTTGAAAACATTTTTGCATTAAATCAAACGAGCTGGTATCAGAAAGCAACTGCCACCTTCCACCTGGAGTAATGTGTGCATTTTTAATGCTATGATTATATGCTTCTTTAGGATGACAAAGTTTCTCTTCTGGCTTCTATAACACCTGCATTAATCTTCATTTGTTGCTGTTAAACAAAACTTGTTGGCATTACGCATCCCATCCACTGGAGGGGGGCTGGGAACAAACACATTTCGATGGTTCTTCACAAGGAGACAAACCATCTGAAGTATCTTTTACAAACAGTGAAAATGACAAGATGTTTGTCTCTCAGTATGCATTTTAAAACAACATAAATAAAACACACTTCTTTTAACAAAGCCTGGCCTTGGTGGCTTTCTAGCTTGCAGTCTAAGCAATGTTTGCAGAAGGGATTCCCTGGGAGACGGCCATGTGGGGCCACCTGACTTACTGGCTGTGTGTTCTCCATGGGAAAAGCACAGATGGGGAAGCCCAGGATCAGACGTAGGCCGCAAGCTTCTTTCGTTCTTCAAACTGCTTGTCCACTGCCAGAGACAGGGCCTGGAGGAACCCCTCTATGGTGACGGTGGGGGCCTGGAAGGTACACGGTCATCGCTGGAAGGGCTCAACTCACCGTTAGTGGGGCCACCTGGCATCCACAGCCCCTGCCACCACCCACAGTGCAGACAGCGCAGAAGGGGGTTGCAGCTGATGGGCTGAGCAGTGAGTGCGCACCACACACATCCAGGGCGCAGATGAGCCATGCCCTTTACTTCAGAAAAGGCGAACAAGGTGGCTACATGACCCTCCCCCCGTCCTACAGGTCAGAAACAGCCGCGGGGGTGGGCAGGGGGGCACCAAGGCAGCCACCCACACACTGAGAAGGATGAGAAGCTGTTGGGAGCAGACCCTGGAGTCCTTTCCAAAGGACCCACCCTATGTCCCGGGCTTATAACCAGAGAATTCCCATGGTCCCGGTGCCCAGAGCTGTCACCTCCCTGCCTCAAAAGGCTCCCACTCATGGTCCATGGCCACTGTCACCTCTGTGCTGAGCACCGTGTCCAGCTCAGAGGCTGCTACTGACCAGAGCCTGGGTCACTTCTGATTTGAAAGGAACCATTCCAAGATGGGTGTTTTCTCTTCTCAGATGTAAGTGTATCTGCTCTGCCAGACATTGAGTCCTTACCCCAACCAGCTGCTGGGCACAGTGCAGGAGAGGGGTGAGTGCCCCGGGCCGAAGCGTCTGCAACGGGCCCAGCACCCAGTGGGTGAAGCTGTGGCTCCAGGTCCTGCTCTGTGTGGGCTGAGCCCAGACTGCAAGAGCACAAACCTCTGGCGAGGCCAGCGAGGACCCCGGCCATGAGCTCAGCACACCACAGAGGCAGACGTGCACGTGTGTGCATGCATGCGTGTGAGCAGAGGCACGTGGCATAGCCGCCTCTCCCAAAGGATTCGACAGCCCCAGTGTTTTGATGCCAAGGTCAGCTCCTCCTCCTGCCCCAGGACCCTGTGGTTTGGAAACTGAGATAAAATAAGGCTGATACCCCAGGGCTCCTAAGTGGAATTTCCAGCGAGGCTGAGACCTGTGGACAGGGTGGGTGCTGGAGGACAGCAGTGGAGACTCACCTGGACATACAGCGCGTGAGCCAGAAAGGGGAGTTTTCTCAGGACCCGGCCGCTGAGGCCTTTGCTCTTCCTGTGTCAAGAAAACCCAGTTCAGAGACAGCAATTTACACAATCACATGTTTCAGGACTAATTTTCCTCATTGGCTAAGGCATCCCTGGGAACACAAGCCAAAGCACCCCAGGCACACCCTGGGGCTCACAGGGCACTTCCTGCCCCTCACTGGTCTCCTCAGCCTTGTCCTGTGAACATCCCTTTGCCAGTCTCTCCCCGTCCTCAGCTCCTGCTCGGGAGGCAGTGTCCTCGCTGCTCTGAAGCACACCCAAGGCACACCTCTGTGCCCTGGCCCAGGGCCAGCATCCTCGCGCTGAGGGAATGCATCACCTGCCTGGGAGCACCAGGCGTAGGGCATGACGCAGCGGGCACATGGTCAGGAGGCACAGATTCCCCAAATAATGGGTGGATTCACATCTTCAATTTTTGTAGAAGTCTCTGAACTGTTCTTCGTTCTCATCTTAACTGATTTAAATCTCTTCAACGGATAATCCAAATCCTTAAAAAATACTGCATTCTTCATGTTATCCCTTATTTAAAGCCTTCCACACTATTGCCAACTTCAAAATAAAATTAAAACTCTGGCCAGAAACCCAAGGCTCTGTCTACTCCACCCCCCGCCTCTCTGGCACCTCCCTAGCCTTTGCACTGCAACCCACTAGGAGGTTACCTGAACACACTGCTCCAGCAGCCTTCCTGATTTCTCTCCTGTTGGAACCAAACTCTATCCTTCAAGGCACCATATCATTTTCTTCATCTTCCCTTCCACCCTCTCCGGACCCCCAAAGCCATTTCCTTTCTGTGGACTCTGCGAATCCTTGGAAGTGCCGTCAGCCGTAGGGTCGCAGGCTTCCAGTGCATGAGCCAGCGCCCTCCAGGCTCACGGGTTACACGTTTGGAAGGAGGTGGCTGTGCTGAGTGTTTCTACTCACATGTGTGCATGCGCGCACACACGTACATGCACGTTCACACCTGTACTGGGTGTTGAGAGTTCACACCCAGAGCCCTCCCTGGTCTCCTCAAAGGAAACAATGACTCCCTAGTTAATATCACAAATGGATTCGTCCTGATTACAAAAATGAGGTCAATTTGCACCTTGAAATTTCATTCAAAAGAAGGCTCAATTTGGACACGTTGTTTTCAATGAAGCCGATCATCTCCAGTTCTCGCAGGGTCAGCAGCTGCTGGCGAGGGTATATGATCTGACACTGGGGAGACAGAGGCACAGGCGGTTAGCAGCGTCCACAGAGGCCTGAGCGTAGGCACCGTCGGCAAGAGGGACAGCACCTGCAGGTAAAGTGTCAACCATGTCACGTCTCACAGAAATCCAGACAGTGATGACTCAAGATGCACAGCTGCACTAGTGAACAAGCTTGCTCTCTCATGCCCCTCAGCGTACACATTCTGCTTTTTCAAACAAATACAAATAACGGAACATGCCTCAGAAACCAGTAGCAACACAGCCTCCTCTGTGTTTAGGGCCAAAACGTTTTCTCCCTGTGTGTCAGGAAGGGAAGGGACCTGGAGGCACTCAGTCCACTCTGTCACCTTCGGAGACGTCAGAGCCCACAGTGGGCAGAGCTGGGATTCAGAGCCAGGACTTCCACTGACTTCCAAAGCAGGGTCCTAGTTTGTCTGTTTTAAGGGTGAGGCTTGTTTGGCGGCACGACACAGTGTCTGACTGACCGAGGAGCTGGGCACCAGAAGTTCACCTCAGAGATCAGTTTTCTTAGAAGTCATGCTTTTCCAAGTAGCCTTGCCAACAGTCAGGTGGGCACACTGACTTACTATGACTGAATTCCAATATGAACCGTTCTGACTCAGGAACCAGGAGAAGGAAGAAAACAGCATTGTCTGAACATTTTAGAGGTTTGTTGAGGGGTGTAAGCAAAATGAAGACACACTGTCTGTGCTTGGAGTGCTTGGGCCTCCCCTCGACACCTCTCCAGGCCCTGCTGGCCTCAACAGTGCAGGGTCCCCACTTCCATGCCCACAGCTTTCGAGACCAGATCAATATCCACCGTGACATCTGCATGTCTGAATTTCGTATAAACTGCCTAAAATGAGAAACTACCCCATCACTGGGCGCGGTGGCTCCCACCTGTAACCTCAGCACTTCGGGAGGCTGAGGCAGGTGAATCACTTGAGGTCAGGAGTTTGAGACCGGCCAGGCCAACACGGTGAAACTCTGTCTCTACTAAAAATACAAAAATTAGCCGGGTGTGGTGGCTTGCACCTATAATCCCAGGTACTCACGAAGCTGAGGCAGGAGAATTGCTTGAACTCAGGAGGGGGAGGTTGCAGTGAGCCAAGATCGCACTACTGCACTCCAGCTCTAGGCAAGAGTGAGACTCTGTCTCAAAACAAACAAACAAAAAACCAACAGAAAAACCCTACCTCTGTCCTACACTGTCCCAGAAAAAGTCCATCCCTCTTAGCTAAAACTTTAAACATCCCCTAGATTCACAGCACAAGTGTATGAGTGTATAAATGTCACATTGCGAGGCTGGAACCCACACTGAAGGTGTGTGAGGACCCCCAACACACACAACTTCCTCGCAGGATCTGCTATCACGTGGGCTCCTTGGCAGCAAAACTGCTGTAAAATCAGTCTTCAGATCACTGGTGTTCTCCAGCCAAAGCTCCACAGAGCTCCGTCTCCTTTCCCCAACCCCTGAGAAAACCATGCCCGGACAGTGCTGACCCGGGCAGGCCCCGTGGGTCCATGGCTGAGACCAGTTCCCAGTCCAAGCAGGCAGTGCCGTCCTTGTTAAGGCCCCTGCTCTGTGGTACCCACAAGTGAAAACAACGGCATTAAACTCATCACTGTTTAAATCCCCATTCACTGGTTTGCTTGGTTACTGTCCAACTCCCCTAAACGAAGGGTCCAGGTACGCTCCCGCAGGATGATTTGTCTGGGACAGGCCTGTTCCCACAGGGGCTAGAGCAACAGAAACACAAGCATGGGGCAGTTCCCTGTTAGCCTGACTCACACACACCACACTCATCACTGTGCCCATGGCGAAAGTGTTCCAGACTCACACTCACCACATGCACCACGGTGCCGCTGGTGATAGCATCCCTGACTCACACTCTGCGCACGCGTCATTGTGCCCAGGGCGACGGTGTCCGACTCACACACACCGCACGCGCCACTGTGCCCAGGGCGACGGCGTTCCTGACTCACACCGCACACGTCACTGTGCCCATGGCGACAGCTTCCCTAACTCACACACACTCCCCGCACGTGCCGCTGCGCCCAGGGTGACAGCGTCCCCGACTCACACACACTGCCCGCACGCGCCGCTGCGCCCAGGGCAACGGCGTCCCTGACTCACACACTCCCTGCACGCGTCGCTGTGCCCAGGGCGACGGTATCTGACTCACACACACTGCCCCTGCACGCGTCGCTGTGCCCAGGGCGACGGTATCTGACTCACACACACTGCATGTGCCACCGTGCCCATGGCGATGGCTTCCCTGACTCACAC
>NW_012107609.1:778171-794353 GCF_000951045.1 Mandrillus leucophaeus
TAACTCACACACACTCCCCGCACGTGCCGCTGCGCCCAGGGTGACAGCGTCCCCGACTCACACACACTGCCCGCACGCGCCGCTGCGCCCAGGGCGACGGCGTCCCTGACTCACACACACTCCCCGCACGCGCCGCTGCGCCCAGGGCGACGGCGTCCCTGACTCACACACTCCCTGCACGCGTCGCTGTGCCCAGGGCGACGGTATCTGACTCACACACACTGCATGTGCCACCGTGCCCATGGCGATGGCTTCCCTGACTCACACACACTCACTGCACATGTCACTGTGCCCATGGCAACGGCTTCCCTGTGCCCATGGTGACGGTGTCCCTGACTCACACACACTCCCCACATGCATCACTGTGCCCAGCGTGATGGCGTTCCTGACTCTCACACACCGCTCACATCACTGTGCCCATGGAAACGGCGTCCGTGGCTCACACACACTCCCCGCACGCGTCACTGTGCCCAGGGTGATGGCATTCCTGACTCACACACACCGCTCACATCACTGTGCCCGTGGGGACAGCGTCCCTGACTCACACACACTCCCCGCACGCCTCACTGTGCCCAGGGTGATGGCGTTCCTGACTCACACACACTGCTCACATCACTGTGCCCGTGGGGACGGCGTCCCTGACTCACACACACTCCCCGCATGCGTCACTGTGCCCAGGGTGATGGCGTTCCTGCCTATCATCACAACAGGCGACTCAAGAACATGACATCACATGGACCCCGTGACCACAACTGCCAGTTCGTACTATGCCCTTACTTGCTTTCAGGTAAGGATCCAGGCCCGCAAGAGGCAGGGCATTGGAAAAGCCCAGAGTAAGCTGAGAACCAGGATTTGTGCAGCCAGCCTGGTGAGCACAGCTGGTCACTGATGTGCCCTACATTGATTGGTACCTCAAATAATGAACAATGATGACTGTATTGTGCCAAAAGAACAAAAATATTGAGTCGGTGGCCCTAGTTTCAACTATCAGCTCAACCTGTCACATACAAAACTAGTTTTCAATTTAAGAAGGGAGTTAATGCGTATGTTGAAATCCTCCATACTGGAACAAGCTTATTTTAAGCTATCTTAATTAAGAACACATAAGAAATCCATTTGTATCAACAGGAAAAAAAAGATAAACGTACCTTCATCAGCTCTTCCAAACAAGAGAGGTAGATTTTGAAGATGGCTGCTGCAGAGGGCGGCCCAATGTACTGCTTAATGTCAGCTCTGTCCACGAAGGCCATGTCGATCTTCTCGGTGATGTTGGAAGTGGTCAGAATCACGACATTGGAATGCCTGTTGTGGCCGAGAAGCAAGCACCACAGTCATCATGGCTGTCAGCGACCCAATTCTATCCTGTCTGGCAAGGGGGTTGGCAGGACGATGACCAGCAGGCTGCCAACAGGAAGGAAAGGGGCCTTGTGCCAACACAGGTCACACAGATGCCCCCAGCCTTTGCTCTTGCTGCCACTTGGCCTTCCGGGAATTCTCCTACAGCCCCACTTGGCTCATTCCCTCACTGCCTTCAACCTTGGCAAATATCTCACTTTTGCACAGTGTTCCTGCCTATGCCACCTACTGTAGGCTCTGGTGCCCACTATCCACCTGGGCATGGCCATTCATCATCCCTGGACACACCGTACAGCTGGGTTACTTCCCGTGTTTATGATCTGCTTTCCCCTCTAGTGTCGAAACTCCACAGAAACAGCCCATTGTCTGGTCTCAAGGGCCCAGCGTGAGCCAGCACAGAGCAGGCACAAGGTGTCCCCAGGGAGCATGCTGTGCAGGCCTGGTGGGGCTTGGCTGCATGTGTGGCAGTGCTGCCCTTGCTGCCTGGGGAAGGTTAGCTTTACCTAGACCCTGGACAAGGGAGGGCAGGCCCTGTGCCTGTGAGCCAGGGTGAGTTAATCAGAGGCAGGGCAGGGAGCATATGGATCCCCGGTAGAGACAACAAGGTACAGAGGCCGGGTGGGCTCACAGCTGCTCAGTCCAGCACCAGGAGGGTGCGGCTGCAGGAAGGGCCAGAGGGAGGCCTAGGCCTGGCGATCACGACCCAGGGGCTGACAATCCAGAGATGCAGGAGTAGACAGGACTGGCGGGGGAAAGGAAGAGTCCTCTAGAGAGGGGCTGGAACCAGGAGCACGAGGGAGTGAAGGCAAGAGAGGCAAGGGTGTCTCCTTGTTTCCTCCTGAGCCACACGTCCTTGTGACTGACAGGGAAGTCACAGTGACCTCCATCCTCTGGTTGAGTGGTAGGTGCACAGTGAGGCCGTCAGTGTCATGCAGAATCCCAGGAAGTGAGGGATTTGGGGCCCAATGAGCAGTGTGGGAGTGTGCCTGACATCCTGGGCATCTAAGCCGTGATGTCTGGTCACAGGTGGATGTACAGGTCTGGGATTCCCCCCACAGAACCCTGAGCTACGCTGAAGGGGCACACACCAGGAACACACACATGCCAGGAGAGAAGGCCTCAGCCAGGCTGTGTAGACTCCTCCCTGCGGAGAGATGCCAGCAGCATAAACCAGGGAGACAGGAGAATGGAGGCCAGGGAGGGAGGCACAAAGAGACTCAGGGAAGGGGCCATCAGGGTATCAGCGCTGTGCAAAGTTCCAGAAAGAGAAACGTGAGCACTCGTGTGAATGCGGGGCTGCGGGGCTGTGGTGGGGGTAGGAGCCAGATTGCAGCAGACTGAGGGACAAGCCGGGTAGGGAAGGAAGTGGACACAAGGAGAAGGAAGTCAGAGGCAGGGAAGGCCCCCCTCCAGGACCTGCACACTCCTGCAGCTGACCCCAAGACGAACACTTCTCAGGAAGCCAGATACGTTCTCTGTGGTGAGACAGTGGTCGTGGCCTGGACAAAATGTTCCTCTGCACAGTTCAGTTTGCTGTCACCCCACACTCAACAATCCAGCTTCTGAGAATGCCCGGGACTCCCCAGGCACCCTGAGGGCAGAAAGAGCACTTCGGAGAAGGAACCTGAGTCCTGGCTGAGCACCACACAGGCACAGACAGGTTCTAGCTTGCCCATCACTTCCTTGGGAATTTGGCCAGCAGCTGTCCCTCCTTAAGCTTGATCAACTTGGGCTACACTGACAACAGGCTCTGGTCCTGTGAGGCTGGACTGTGGAGATGTGGACCATCCGCCCATGAAGCTTTCTGTCCTGGGCCAGCAGGGCGAGCAGGGGACAGCCATTCATCTATGAGCTGCACCAGTTGGTGCAGACACTGGGTGGGATAGGAGAGAAGTGGGCGGTATAAGGCCTGAATGTAGCAGTTCTTCATTTCATGCTTTTCTGTGCTACATAAAATTCTTAGCATGCCTGAGTTTTCTTTTACGTTTTTTTTTTTTGAGACAGAGTCTTGCTCTGTTGCCCAGGCTGGAGTGCAGTGGTGCCATCTCGGCTCACTGCAAGTTCTGCCTCCTGGGTTCACACCATTCTCCTGCCTCAGCCTCCCAAGTAGCTGGGACTACAGACACCCGCCACCACGTCCGGCTGATTTTTTTTGTTTTCACTAGAGACGGGGTTTCACCGTGTTAGCCAGGATGGTCTCGATCTCCTGACCTCGTGATCTGCCCACCTTGGCCTCCCAAAGTGTTGGGATTACAGGCGTGAGCCACCATGCCCAGCCTTCTTTTACATTTTTAATAAACTAAAAACAATTTCTTTAAAAAGCATTTACGATATGCTGCCTCCAATGTGGAAAAGGAGTCAATACTCAATGCCAAATGCACTTTTAGGTAAAAGAACTGGGGACTAAGATCTAGAGTTGTACAAGTATCACGCATTTCTTTGCAACAAACTTCTCATCACTTCTCAGGGAAAATCGCTGCATGTCCTGGTTACCTTTTAATCTGATCAATTTGGGTCAAGACGGCATTGACCACGCGGATGGCATCTGATGGCTCAGTGCCCGCTCTGCAGGCATTTCGGGCAGCTGTGAGACTCTCCACCTGTTGGGAGGGAGCAATGGGGTCAAAAAGGACAGGGCCTGGCACCTCACAGGCAGCTATGGGGATACGTCCCCCTGAGCACGTGAAGAAGTTGAATGAATGGGTGTTCCCGTGCCTAGCCTGCAGATGCTGCGGGAAGGCGGAAAGGCGCACAATGCAGGGAGGGCTATAGAGGGCGGACCGGCCGTAGGAGGGCAAAGCCAGGAGCATCAGCAACAGGCTGTGTCCCCACAACAGCAAAAGGCTATTGTCATGAATGTCCTTATCTGGAAATGCCTACCTCATCAATCAGCACAAACACCAGAGCGTCTTTATCATCAATCAAATCCTGAATCTTCTGAAACATCTTGGTTACCAGCTTGCCACTCTGGAACCCAAACACCCTTTTAGTGTCAACGTGCAGGGACCACACCGCCAGGTGCACAGGGGGACCCTGACGTGGCCTGCTGCCCCGGTTGTCCCCACAAGCCCACTGTCTCCTGACGGCCCCTCAGAAAGCTCCCTAAATCAGAGAAGTCAGGGCAGCATGCGAGGAGGCCAGCCTAATACTCTTGCCCTCTGCTTTGAATGCCAGGGTGCTGAGACCTGAGACCATACCTGCCCTGCCCAGGGCGGCACAGTGAGGGTGACCCGTACCTCTGCTTTACCTGTGTGTCCTCTCTGATGAGGAAAAGAGACAGACCACAGATGCAAATGGGCTGGGATGCATTCCTCACAGGCTCTCCTGTGCCCTGTGTGCCTGGTCCCACCTCACCTCACCAGAGGGATGTGCGGATGCCAGGTGACTTGGGCACAGCTCCTCAGACATAAGAATCACCTGTGACATCACCTTGTCTGACCCCCTCAGCTCACAGCACTAGGGCGCATGAGCACCAAGGACATGCGTGGCAGGGCTGCAGTCCCCTGAGCACCAGTCCTGCCCTCCTGAAAGTCCATCAAATGCCCTATCCCACCCAGTCGGAGGTCTTGGGAGAACCAAGGGAGGGTCCCCGGACGGCCCAGCTCCGGAACCTTCTCTGATCACAGTCAGCCCTGATCCTCACACACCTTTCCCACCCAGTTCTCTCCTGAAGCTTCTGGAGGAGGACTTGCCTAATATACAAGACATTTTTTCAGCTACAAAATCCAGATAATTAGAATATTTAACTTACTTCCGAAAACCACTTAGAAAAGAGGCTGTGGCTGTTTATTTCAATTAATTGGCCATACCGGTACCTGAGACAGAAAAAAGGAGTTGAGAGAATTACTAATCGGTCCTGTGGATCCTCAGCGACAGCTATTCATGCATTTTGAATGCAACATCTCGAGTGTCCAGCATCGGGGGAACTACAGCTACTGACAAAGAAACGAGGAATCCAGCTCTCTGTGTATTAAATAATTATGAAAAAGTCTAACAAGATTCAACCAGTAGTTCTAGACTGTACCAATTAAGTTAAAGAGTAAAAATTCCTATTTTAAATCTATTTACAAATTATATTTCTATGTTTAAAAATACTAGCAGTACTAATATAACATAGAAAACAAAACAGAAGCATCAAGAGCTTTTGGCAGAAGCTGAGCATTTTTCCCTCCTTCCACAGAACCCTAAAGAGCACGATAATCTGCCTTCCAGCACAGACCCCAGAGCCCAGGAATGCTCAGGTGTCCAAAGTTAACCTTAACACACACAGACGGATTGGAACCCAGAACGCTCCCCTATCCGTTCAGAAGCCTGCAGACAGATCTGGGTGCACTTAGCTGCGGACTAAATCACCAGAGAACAAGACTGAGGCCAGAGAAAAGCTGACTTCCAAGTCCTCTTTTCAGCTTCCTCCACATCAAAAGTCCACAAAAGAAAAAGAATTACATTCAAAAAGCATCACTGGCATTCCACGTAAAAAAGAGAGAGACCATTTACTGATACTGTTTATAAAACAGTGAAGGGATACAGACAATCTAACAAAACAAAAACTAGGCTGAACATTAAACAATTAATTATATAACATTTTGGTTCTTTAATAGAGTGAGGAACAAAAGCTTGCTAAGACTTCTTTTTGTCATTTCTAAGTCATAAAACCAAAACATATTTCCAGATCTTTGTACTGGAAGAAGTTATATTCCGAATAATAACATTTTCCTTCTCTTGTGTTTCCCTCTCTGCCCCTAGAGATCTTTTTTGGTTATTCTTTGGAGGCAGGGTCTCACTCTCGTTACCCAGGCTCACCACAGCCTGGACCTAGTAGGCTAAGGTGATCCTCCCACCTCAGCCTCATGAGCAGCTGGGACCACAGGCAAGTGCTACCACGCCCAGCTAATTTTTTGTACTTTTTTGTAGGGATAGGGTTTCTCCATGTTGTCCAGGCTGGTCTCAAACTCCTGGTTGCAAGCGATTCACCTGCCTCCACCTCCCAAAGTGCTGGGATTACACGCGTGAGCCGCCATGCCGGCATGCCCCTAGAGATCTTGAAAACACACATGTATTTCAATATGTCAAAGCAAAGGGCAAGTTGCTAAACATAACCTAAGGGGTCAAAATAAAGCAACTTCCCTATGTAAAAACATTTACAAGACATTTTTGAAGAACTAAAATTATGTATATGAAATTAAAACTCACAGGATTTCCTCTAGTCATACTGGAGTAACAGGAAGCAGATTTACCATCTAATCTTAAATAAGAAAACCTCATTTCAGGCAAAATGGATGAAACACCATCTGGTAAAGTTGCTGGACACAGGCAGTGAGGGCTGGGACTCCTGAGTCGGAAGACCAGGGACCCACTACAAATGCCCTGTCTGCCGGGAGGTGTCTTCCAACGACAGGCACAGGAGGGAACCCAAGTGGAGTATGGCCACTTGCTGAGTCAAGGAGACAGAGAATGGAGTTCAGGGAGTCTGAGGTGACTGAAGGCTGCAAACAGAATTCCAGAGGGGAAGGAAATATGAAGAAATACCTCAGAAGGAGTGCCCAGGAATCCTCATGGCACCCCCGGTGTCCTGGATGAATACTCAAGTGCGTATAAGCCGGGGACATTCCATGCAGCTACGTAAAGGGTGCCTATGATCTGTGAGCTGAAGGGCTCCTGGACCTCACGCAGGCTGGGAGGAGTGCATCCCAACCGTTGGGGTGGAGAGCGCTCACTGATCCTTCAGAACACTCAGTGTAGACCCCAGAGGACCACAATTTAGTGTTAACACTAAACCTAAACTCCTCCCAATCAAAGCTTAAAAAAACCAAACCTCAAAGGATCACACCAAATCACAGGTAATAGAAACGCCTAACGGAACAAAACTCAACACTCACTAAAGAAAACACAATCCACACACTTCAAACCACAACGTTCAACATTAATCCAACACTACCTAACATGCCAACAAAGCAAAACCATGTGACCCATAACGAGAAGAAAAACCAGTCAATAGAAACAGAATCAGAAATGACAATCATGATGGAATTAGCAGACAGAAGATTTAAACGGCTATTATAAAGTTGTTCAAGATGTGAACAAGAACATAACGAAAGAAAAGTATAAAAAGAATCAGAACATTCAAAGCAGAAAAATACACTATCAGACATAAAAACTTCACTGAATGGAATTAAAAGCAGATTAGACGATGTAGAAAATCAGTCAACTTGAAAATACAGCAACAGAAACTTTAGAATAAAACAGATATTTCTAAAGAACTGAAAAAAACAAAAAAGCACATGAGTGGCCTGTGGAACAACATCAGTCTAACATGAAAATAGACAGAGTCCCAGATAAAGGGGAGGGGCAAGGAAATTCGGTGAGGAAATAGTGACCAGATATTTTCCAAGTATGACGAAAACTGTAAGCCCCAAACAGAACTCAAAAGGAAAAGACAAATCCATAATTAGAGACTTTTTTTTTTTTTTTTTTTTGAGACAGAGTCTCGCTCTGTCACCCAGGCTGGAGTGCAGTGGCGCGATCTCGGCTCACTGCAAGCTCCGCCTCCCAGGTTCACGCCATTCTCCTGCCTCAGCCTCCGAGTAGCTGGGACTACAGGCGCCCGCCACCTCGCCCGGCTAGTTTTTTGTATTTTTAGTAGAGACGGGGTTTCACCATGTTAGCCAGGATGGTCTCGATCTCCTGACCTCGTGATCCACCCGCCTCGGCCTCCCAAAGTGCTGGGATTACAGGCTTGAGCCACCGCGCCCGGCCCATAATTAGAGACTTAACATTCTTCTCTCAGTAATGGATAAAACGAGTGAACAGAAAATCAGCAAAGCTACCGAGTATCCTGACCTGAAATCTGCAGAACACTCCATCCAGCAGGCGGAGAAAGTATAGTCTTCTGAAGTGCAATTCACCAGCAATATTTTATGCTGGCAATAAAATAAGTCTCAAATCTTAAAAGACTGAAATCATAACTCAAAACTATGCTGAATACAGAGGAATCAAGTGACTTACAGTGAAGGAGAGAAGGAATCTATTACTTGTGTAAAATGATTTAGGAAAAAAACAACCTCCTGTTACAAATCCCATTCCCACGGCTCTCCTCTCACAAATTACCAAGTTACCTGCTTGAAAGTCTAATCGTCAATTTCTGGGCCAACGCTTTACACAGGGATGTCTTTCCAGTGCCAGGAGGACCTGTGACAAAGATCAGAGCAAATATGTTTTTTAGTCAGTGCTGCAACAAATTTCTTAAAACAACAGTAACTTCCATTTTCCATAAAATATAAGGAATACAGTTAAAAGCTATTGATGTTATTACTACAATGAAGTCTGCTTAGAAGCTTAAATGCTGTGAAATATTACCAATACACTTACATCTCCCCCTCTTTCTTACTAATTTGTACTAAATTAGTCTCAGCCTCTATCGCCTCCCCACCCCCAGCACTCGCCTGCAGTCCCGCTTAGCACTGGGAGTGAGCATTGCATTTTCTAGCCTACATCTTTGCTGACACCTGTCCTTGTCCCCACACTTCCTCTATGAAAGCCACTCATCAAGGCACCTTTCAGAGGCCAAACACACCTTTCTTGATAAATGGAGGTGGAGGGTCCTACCCTCCTCAGGCACTGACATGTGTTGTTCCTGCTGCCCCCAGAACCACCCTCTTTCCTAAGACGATTCTCAGTGGGCTAGTACCCCACACTAAATTCGAAGAGTGGCAGAGGCCAGTGCTCTTCTTGCACGCCTGCCTGCCAAGCATCCCCTAGCACGACGCCTCCCAGAAGCTGTGAGGTGACCAATATGAAAAAAGGAAAGCATCTAACAGAAAATGGAGACATGCAACTCTGACTTTCTGCAAGCATTTTCAAGGATTAAAGAGGAAATACGTAACTGGTTCCCAACAGAAACAACTTATTCACTGATTAAAACACCCGCTGCTTACTCTGATTGTGCTGTGAGGACAGTATGTGGGGCATATCTGCTATTTAAAAGAACATTGTGTTTTAAGGGCATGTCGTCACGCAATCTTAACTGAAGTTAAGTACTCTTCAAGTTTCTATTTAACACTTTGCTACAGTTTCATACTCTTGAGTCCACTCAATTCCTGTGTCCCCATTCTACCCAGTGATATTGAAAACAAAACAAAACAAAACAAATCATCAATATTTTCTCCTGAGAAGAACCAGACAGAATTTCTTTAAAATATGGCTTTTTCAGTTTACTCCTCACAAAGTAAAGCTGAGTACTACAAAGAAATATGAGGAAGTTTCCATCCTAAAGAAGAGTTACAATCAGCTGGGGAACAAGGCAGAATTCTATCTATTTATTTATTTATTTTTTGAGACAGAGTCTTGCTCTGTCACCCAGGCTGGAGTGCAGTGGTGTGATCTTGGCTCACTGCAAGCTCCGCCTCCTGGGTTCACGCCATTCTCCTGCCTCAGCCTCCCAAGTAGCTGGGACTACAGGCACCTGCCACCACGCCTGGCTAATTTTTTTTGTATTTTTAGTAGAGATGAGATTTCACCATGTTAGCCAGGATGGTCTCGATCTCCTGACCTTGTGATCCGCCTGCCTCGGCATCCCAAAGTGCTAGGATTAAAGGTGCGAGCCACTGCGCCTGGCCTACAACGGAGAATTCTAAAGAGTTACAATCAGCCAGGAAACAGGCAGAATTCTAAAGAATTACAATCAGCTGGGGAAACAAGGCAGAATTTTTGGAAAAGTTTAATAACACAATAGTTCCCCCTTATCCAAGATTTTACTTTCCAAGGTTTCAGTTACCTGCAGTCACCCACGGTCCAAAAATATTATATGGAACACTCTAAAAATAAACAATTCACAAGTTTAAAATAACTTTTGTAAGTTATTATAACTGTTCCCTTTTCCTATTGGTTATTATTGTTAATCTCTTACTGTGCCTAATTTATAAGTTAAGGTTTATCATAGGAAAGTCTGTATAGGAAAAAACAGTCTACACAGAGTTCAGTACTATCCACATTTGGGGCATCTGAGGATGTCTTGGAATGCGGCACCCCGCAGGAAGACTTGATGAAGTACCAAGTAATAAATACCCCAAGTACCGGGAGCAGTGGCTCACGCCTGTAACCTCAGCACTTTGGGATGCTGAGGCGGGTGGATCACCTGAGGTCAGGAGTTTGAGACCAGCCTGGTCAACATGGCGAAACCCCATCTCTACTAAAAATACAAAACTTAGCCGGGTGTGGTGGCGCATGCCTGTAATCCCAGCTACTCAGGAGGCTGAGGCAGGAGAGTCGCTGGAACCTTGGAGGAACCCGGGAAGTGGAGGTTGTAGTGAGCTGAGATCGCCACTGCACTCCAGCCTAGATGACAGCGAGACTCCGTCTCAAAAACAATAAAAAATAAATGTCCCAAGTGTCATGAGCTGGATCTGCTTCACAGAGAGGGGACATTCTAGGACAGCTGTGGCTCCTTCAGAAAACAAAAAGCTGGAACTCCTTGCAGTAGAACAAAGGTAAAAGTAAAGGCTGAATTTCATGCCACTTATCTGGTCAAATAAAAGCCTGCATGCTTTACCATGGAGCAGTACCACCCGGTTCCAGGTGATGAGGTTGCTGTTGACGTTCTTGTCTGAAAACAGTAGAGTTGTCATCACATAATCAAGAAGCTGATAGAAGAAAAAGAGCTAGATAAAGGTACCAACAAGGCAAAGGTCCCCAAGAAATATGACCCCCCAGGGCTTGATCCTACATGAGAACAGGGAGCAAAGGAAGCAAGGCCGCCTCCTAAGAGATCATCACCTCCAAACGCTTTCATTTCAGAAGAGAAGGTGCTTCAAAAAGGGAAAAGGAAAAACACTGGCTATTACTTTTATAAGAAGAGAAACAAAATGATCACTTTTATTTAAAGTGCCAACATTAAACAAAACCACTAAGGGGTTTGTTTTATCAAGTAATGAGTAAGCTCCTTCCTCTAGAATGATACAGCAGTTATTATTCGCAAAATATCAACAGCCACAATGTGGAGAAGCAGCCTGGGACAGCTGCGTGATGGTATTCTATCAAGCTGCCTGTGTGGGAAGGACCCTTCCCGTTGCAGTGGGTGCAGGGGTTAAGACACACTAGCCTTTCCTTTGTGCGGACCAGGTCTGCTCACGTTCCCTCCTCCCATCTCCAGAGGGTTCAATTCTCTAAGTTGCCTTCACATTCTCCCTTTCCCTCTTCTCCCTCAGGGAGCTCCCCAGAGACCAGCTCTACTCTGGAGCAATCCTAGAGGACAGATGTCCAGGACAAGGGCTGCCAGTAGACAGGGGCTCCCAAAAATCTATCTGCATCAAGTTGCTCGGGGGTGCTGGAGAGCAAAACAGTAACGGTTCCTCTTCAAATAACAGGGCATTCTGGGAAAAGACACAGCAACTTACGTGGGATTTGACTTCCACATCGTACACCAAGCTGTCCCAAAGCCCATGGAATTCAGCTGTGACAGAATTAAACAAAGACCTGATTTCAGGAATGCAATTGCAGCCACCCCAGTCTCCCCTGAGCCTAAGCCTGAGCTTCCCACTGTGCTGCACGGCGTAAGACTACAATTCCGATTACAGGAAAGTATAAATTCTGCAAAGTTTTCTTCAAATTTTAGTTTTTATGAAAATCAAAGATGTAAAATAAATGTCAGTCACATATAACTTTTGGCAGATAATTGGAGTCAAAGAATTACACTTTATGTCTCGTTATCATGTGCAATGGTCTGTTAAAAAAACTTTAAACTTCCCACCCACCTTTATAATATTGTTGTCATTTATTTTAGATTTATGTATATCATAATCCCTACAATATGTTTTCGTTAAACTATCATTTTTTTGGTGGTAAACACATTATAAAATTTATTATCATAACCATTTTCAATTGTCTTTTACCCATGCTTCAACACAAGTTCAGACACTAAATCCACCCATTTCTCCACAGGCTGACTGAACGAAGCCCTGGGCTCGGCCTGCTGGAGCCCATCAGCGACGCCTACGGAGAAGCACCAAGCAGATAGCAAGGAGCCACTCAGCAGAAAAGACCAACCGGGCATGTGAGAAGAGCACATGGGCACTCTCCAGTAGCCGTGAACTCTGAGGTACCCGCCCAAAGGAACAGTATGGTCCCACCCTAGAAATCTCTACTTTCCTCTTTTGTGATATACTTCCCATTTCATAAGAGAGAAAACATCCTAAAATCCTACAAAACAAACGGACAAACAGAACCCCCCGGGAACTGACATGGCATGGAGTATGCAGTCCTCTGACCTCGGCCTCCCCCTCATCTTCCATCACACCCCATACCTGCAGGCAGAACCCAGTGATTTGCTGCAATTATGTTTTCTGTCTCCTCCTCCAGATTTTCACTGCTGGGGCCATCTTCATTCAGCTGGAAGATGTGAAGTGCAACAGTGCATGCACTCAAATCGATGGGCTAAAATGAGGGAAAAGCCAAATAAATCCACACACATTTACAATCTCTCACTTAATTCCAACCATACAAATTAGATGTTAAGGTCCACAAGTAAAAACTGAATGTATAGTACAAGAAAAACTAGTTCTCAGATTAGATGAGAAGGCTGTTATTTTATTTCAGATTGAGGATTAGCTCTTCTGAAAGCTAATACCCATCCCTTGCCCTTTGGGCCCTACATTTACCTATAGAATGAAAAAGTGCCCAAAATCCAACCTCTGGGACGTTATTATAGTCTATAAATACACTCACACAGATTTGGCCAAAAATTGAGTTTTACCACATAGGGTTTTGTTTGTTTGTTTTTTTAATTAACTTATTTTTTGAGACAAGATCTTGCGCCCAGGCTGGAGTGCAGTGGCACGATCACAACTCACAGTAACATTAAATTCCTGGACTCAAGTGATCCTCCCACCTCCAGCCTCCTGAGTAGCTGGCACTACAAGTGTGCACCACCATGCTGGCTAATTTTTAAAAACTCTTTTTAGTGATGGGGTCTTGCTATGATCCCCGGGCCAGTCTCCAATTCCTGGCCTCAAGTGATCCTTCCATCTGTCTCCCACAGTGCTGGGACTACAGGCATGAGCCACCTTGCCCAGCCGGCTTCCTAACTGTGTCCTTTTACAGTTGTTATAGCTCAGAGAAATGTTTACATCGGTAGACAGAAATCTATTTCATTCTTTTTAATGGCTGCATTGTACATAGTGTAGATATATGGAATTCATACATTTATTAAGTGATCTTTGGTGGACAGTTAAAATACTTCAAATTGTTGGCTATTATTAACAGCATCTAACAAACATCTGTTCAGAAAGATCTACAAAATTGCAGAATTATCAGCTAAGATAAATTCCTACAGGTGAATCTGCAGTCAGAGAACATTAGAATTTTCCCTGGGCAGCCCCGCTGCCCTCCAGTTAGGGTGTCCATCCCTCCACAACAGTGTGGGAAGCTCTTCCTTCCCTCAGACTGGCCAAAACCATGGCAGTATCAGCTCTCAGTGTGCACAAAGCTCTGAGCATGCACAAACATGAGTCCTAACGTATGAATGGGGAGGTCCACCTCATGAGCAGAACTTAGTACCAAGCCTGTCCTTCACAGCTGGTTTTTACAGGACAGGAATTGTACTGCTGTGATACGTCTTCCCTAGAAATATGTTTCAGGTTGTTTTTATACTGGTGCCAGAATTGCCCCACACAAAGCTCCTCTAACACATACACATGAACTCCAAGGTGGGTGAGGTGGCCATGCATGGGATGAGATGAAGGACTTCTACAAGGCAAGCCCATCTCCTCATCTCTGTGGCCCCCACACCTCCTATGGCCCTAGCACACAGTGAGCACTTCATAAACATTTGCTGACTGTAAGAATGAGACACCATACACAGGCCTTACCAGCACAGTCCACTATTCTACAACACTGAATTCTCATTCCTGGTTTCCGATCTGTCCCCTGCTATACTGACAGCACCCTGACATCAGGGCCACTTCCTGCTCCCAGCACCTGGCTCCTGACAGCTAGTGAGAAGAACTTGTCTAGCCACCCAAACCAACAGAGAAGTGAACCCGTTTCTGAAAACAAGCTATGAAAACGGCAAGACATTCATGATACAGCCTTTGTATTCAGCTAACTGTTCTTGGCCCAGGAAATTAGTAACTTACCTGTGAGTCTTTAACCTTCAATTCTGTGTCAACAATAGATACAGACTGCACATTTCTGGTCAAAAAAGGTTCATCAAACTCAGTCCATGTGTAATCACCAAACACAATATTATGTCTGTTGAGTAGCTTTCTAACACTCAGGTTTATGTCTTCTTTCTTTGCAGTGCTAAAAAACAAACAAACAAACAAAAAACCACAAAAACAAAAACAAAAACAAAAAAGCACCAAAACACACATAAATGATTTTCATTCAAAAACAAAATGTTAAAATTAAGTGTTTTCAAAAACTCAGACAATACATAAGAAAGTGCAGCAGTTAGGAGGACAGGCTGGAACTGGCCTGCCTGCAGACCAAATCTAGAGCCACCCCTTGCCTATGGGTCCTTTACCAGCTGTGCCCTAAAGAAGCCGTGCCCCAGCTCCCAGTTAGAAAAAGGGGACAACAGTAAGAGTCCTTGCTATGCTGGGCTACTGTGAAGAGTCATTAATACATTCAAAGTGTTTAGGACGATACCTGGCACAAAGTAAGCAGTCAATAATGGTGGCTTTCACTATTATTAAGGAACTTCCACAGCTGTGGGGTCAGGCCTGGGGTCTGCATTGTAACAAGTCTTCAATAGCTGTGATTCGTGCTGAGAAAATCTAATGCTTTATGCTTGGCATCCAGGGCTTCCCTCGGCCCACCTTGCTGCACTCCTCCTGACACCTCCCCTTTCTACAACAGTGAGCTGGTCCTGGATCACACCTCTGTGCCCTGCTGTGCACTGTCCCAGCTTACTGGGTTGATCAACTGCAGTCACCCTTTAGGTTCTATTTAATGTCTGCCTCCCTCTGACAGGCTCCCCTCCCTCCTGGACAGGCTCCTCAGAGCCAGGCAGGTGATCTGTGGCCCCTCTGCAATCATCCCGGCACCCTACAAGGCAGCGACCACCATGCATAGATAGTGTGGTTGTGTGCAGGTGTCTATGAACTCTGGGGCAGCTGTGCTCTGATGTGATTATGCCTAGCATCTCTGGGCCCGGGGTGGTTGTACATGGGGTGTCTCCAGGCTGCGGTGACACTGTGTACAGGTGTCCCTGAGCTCTAAGGTGTTTACACAAGGTCACAAGGCTGTGGTGGGGCTTTGTGCAGATGTCTCTGGGCCCTGGTGCAATTATGCTGACGTGTCTCAACTCCAGCACCTAGAAGTGACCAGTCAACAACTGTTCTATTAAAGGGAAGGTCTCTTCCTCTGCCTCCCCTCTGAGGCTGGTGGTCTCACTAGACCTCAATCCACCCTCCATGGTCATGAGGAGGGTCTGTGAAGGTCTGGCCCCGCTGCTGAGCTCCCCCAACTCCAGGGAGCAGCACAGCCCATAGGCCCCACCATCCCACGAACTGACTCGGTCACAAATGAGTGGGATTTGCTTTGAACCCTAAAAATTTAACACCAAGTCTGTGAGGAACGGGAACAATTAAAAGGTCTGAGAAACAATGGCTCAAAGAACAACCCAATTTCGGCTGCGACTTTAGAGCTCTCTGTAATGCGCGGCCATCCTATCCTCCAACGTGTGACTCAGGGTCAGATCGGTGCACTGGAGAACAGCCGGGCACGGTCAGGGCCAGGTCCGTGGGCTGAGGTCGGGTCGGGGAGCTGGGATCCTGCGCGCAGGGCTCGGGTCGGCAGGGTCAGTGCCCTGGGGTGGGGTTGGGTCATTGC
>NW_012107609.1:795233-827886 GCF_000951045.1 Mandrillus leucophaeus
AACCGGGCACGCGCGAGGGGTCCTGGTAGAGGGTTCTGGGCTCGAGGCTGCAAGCCCACTCACCCCGGTCCTGGAGACCAGGGAAGCGTCTGTGCTGGCTTTTGTGTGGAGCTAAGGGAGAAGCTAGGCTGCCCTTTCTCCCGCCTTTCCCTCCCTCTCCCTTACTCCCGCAGCAGCTCCATGCGTGTCAGCGGGCAGCACGGGCGCCTGCAGGAAGTCAGGCGAGGGTGAACCGAAGTGCTGGGGGTTTCTAGGAGGGAGATCGGGCTCCGGGGTTCCAGTTCCTTCCTAATCCATCTTCTTGAACGAGTGATGTGAACATCCCACAGGGCCTCCTCTGGTGAGGACACCGTGACTTGAAAGGGACCTGAAGCTCCCTGTGGAGGGGAAGGGAGAACAAGGAGGCAGTGACATGCCGCCACTGTGGTCTTCCCTTCCGTCTTTCCTGGTGGTTGGCAGCCCCGCTGTACTCCTCAGGGCGGCCTTTACCTCTTAGCACCTTCATGTCTCACCTGGCTGCGTGGCGTTTGCACCTGAGCACGCGGGTGGAACTCGGTCTGTGTCTGTGCAGATTATGCCGACAAGCCCCTGGAGAAGCCCCTGAAGCTAGTCCTCAAAGTCGGAGGAAGCGAAGTGACTGAACTCTCAGGATCCGGCCACGACTCCAGTTACTATGACGACAGGTCAGACCATGAGCGAGAGAGGCACAAAGAAAAGAAAAAGAAGAAGAAGAAGAAATCCGAGAAGGAGAAGCATCTGGACGATGAGGAAAGGAGGAAGCGAAAGGTAAAGGAGCAGCGGCAGCGGCGTTGGCCCGGACGCCCCCCACGAGGACCCCATGGGGAGCCGGGTCGCAGGACCCAGGCAGAGTGCGCCTGCGTGGCTGGAGGACGGGAGGGGTGTTCCGTTGGTAGCAAAACGCAAACCGCTGAGGCCAGCAGACTCAGTTCCAGGATCCTGGGTGTGCTGTTCCTCAGCGGACCCTGCGAGGGTCTCCGTGAGGAGGGAGCCCGGCTTGAGGAGGGTCTCGGAGGGGGTTTCCCTTAGCTCTGTCCCTCCCCTGAGAACTGCGAGGGGATTGGGCAGACGTGTCTGGATCCCACCTACTCGTGCCCTTCTCACTGCCTTGACTCTGCGGCCCAGGAAGAGAAGAAGCGGAAGCGAGAGAGGGAGCACTGTGACACGGAGGGAGAGGCTGACGACTTTGATCCTGGGAAGAAGGTGGAGGTGGAGCCGCCCCCAGATCGGCCAGTCCGAGCGTGCCGGACACAGCCAGGCAAGGGTGGACTTTTAGAGACTCTCCTGGTATTCACAGCTCGTCGTTGTAAATGAGGGTCGGCACCGTGTCCTCTTGCTTTGGGGAGAAGCATGGGAGGGAGGAGAGCTGGTATTTCCAGGGCCTCATCCCGGGTGTCCTCTGGATCTGAGGTTTCCTCCAGTGTCTCTGAATGTCTAGAGCAAGGCTTGGCCAGTTACCACTGGTGCCGTTAAGTTTTGTTTTGTAACTTATTGTTACCTAAGGATGGTTTATATGTTTTTCAAGGGTTCGTTAAAAAAAAAAGGCGTATCTGCAGAGAGCAATCATATGTGACCCACAAAGCCTGGACTATTTTTCGTCTGGCCCTTATGTAAAAAGTTCGCCAGCCCTGGGTCTGTAAGTTTGGTTTTGTCTGCACTTAGCACCCAAAGAGAACAGCATCAGAAGAGTAGCCCCACATGGGTCAGACTGGTGAGAGAGATGCATGTCAGTGAAAACGCAGGTAATTCCTCTTGGGAAGAGGGGACCTGAAACCCCAAATGATGGGTCTGAAGTTGCTGAAAGTGACCATAGGCTGAGACAAAGGAAGTTGAAGGCCTTCAGTAGAATTTCTGTCTTGGGCACCGTCTGCCTAGGATGGCTTTGGGCTGGAATTTCCAGCTGACAAGGACTTGCCCTCTGGGTTCTCCTTGTCCCCAGCCTTCCTGTGCACAACTCACAGTGATGAGGCATTTGTACTTAAGACAAGGGGTGTCTCTTCCCGGCACCTCTCAGCATCTAGTGGTTCCTGGATTATAGGGAAACTTAGACAGCTGGGCTTTGGGACATGGGACATCAGGGAGTGAGGAGGCTAGTGCTGCAATCATTCAGGCCATCAGAAACCTTCTGAGCCCTGCTGACTCCACTGAAGGAAAGTTCTGGAAAGCTAGTGGTCTTCTGAGCTTCTGTGGTCATTTGGCTCTTCAGGCACTTTCTTTTTTTAATTTATTTTTGAAACATGGTCTTGCTGTGTCCCCTAGGCTGGAGTGCAGTGTCGTGATTCACTCCTGGGCTCAGATAACCCTGGGCTCAAGCGATCCTCCCACCTCAGCCTCTTGGGACTACAGGCATGCACCACCACACCAGCCATTTATTTATTTACTTTTTGTTGAATTTTAAGGGACCTCAAGTGAAATAATAATCGGTGAATATAGGATCAACCCTTATGTCCAGAGCCTTTGTTCCGTCCTTCATTCCTTGTCTAGAGTAGTGGTATGAGCCGAAAACATTGATAAGTGATCACCGCACATTGTTGATGTCAGGGCTACCGGTTATTATAAGGGGTTTTTATGACTCCTGCTGCGGGGAGGGGGGTGCCCTTTCCCACCCAGCTGAGCTCTGTGGGAGCCAAGGCTGAGTTGGGTGTAGCTTTATATCCCTAGTTCTTGCTGGAGCTTAAAATGCTGTGAGACACCATACAGACAGATACTGTGAACTTGGAGCTCTCTAATGAAGGGATGCCAAAGTCTTTGTATTCAATTTTTTTTTTTCCTTAAATTGTCAGCCGAAAATGAGAGCACACCTATTCAGCAACTCCTGGAACACTTCCTCCGCCAGCTCCAGAGGTAAACCTGGGCGTTTCTGAAGAGCATGTGTCTGGGGGTGTGTGGTGTCATCTTTTCTGAGGCCTTGTTCCCCACCCCAGCCCTGTCAGCTGTGAAACAGACCCTGCACCTTCTCTTGGTGACTCCCACTCGACTTCAGGGTGGGCAGGAGGAGCTCATGGACTCGGTAGTGGCTCACTCTGAAGTCAGAATAGGGTGAGGGAAGTCAAGGCTAGAGCTGGGACACTGAGCCACCAGGATGCTTTGGGGGAAATTTTTATTATGTGTGAAATACCTATCACCATAAATTAAAAGACCCTGGTAATTTTTTTATTTTTAAGAAACAAAATTCGGTCACTTGTATCCAATTTCTGGATTGTAGAAGATTTTGTATCATTTAGAAATCTAGATTTTTCCACTTTAAGATATCTTTGCTTTCAGAAAGGATCCCCATGGATTTTTTGCTTTTCCTGTCACGGATGCAATTGCTCCCGGATATTCAATGATAATAAAACATCCCATGGATTTTGGCACCATGAAAGACAAAATTGTAGCTAATGAATACAAATCAGTTACGGAATTTAAGGTAAGTTACTTTCATTGCCCGAAGTAATTGTGGCATAGTTCTGTGTATTTATGTCTCGTGAAGACTTCATTCAACTTAGGTCATTTCTAGTTTTTGAGCTTTCACAGGTGTTTCTGTGTTTGGGTGTTATTTACAGACACAGCATTAAGGAAATGATTGGTCATAAACATTTTCTTTGTGCTTTGGTCTAGAAACTAGGCCAGGTTGCATGCTGTTTCTTTTCTATGTTAGTGCACTGGCATAAATAGGACATGTTTTAAGCAATGAGATGTCCGGTGTGGCACGGTTTGAGACTAGACATTTTTTAAAACATGCTTATTTTTAATTCTTGATTTTGTCTTATACTAATTGAGCAGGTAGTCTTTTTAGCATAGTAAGTTTTTTTGTCTCTTGAGTACTTTGCTCTTAACTCTGTTTCTTGCTACTGGCTATGAGAATCAGCAACTGCGCATTGTTTTTGCAACCCAGGGGAAGAAAGTAAAATAGATGCTTGATAAATTGGCATTAGTGTAGTTTAGAAAGGCATTAGGTTTCTCTCTTAAGTTCCATTCCGCTTGGGAAAGCTTGACTTTTCTATTTTCATTTATTTTACGTTTACTGAAGGGTTTGCTGACTCCCAGAAACACAACAGAACAGACTTAAAGGAGAGTGGGAGAAAAGGAAACTTGATGAGAGGATCAGGCCGCGCCTGAGGGCAGATGTTCAGAGCACTCCATACGCTGAAGCCCTCGGTATTCCCTGCTCTGGGCCCCAGTCTGGCCATTCCTAGCAACAAAGTGAGAAGGGGAGCAGCACTCACCCCGTGGAGTGTCCACAGTAGAGTCTTGCGGTGGGCTCCATGGCCTCAGGCCAGGCCCTGGGGCCGCTGGCTCCAGAACCGGGGCTTGGGGGGGTCCAGATGGCACATTCTCAGTTAGGGAGGCCGGCCTCTAGGGCCATGCTCCAGCCTGACGTTGGTACTCACCTGTGAGAGGCCTGTGCTGAGGAAACTGATTACGATAATAAAATACTGATGTTTCCATATTTTTACCATAAATTACGAAATAAGGCTCTCCTTTTGAGGGGCAAAGTCTTTTTCTGATAGTTTGAGGGAACTATTTGGTGACAGAATTTTAAATTCTATTCTGTGGAGAAATTCTAGAGAGAGAGGATATCACTGTGCCCCGTGCTTGCCTTTATCCCTCGACTTTGACTTGAAAGAATCAGATTGTTGCTTCTTGTTCCTATTTCTGTTCTGGAGAAATGCAGGAAGCGCAGTAAATGCTCCTTTTTCCTCGCACGGCGTTTGTATGTGATGCTTAGAAGTTACAGGCTTGGCCAACTCTTCATTGTAACATTTTTCTTGCAAGACCGACGTGCAACTAAGAAAATTTCTCTAAGTTCTTAAACATTATTTTAGAACAGAGAGCCCAGTTGAATTGTTTCCTACTCAATTGTAGCTTTTTCCTTTTGGTCTCTTGACAGTCATCTAGGGCTTTGCTGTTGTCTGTGGCATTTCAAACTTGGTAAGTCTTTCCTGTGTTCTTTTCAGGCAGATTTCAAACTGATGTGTGATAATGCAATGACATACAATAGGCCAGATACCGTGTACTACAAGTTGGCGAAGAAGATACTTCACGCAGGCTTTAAGATGATGAGCAAAGTAAGAAACTCAGTGGCAGCAGCGAGCTACGGAAAGCAGGGGCTCTGCCCCCCGTCGCTTGTGCCCGAGGGGAGCCTCACAGTGAACACATGCTCCATCCACCCGCCACCCTCATGGTGTTGCCCCCTTTGCTTTAGGGTAGATGTCCCCGGCCGCCCTCTCTGCTCATGACCTAGTTGTGACGTCTCATTTAGGGTTGGTGGAAAGTTCCGCATCTCTTGTTCTTAAGCCTGGGTGTCAGTCTTGCTGGATGGCAGCCAGCATTGCGGGCTTGTTTTGCGTGGCTACCTCACTGAATCCAGATGGGACATCCTTGTCTTCCTTGGCCATCCTGAGTGGCTTCCCAGATCTGTGCCGTGAGCCAGGCTGCATGCGTCCCACGTAGGTGAAGGTAAAGGGGAGGCGCGGTGCCTGCCGCACTCTGGCAGTGGGTCCAGCCCCCGCAACCACCTCCCTCTGCTCCGCGTCGAAAGTTAGCTCTTAGGCCAGGTGAGGCTGTGACCATCCCCATCCCATCCCATCGTCACGGCGCCCTGGCTGTGAGGGAGAGGTAAATCCCTGCTGCTCTGTCCTTTCTGATTCTAGGAGCGGCTGTTAGCTTTGAAGCGCAGCATGTCGTTTATGCAGGACATGGATTTTTCTCAGCAGGCAGCTCTTCTGGGCAATGAGGATACAGCTGTTGAGGAACCTGTCCCTGAAGTTGTACCCGTACAAGTAGAAACTGCCAAGAAATCCAAAAAGCCGAGTAGAGAAGTGATCAGGTAAAGGCTGTGTGGAAACCGCGTTTGCTTTTGGAGTTGAGCACCACAACCAGGAAAGCAGGTGCTTTGTTGGGGAGAGAGAGTGAGTGGGAGAACGGATGTCATGTCACTTAGACATCCTTGGAGGGGCTTATTCTAGCAGGAGGAGTGTGGTCAGATGGCCCCTCCTGCCCACCAGCCACATGCACTCTGACCCAGGTGTGGTACCCTAGCCCATCCTCTCACCACTGCCCCTGTCTGCTACTGACTGGTGGTCTCTGTCTCCACATGCCGTTTGTTAAGATCATCGGCCCCTCCCTCTCCTGCACACCACCGGCTGGCAGCCAAGGCTGTGCCCTTGTCCCAGACTGTGCCGCACAAGCAGGCCCACTTTGGGCAGCCAGCATTGGCAGGGGGCTTCTTTCTTGCCATGGGGCAGACGCCCACCCCAGAACCGCTCACTTCCGTGTCTGTGTGGATGCTGGAGTGGAGCAGGTGCAGCCCGGTGGTCAGGAAGGTGTGGATGCTGCAGGGGAAGCAGGTGAGGACTGCAGGCCGCAGCTCCCTGTAGCTCTGCTCCCTCCCACAGGGAGCAGCTGACTTGGATGGTCCATCAGGGAACCTTCTTCCTTTTTCTCTAAACCCCACAGTGGTTTTCATGGGGCCTCTCTGTCTCACAGTGGCTGAGCATTGAGATCTGTCAAAGTCTGTCGCATGTCATTCCTGTAGATGCTCCTCCACCTGCCTGAGGTGGCCGCCTGATAGGACCAAAGCAAGCTAGAGTATCTCCAGGGGCCTTAGAGGCTCCGAGAGCACTTACCATAGCCTGCAGTGGGCAGAGGCGCCTGGCACAGAGCCTGCTTCGTCACATGTCACTTGCTGAATGCAGGCCTCAGGGAGTGCGGTCTCGGGACACCGCCCTCGTGGCCGTGTGTCTGACAGTGCTGTGGCTCGCTGACTTCCCAGTGTCCTGAGAGGACGGTGGCCTGTTGCCAGCCTGGGACAGATCAGGTTTGAAGGATGGTTTCTACTGAAGCGTACTGCTTTTGTGCCGTCTTGTGGAAAGTCAGGGACCGTCTGGAGTTGGTGCTGAATGTCCTTAAAGCCATTCTGATGGTCATGGCCCTCCGTTGTTTGTTTCCTTCTGACAGTGTATGTGGGACTCGCGTGGATTTAACAGGTAGGGCAGCAGCAGTGCTGGGCTCGGTGCTTCTGCTCTGAGCAGCTCCCTCCAACAGTCAAAAGGGAGAGCCGTCTTGAGACCAGCCCCTCAGGTCCTGCAGCCTTGGCTGAGGAGACGGAGGGTGCTCTGCGGCCAGAGCGTGTTGCCTGGCAACAGCCAGCAGTCTCCTCAGGTGGTCTCCCCACGTGCAGTGTGTTTCCCACCCTGCTGCCATGCGAACACTCGCCGCGTGGTTGGCTGGTGGCTGTGTCGGACCTCAGCCCCCAACTCGAGTGCGCTGCTGGCCTTCAGGGTTAGGGATTCATGGCCGCCCTTTGCCGCCTCATGGTGGCTGAGCATTGAGGGGGAATTGAAGCTGGTGTCGGCCAGCATGCTCGGCCGTGGGGGGTCGTATCCTGGCGGACCCGCCGCAGGTTGAGTTTGGGTATTTCTGGTGCTGTGGCCCCACCCTTGCCTGTGGCATCCAGGCCCGTTAGATGGATCCCCAGCTGTCAGTCTGCAGTCGGCAGAGCGTGCCGAGCTCCGGCCCTTACCTTCACCTGGTGTCGCAGAGTGTGCATCGGCGATGGGCTCACGCAGCTGCCTGAGTGGAGCTCATGGGGCTCTCTCTCCTGTGTCGGGTTGCCAGGTTGGCGCTGTAGGTCAGGCAAGGCCAGGGCCGCTGTCATGGGCAGGGCTTGCCCTCGGTCTGCACCTGTCCCTAGGCCATTCAGACCCACACCCAGGCAAGTGCCCAGGGTGGAAAGGAGCCTACTCGCTTGCTTCTAGAACCTTCCACACTCCTTGGGTGCTGCAGCCTGCGCCCCTCAGCTGTTTGAGAACTGCTTCAGGTGGAACCTGGGGCCACTTGCTGACGTCCTTGTGTGTTCTTCTTGCCACCTAGCGGCCACAGCAGAGGGGGCTGCTGTCCACCCAGCCCCGCAGCATCAGACCTCAGGCGAGCGGCCCCGCCCATCCTGCAGGCCTTGCTGTGAGCCCTGCGTAGTCACGTAGTCACGAGTGCTTTTCCAGTCGCTTTTCTGATGAGGGCTTTAAGGACTAACCAGTGCGTGCATCTGTTATTTTGTTGCTTTTGTTGTTAAAGTGACTGCACTTTAACTGAGTTTTCACCGCGTTGGAAAACAGGGAGTCTGTGTAGTTGGCTTACACTTACTCTGTATTTTAATACAAGTGTCTTATTTTGTTGCTTGGTTAGGGTGAAAGGGATGCTTTGAGACCTGAAAGGAGATAGGTACGCTCTGCCAGCTCTGTGTCTGAGGGCAGGGTCACAGAGGCTGGGTTAGGTGCCAGTGCGTGGGGCACAGGTGCGCAGTGGGGACGCTGCCTCCAGGTGACTTGGTTGTCCCCACCTCACAGCTGCATGTTTGAGCCTGAAGGGAATGCCTGCAGCTTGACGGACAGTACCGCAGAGGAGCACGTGCTGGCGCTGGTGGAGCACGCGGCTGACGAGGCTCGGGACAGGATCAACCGGTTCCTCCCAGGCGGCAAGGTAGTGCTCTCTGGCCACCGAGAGAGGGTGCTGCGTGGCCCCCGACTCTCCGTGTGCCTCTCCCTCTGGGTTGGTGCTGTGTGATCCAGCACAGCCACCGGGATCCAGAGGTCAGCGTGGGGCCCCGACGGGAGGCCTGGGTCAGACACACACAAGGCTGGTCTCTTCAGTCGGGGTCCGGGTGCCTCTGGCAGGGCCGCCACTGGTGTTTCATGCATCATGGAGGCCTCGTGGTCACTGACCTCATTTCCTTGATGGAGGCCCTGCTGCAGGCTCATCCTTTCTCTTGGAGTGAATGCTGACTTCTGTGTCTCTGTCACTGGGTGTTGACGTGAGTCACTGCCTCATGTTATTCCAGCGGGGACTGGTGTTGGATCCACAGATGGTCCATGATAGGCCACCGACCCTGTTCCCGTGGCTCCTGCCACAGATGGTCTGTGTGGTGGTGGAGCCCACTCAGCTGACTGCACTCTCCTTTCTGGCAGGAGACGTTCTAGACCCAGTGTCTCCAATGGAAACAGCACAGGCTGTCTGCAGTCTCAGGCTTCCTACTAGCCCTGATAAGAGAAGTAGAACAGTGCAGGTGACATTAATCCCGGCAGGTTTTATTTCACCTCTATATCCAACGTTTTGTTTCAACATGTAGTCCGTAGAAAACGTTAACTTGAACTATGGTTTTTTTTCATAGTGAGTCTTCAAAATGCACATAGGATGGGATGTAAAGAATGCTGAAGTGGGGGCATTTCAGAGGCGTCTGCTTCTGTTTGCCTGCACCTGGTGGGAAGTTGCAGTGGTCTGTGTGGCTCGTTTGCTGGGAGGTTGTGGTCTGCGTGGCTCGCGTGTTGGGAGGTTGCGGTCTGCGTGGCTCGTGTGTCAGGAGGTTGTGGTACGCGTGGCTCGTGTGTCGGGAGGTTGCAGTCTGCGTGGCTTGTGTGTTGGGAGGTTGTGGTTTATGTGGCACACGTGTTGAAAAGTTGCTGTGGTCTGCGTGGCTTGTGTTGGGAAGTTATGGTTTGTGTGGCTCATGTTGGGAAATTGTTTGCATGGCTTGCCTGTTGGAGATTGTGGTCTGCGTGGCTTGCACTGTAGTTCTTTTGGACAGCCTTGTTCTGCACTCTGTGCTTCAGCCCTGGAATTGCCACATTCTCCAAGGAGCCCTGGTTTCTTTACTAGAGAGCCTTGTTTAGAAGCCAAGACCTGGGTGCTGGGTGAAGCCCTCTCTGCAGATAGAGCTGGGAAATGCCTGTGCACGTGTCTGCACCACATATGTGAACACTGTGCAGACGGATTCTGTTGGCACCTGTGTTTACATGTGTTGAAAACTTTTTACAGTGAAACTTCCAGTTCCATCCTGCACTGTGGGTCCACCCCACTTCTCCCTTTCGGTTTTGTATCTGCACCCTGAGGACCTGACTCCCTAATCTGTGTATCAAATCCATGTCCCATTGTACCTGATCTTCCACCTCTCCCCCAGGGCCCTGGCCACCCTGTGGGCTCTGATACTTTGCCTGGATCGGCAGTGGAAAGCTGCCCCCACACAAATATCTGGCTCCTTTCAGGCCAGGTGGCTGCCCTGCCCACAGCATGGACATGACCCTTGCACTGGAGCCCAGCCAACCCCTGCGTGACAGCTGTCTTCCCCCTTGACCCCCACATCTGCACACACCAGTGCCGCCTCTGCCTGGATCCTCCTGATGGCCTGTACACAGACCTAGGGTTGGGGGTGGCGGGTTTTTAAATGAAAACCAGTACCGCACATGCTTGAGAGCCGGAGCTGCCTGCCGTCAGGGCAGTGCCATGCTGACCTGCCGACCATTCCATTTGTCAAGGCTCCTGAGCAATTTTAAATGCTTGTGGGTGAAGGTTTTTGTTTCAGCTGTTCCCCCTTTAGCAGGGCCATGGGGAGCCTAAGAGTTCTCCTCGTGCCTGTGTGTACTCTGCTGTTGCCGGTGAGTCAAATTCCAGGGAATACCGTGTGGGGCCCTCTGGTGTTTGTTCTTGGACACACTTGGTTTTACCCCCATTAAGCCCTGCTTGCTGGCCTTCGTTTCATTTGAGCTGCGCTGCCCCTCCTGAGGGACAGATGCTCAGGCAGTGCTTCCTTCCAGATGGGCTATCTGAAGAGGAACGGGGACGGGAGCCTGCTCTACAGCGTGGTCAACACGGCCGAGCCGGACGCTGATGGTGGGTGCCCGCTCGGGGCTGGCTTTCTGCTGTCTGTACACTGTTTTTCGGGCCTCCATTCATGTTCTGTGATGAAAAGCCGAGCCATTGGCCAGGGGGCAGCATGAGAAGCTGCCCGGCTTCCCGTCCCTGCGCACACCCCGATGTGACACGTTCTCCGAGTAGAGGCGTGGACGGCCGTCTCGCAGGGCTGGGGTGCTGGTCAGACCTCGGTCAGGGCTCCTTGGGAGCAGGGGCACTCGAGCCTCATTCCTGAAAAGCTGGCGAGAGGCCTTTAAGGCCGAACCTCACTAGCATCAGGAAGGGTTCACACCCCGAGCTTTGTCTTCATTAAAGACCAGAGTGCCGGCCCACCTTGCGGCTTGAATCTGGAAAGCAGTGTTAGGAAAAAAAGAGCTGTTAGATGATTATGTCCAGGACAGTGTTGAAGGATGGCGCGCACTAGGCCTGTCCAGCCCATCAGGGGCGCTTTCTTGGCCTGGAAGTAATGAAGAGGCTTGTCCTTTGAATAAAAGTGTGACGCACTTGAGTTTGAAACCACGCACAGGCTCACACGAGGAACACGCAGCCCGACAAGGGTTGCCTTTAGATTTTCCGCTTCCCTCACTCTCACCCGCATGCCTGCTGGTGGTCTTTCACCCGCTCCAACATGCCAGTGTGTGAAGAATATAAACTGGCTGATCTATTTAATCTCCAGCTTATTTTCATAAAGAGGATAGACTGTTGATCCATATTTAGCTTAAGAGAGTGTTGAGACCGAGGTACCGGTTGGGAACTGAGGAACTCCTGCTCTGATGCCACGAGTGGTGTGTGGATGGTGACTTGAGCGTGGCAGACGTGCTGTCAGATTCATGCGTTCCGGTTGCACACGCCACCATTTCGCTGTTAGAGCACATAGGACAAGATTTCTTCTTGGAGTTGTTGAGTGATCTATTTGAAAATGTTCTCAAAGTATTGCTGGTGTGGTGGCCTAAGATGCGATATTTTTTATTGTGTTGACTTTGGGGTGATAAATGAAATTGAAATGCAGTTAGTTTTGAGAATGGTAGTTGGCTTTTGCAAATTCATTTTCAGGTGATCATTCTAAAATCCCTCCACTCCCACCAATCAAATCCACTGTGATGTGGAAGAAAGGGCTCGTGGCACTGCACGGGGCACCGCGTTGGGGTCACGCCTGCCGCTCACGGCCCGCCATGTCCGTGTTGCAGAGGAGGAGACCCACCCGGTGGACTTGAGCTCGCTCTCCAGTAAGCTGCTCCCAGGCTTCACCACGCTGGGCTTCAAAGATGAGAGAAGAAACAAAGGTAAATCCATAGTCCTGTCCCAGGCGCCGGCTGGAGCAGGGGTTTAGGGGAGTGATGGCAAATACTGCTGATTCCTGCTTCAGGGTTTCCTCACTTGCCTGGATTCCTATTTTCACATGGGTAGGATTGAGATCAGTTACAGTGACAGGAACAAAACTTGTGTTGGATGGTTTGCTGGGGACACACACAGCGGGCACCTTGGTTGCATCACTGGAATTCACCTTGGTCAGTGCTGTGCCGTCCTTGTGTTTCTGTCCCTGTCACGTTTACTGAACATCCTTTCGGGGATCAGAATGTGTGGCCCCTGGGCCTCGGGTCTGGCCTGTGTTCTGTTCTCCATCTGCACGGCTGTCTCCTGGCTGCACTGCTGCTGGGACCTCCCGTACGGCCCCACCCTCCACTTCTCTGCCTCTGCTGGGTCCCTTCTGTGCAGACAGCCGCGTGGACCCTGTTCCTGCCGGCCCTTTCTCCTGCAGCCACTCACACCGTCTGCTAATGGGACAGCTCCCTCTTCCCTCCAAACCATGGCCTTGGCCCAAGAGCTTCCTTTTTTCTGGAATGTTCTTTCCTCCAGCTCCAGGTGCTGGAATTCTGCCTGGTCTGGGTCTCCTGTTAAAGGACCCGGTCCCTCCACAGGGAAGGATCCTCTCACCTTGACCACTTGTGTTCATCAGCCCCTGCTCCCTGCTTCCTTTCGGGGCTCTTATGGTTGTTGATACTTTTTTTGTTGTGTTTGACACACTCCTCGTTCTCATCCTCTAACACAGTTGTCAACCGCAGCACTTCTGTCCCTGGGGACGTTTGGCAGCATCCGGAGACGTGTTGATGGTCCTGGTGGGGTGGGGCGTGCTGCTGGCATCTGGTGGGGAGACGCCAGGGGTGCTGCTTCACGCCCTATGGGACTCTGCACAGCACACCTGGCGCGTGTGCCCCGCAGAGAGAGCTGGCCCTGGGCGGGCGTGCTCCCTGCGGTGTGTGTTGGTTGGGATCCTCCACACTGACGGACGGTGCCCTCCGCCCACGTCTCCACGCAGCTCTTTTACTTGTGGAGCTCACCTCTTTGCAGAGAGCTCATTTCCCTGCGGTCTTTGGCCTGCAGAAGTAAAACGAGGGTGAATTACACCCCTGCTGGTTACTAACACATGGAAAACTTACACTCAGGAGCGAGAATTTTGTGGAGAGCAAGTGAGGCGAGACTGGGGTGCTGACTGCCAGCCAGGCGGTCCCTCAGCCCCTGCAGAAGCAGGATGGGGCCTGCACACCGAGTCCTTCCAGTGAGCCCAGTGATGCTGTCTTTCTCCTCTTCCTCCCAGTCACCTTTCTCTCCAGTGCCACTACTGCGCTTTCGATGCAGAATAATTCAGTATTTGGTGACTTGAAGTCGGACGAGATGGAGCTGCTGTATTCAGCCTACGGAGATGAGACAGGCGTGCAGTGTGCGCTGAGGCAAGTGTCGGCCCCGGGGAGCCCTTGGCTGCCGTGCGGCTTGAGCTGCATCCTGGTGTGGGACCCAGAGCCCCACATGTGTGCGGGTGGGGGAAGAGCCATCCCGCGGCCGTCCAGATGGCAGCTCAGGTCTTCCTGTTGCTTTCCGTCACCCACCCAGGTCTGCCACAGGCCAGTCCTGAAATTTGGGTAACTCAGAATTGCAAGAAGGCGGTGATCAGGACGTAGCTTGTGAAGGGGTTGGGGGTGTATTCAGCGCACTGAATGGTTTTGGATTGTGTTTCTTAAGTGACTGTGCCAGCTCAGGCTGTAGTGACAAGGTGCCAAAGACTGGGGTCACAGTCCTGGGGGCTGCTGTCTACCATGAAGGTGTGGGCAGGGCTGGTTCCTCCCGAGCCCTCTCTCCTGGGCCTATAGGTGCTGTCTTCTCCCTGTGCCTTCCCAGAGCCGTGCTGTGTCCTCAGCTGTCCGGGAGACCCGACCGTTGTGCAAGGACCCTGGTCGCATTGGATCAGGGCCACCCTAATGGCCTCATGTCACTGCAGTTACCTCTGAAGGCCATAAAGGCCTCAAGTATAGTCACATTTGGAGGCACTGGGGTCAGGATTTCAACTTGCAAACTTTGAGTGGGAGACATAGTTCAGGCCGTGGCAGACTAAAGTATAATAACAAAAATCACAAATGTAGTAGCTGCTTTTCCACAGAATGTTATCATGTGTATTTTTTGTTTTCTGTGGCAAAATAAATGTGGGTCACTCTTGTAAAATTTTAGCAGTTTGTTATAGGGAAAGCAACTTAATTTTGCTAGCCTCTAAGAAATGGAATCTTGACATCAGGTCTTCATTTTATTCCAACAAGAATGCAGAATACATTTGAAAAATAAATAATCCAGTTAGCGCTTCATAAAATAAGTGAAAACCTGACCCCGATATTTGTGTCAAAAAAGGAAGTAAACGTGGAAAATGAAGAGGAAATTCTAGTAGGAGACGATGGCGTCATAACTCAGAAATTAAAGAGTTGGTCGCCGCCTGCCCTTTCGCCAGCCCTCACCTCACCCCTGCTGTGGGGCCTCTGCCTAGCCTGGGCCAAGGCTGCAGCTCCCCTGGTGCCATCCTGTCCGTAGTTGGCTCCTCTGTCCACAGATCCTGGCTCTTTCAGGACATCAGTCATCTGTTGTCCATGTGGTGCGTCATCAGCGGACTGTGTGCACCCCCCATCTTCCCCGGCTGTGTGCTCCCCCTGCCTTCCCCGGCTGTGTGCTCCCCCTGCCTTCCCCGGCTGTGTGCTCCCCCTGCCTTCCCCGGCTGTGTGCTCCCCCTGCCTTCCCCGGTTGTGCACATCCCCCGCCTTCCCCAGCTGTGTGCTCCTAGAACGCGTCAGGTTCCATGTTCTGTGAAGAAAGATCATTCTGACCCCCCTGCCTTGCGGCTGCAGGGAAAACACTCAGAAGCACATCTTCTAGGGCCTGGTGTGGGCTGTGTGGTCCCTCGCCAGCCTCGGTGCACAGACACCCAGATCCTCTGCCCCCTAGCGCTTTTCCCGAGCACACTGCGAGTGCTGAGCTTGGCCTGGCCTGGGCTGTGGGTGTTTTAACAAAGACGTGGAGTCTCCTTGTTGCCTCCTGTGACTGTCGTTCAGCTTCTGACTGGCAGCCGTCCCTGTTCCTCTCTGCGAGGGTCTTTGGAGTCTGGGGAGCCCTTCTGAGGCCCTTGCTTGTTGCTTTGATTCTAAGACTACGCATTTTTGTTCCTGGCCTACTTTTTAAATTGTGTTATATTTTACTTTTTAAGCTGTTTCATTTATATGGCCAAGAGTCAGGATGATGCTAAAAGGAGAGCCTTGGAAGTCTCGGCCCACCCCTGCCCCACGCGCCCCTTCCTCCCCGGCAGACGCTGCCCGCCACCGTGCTTCCGTCCACACCCACTTGTGTATTTAAACGCATAACTAGTGGAAAGATAGGAGTGTGCTTTTACGAATGATAGCACAGCACGCGTGTTTCTAGGCTGTGTGTGTGTGTATTCATGCTGTTCTCCCCCTCCCCCCCAGAGATCTTTTTAACCTTTTTGGGTCATGGACCACTTTGAAAATCTAATGAGAACTATCAGCCACTCCCCCAAAAATACCCACTCTGGGAGGGTCACAAGGGACTGAGGAGCTGCGCTGACACGGCAGGCTTCTGTGATCAGGGCCGCCGCGAGGGCCAGGCAGCAAGGGCTTGGCGTGGAGCACACAGTCTGCCTTTCAGCATGCTTCTCCTGCGGCCCCTCTAGCCTGCAGGAGTTTGTGAAGGATGCTGGGAGCTACAGCAAGAAAGTGGTGGATGACCTCCTGGACCAGATCACAGGTGGAGACCACTCCAGGACGCTCTTCCAGCTGAAGCAGGTGGGCTGCACTCGCACTGGGGAGGGGCAGGTGCCCTTGGGGTGCTGCTGGTGGGAAGAGCTTGTGGTCTGACCAGGCTCTCAGGGATGAGGAGCTGTCGCAGGGACTCTGCTGCCGGCTCCTCGTCAGGATCTGCGCGCTGCTCTGCACGGGCGGGCGTCCGTCCTTCAGAGACCAGCTCCTTGTCAGCATCTGTGTGCTGCTCTGCACGGGCGGGCGTGCCCCAGACACCGTGACTGTGTGCTCACCACTCCCAGTGCACTTCGTAACTCTCTATTCCCATCTTCATCTCTCATCTCTGTCACTTCCCTTCATCTTGAAGAATTTAAAAGAATACTTCATGTAGTTCAGGCTTACTGACAGTGAACCCTCAGCATTGGCTTGTCTGAGAGTCTTTATTTCACCTTCATTTTCCCTGGGTGTGGAATTTTAGATGATCTTTTTTCCCGTCTACTGTAAAATACATTTGATTTGCATCTTTGCTATAAAAAAGCATCTGAAGTCATTCTCATCTTTGTTTTCCACATGTGATGTGTCTTTTTGGCAAACTGCAGCTCATAGGCCAGATCTGACCTGCAGTCTGCTTTTGTACAGGCCACAAACCAAGAATGTCTTTTGCATCTTTAAAAGGCTGTTTAAAGAAAAGAAAAGGAAGAAGATGCTGCAGGCAGCGTGCGCCTCACAGAGCCTCGGCTACTCCCTCCTGGGCCCTAGGCAGGACGGGGTGCTGGCCGGTGCTCTAGGAGCTTTTAAACCTTTATCTTTCTTTATCAGTGGTTTTCAGCATTGTATTTTCCAGGTGCTTTGTGTTCTACTTAGCATTTGTTGTTTCTTGGATCTGTCTGTAGTTCTCATCATATTTGGAGGATTTTTAGCCATTACTCAAATGTCATTTTCCACCGCTACCTCTTCCTCCTCCTGCTGGACTGTGGCACGCTGAGGACAGCTCGTGTTACCTCACATGGCACAGACACTGCTGCTGCACCAGGCAGGTGCAGAGTAGTTGCTGATGCTGTGGGCTAAGTTCACTAACGTGTTCTCTGGCCACACCTGAACCTGTTATCCGAGTTCAGTTTTCAGTGGTGATGCTGCCCCTCGCTGCTCACCGCTGGGGCTCTGTTTGCTGCTTTTGTGTATCTTCTCTTCTCTCGTGTTATGTGTATGTTTTCCCTTACATCCTTGAGCAATGTTCATCATATTAATTGCAGATGCTTTTGAAGTCCTCAGTCACTGACTCTGTCACCTCTGCCGTTTCTGGTTCTGTTTCTCTTTGCCACTTTGCTGCACTTGGAGCTGTGGGCCTTTGTGCACGTGCCTGGTGGACAGTCCAGACCCTCGCTGTCTGATAAAAAAGCACTGTTCCCATGGCCGATGGGAAATTGGAATGTGGCCAGTCTGAATTTAGATGTGATGTGTGAGCTACAAACGAGATCTTAAAAAACTAATACGAAAAGAAACGTAAAAATATGAGTAACGATTTCTTATGGCCTACATGTTGGAATAAACACGTTTTCAATAAATTTGTCTAAGTAAAATGCATTAGTTAATTGAATGTTAAGAGTCATTTTAATGTGGCAGCTAGAATTTTAAGAGCTGGGTACCGTGGCGTGCACCTGTGATCAGTTCCTCAGGGGGCTGAGGTGGGAGGATCACTTGAGGCCGGGAGGTGGAGGCACCTCTGCACTCCAGGCAATAGAGCAAGACCCTGTCTCAAAAACAAAAGGTAAGGAAAGCGTTGAGAATGAGGGGTGTGCTCGCGTTATGTCTGCTGGGCAAGGCTGATCTGGGTTCTTGCCCTCTTCCAGAGAATATTGAGGATCGTTTGGGCAGTTGTTACTTGTGGATGTCCTGATCATGCCGGGCTTGTCTGGGGTGGGTCCAGGGCAGCCTTATTCTAGGGTTCGTGTGGCCTTAATACTCAGGAGTGGCCCTTTGGAGAGCTCTTGGGCCCTGACTTTTCCGCGTAGCCTCTGCTGTGGGTGGAGTTCGGATGAGTCTCTGTCCCGCGCAGGCTCTGAGAACGTTTGGCTCGTGGCTCCCGAGGAGTGGTCAGTCCCTTGACCGCACGGTTTCATCTGTGCTTGTTACAGGTGAACTGGGGTCCACGTGCCTGGTGCAGGAATCCCAGGCACCCACGCCAAGGTTTTGTTGTGGTAGAAAGGAGACGTGTATTTGCAGGGCACCAAGCAAGGAGGGCCAGGAAGCTCGTGGGTAAATCCGCTGCTGCAGGACTCGAGCTGGTCTCAGACACCTGGCCATGTTCCAGGTGGAACCCACCAGGCCCTTTTTACCCTAAGCTGCCCACAGGATCTAGGCACATCTTTTTTCTTTTGTTTGAAGCCACCCGAGGCTGCTGAAACAGCGTCGGCGTCCTCTCTCTCTGTCCTCTCCATCTCACCCCGTGAGGTGCTCTCCCTGGCACACGGTCCTGGCACTGAGGAGTGGGCTGGCCGTGGTTGGGTCAGTGGCTGGTGATGAAGAAGCCTTGCAGGACCCCCAGCCTGAATCCATGACGATGGCGTGACTGGGGAGCAGAATTGGCAGAAGTGCACCAGCCGTTTTTACGTGTGTGTAATGTCAGTGAATTGTCCGTTTCTGTACAGTCGCTCTGGAAAAACTAGTTTCTCTCCTCATTTACTTTGCAGAGAAGAAACGTTCCCATGAAACCTCCAGATGAAGCCAAGGTGAGTTTTTGAACATGGAAGGGCAAGCCTAACGTTAGGATTCTTGTAGGGAAAGTTGTGTCCAGCCTTGGAGGTGGGAAGGACTGTGTGTACGATGGCCTTTAGAAACGGAGTCCGTTTCTGATCAGTGAGATCAGGTGTTTCTCCTGCTCTTTTCATGACTTGAGGTGAGTGGTGTGAAGCACAGTATGTTCTCCCAAATTCAGAAATGGTGGTTTCAGAGCGGTTGGCCCCGCTGGGTGCTGTCCTCATGGGACACCCTTGCAAGGGGTGGGCAGGATGGGCCTGCTCGGGACCTGCTTGGTGAGTAGCAGGTGTTGTCCCAAGCACAGTGGGCTCTGGGGCCAGTGTTAGCAGGGCAGTGCTGTGAGCCCGATTGGCAGGCGTATGTCTCTGGGAGTCAGCAGGCATGGGCTTTGGTCTGAGGTCCCTGGAAACCTGGAGAGACCCCTTCCCATCTGTCCGAGGGCAGAGGCCGGGCTGCCGGGAGCTGATGAGAGAGTGTGTGTTAGCGTGGCTGTAGTCTAGCCCCGAGGACACGCCTTGCTGGGAAAGGAAAGGGAACGTGGTGTGCTCTGTGAAGCGCCTGAAAAATAGTGCCTTAAATTCCGTGTGTCTTCCTGTTGCATAATGTCCCTTCCCAATTTCTTGAGCCCCAAAAAGTTAGTAAAGGATTATTAGTTCACATTGTTGGTCTGAGTAGGTTTTCCTTTGATGTGGATTTGCGTCATGAGCTCAATCCTGACAGTCCCTTGAACAGCAGCTGCAGTGAACATGGTTGTTCTTGTCACTTACTGAGGGGTGGATTCACGTTTAGCAAATAGAGTGATTTCAGTAGCGACTATTAACTAACATTTCGTTTTTCGTTTGATGTTTCATTTGCACCTGATGCGTGTCTGTCCCCACAGGTTGGGGACGCCCTAGGAGACAGCAGTGGCTCTGTTCTGGATTTCATGTCGATGAAGTCGTATCCCGACGTCTCTGTGGATATCTCCGTGCTCAGCTCTCTGGGTGAGTTGTAGCAGGGCCTTTCCCACGGGACCTGGTGAAAGTGTGAGAGGAAGAAAACACTTGGCCTCCACCTCTTCTCCCTTCCTGACTAGACAGGATGCAAGGAAAATGTTTTGTTACAGTATTTGGTGTTTGTCCCAGGTTTTTGGCCCATAGCTCCTAAAACCTGTGGAATCTCCTGAGTGTTAAGTGTCTTTTTTAAGCTAATGAGTAGTGTTGCAGCCCCTGGGTAACCTCAGGATGGGGTCTGGCCGATCCCCAGTGGCTGTGGATTTCATCAGTGTTGCCTACCACCGCCATGAAATCCCAAAAGCTGGGGTTCCCTTGGGAGCCTCCTCAGTGCTGGATGCCTGGAGGCCCTGGGAAGAAGGCAGCCCCTTCCCACGGGTACCCCTTTGCATTGCTCCTCAGTGCTGGACGCCTGGAGGCCCTGGGAAGAAGGCAGCCCCTTCCCACGGGTCCCCCTTTGCATTGCTTCCACCTGGGGCTGATCCGTATCCTGGGTGCCACCCCGCATAATAAGCCGGGTGTTTCAACAGAAGAGTCGAATTCTGCAGAGTATTTAGAGAGATTATTTCTGAGTGAAATATGAAGACCGTGGCTGTGACATGGTCCCAGGAAGTCTCAAGAGCATTTGCCCAGGAGGGCTGGGCTGCAGCTTGTTTTGGTGTGTTTTAGGGAGACAGAGGACATCGGTCAGTACATGTCAGGTGTTACATTGGTTCGTTTTGGAAAGGCGGGACAACTTGAAGTGAGGAACTTCGGGTCATCGGTGGATTCAGAGATTTCCTCATTGGCGTTTGGCTGAAAGGGTTAAGCTCTGAAGAGCTGAAGTCAGAAAGAAATGTGCGTGCTTAAGATAAGGGTTTGTAGAAGCCAAGGTTCTTGTCACACAGATGAAGCCTTCAGGTAGCAGGCTTCAAAAAGAATAGAGTAGATGGCAAGTGTCGCTTATCAGGCCCTGAAAGGTACCAGATTCTTAGTTAAATCTCTCCTGGGTCAGGAAGAGACTTGGAAGGGGAAGGAGATTCTCTACAGAATGTAGATTTTCCCCATAAGAGACAGCTTTGCAGGGCCATTTCAAACTATGTCAAAGACATGTATTTTGAGTTACAATACTCAGTTTCTTTCAGGGCCTGCCATCTATCACGTGATGCTGTACTGGAGTTGGATCGGAATGTGGTGTCTTATTACCACAGAGTCTGCTTTGTCAGCCTTAAGATTTCTGGTTTCATGTTAATGCTGGTCAGCTGTGCCTGAATTCCAAAAGGGGGATAATGAGGCAGGTCCAATCCCGCTTCACATCATGGCTGAACCCATGTTCCAGGTTGACTTTGGAGTGCCCGTAGCCTAGAGTGGGAGTCCGTTCAGTCCGTGGGGCTTAGCATTTTATTTTTCGTTTACAGATGTTTCCCTGACTTCTGTGAGTCACTCTAGCAAATTCGTAGAACTCAAGTAAGGACTTGTGGCAACGCCATTTGGTAGCTGGTTAGTCGGAAGCACAGACCACAGCCTGGGGCTTTCGGTTGGCATCAGCCGGTGGGGCAGTCCTGGAGACTGAGCCCTCACCTGGGAGGCTGCCTGTGCAGCGCCTCCCAGCTGTTCTGACCTCCAGCGGCATTTGTGGAGCCTGGATCCATGGGTCCCACTGGTTCCCATGGTGACATTCCACCTGTCTCCACTGGCTCTGTTCAGGCACTTATGGCCATGATTTATTATAGGGGATGGGCGCCAACAGCAGCAGAGGGACAAGAGCGTGGGTGACGTCTGAGGGAATCCAGCGTGAGGCCCAGATCCGCTCCCAGCAGAGGCACATGGGACGTGCTTAATTCCCAGGAGTGAGCTGTGAGAACACGTGTGAAATGCCCACCAGGGAAGCTCATCAGAGGCTTGGTGCCCAGGGTCACTGGGGTCTGGTCACAGGGCACCCCCTTGCCAGGCAGGTACCAAAATCCAGACCCCAGAGGGAAGGTGAGCTTTAGCATAAACCGCTCTGTTCCTGTCGTTGGAGCTGTGAACAATCCCTAGCACGGTGGGGGGACCCCAGACACCAGCCGTGACTGGCCTCGCCTTCCAGGGGACCCTGGCACCGGGCTGCTGTGACAGCACTTTTCTGCACAGCAGCTATTTTTCTCAACGCTTCTGAGATTTTGACCTTATTACTACTTTTCAGCAGCTCGGTGCTGAAGTGCTGTGGTGTGTTAGTCTGTCCTCACACTGTTGTAAAGAACCACCTGAGACTGGTCATTGGTGAAGAAAAGAGGTTTAAGTTCCTCAGGCTGGCTGGGAGGCCTGGCTGGGAGGCATCAGGAAACTTACAGTCATGGCGGAAGATGGAGGAGAAGCATGCGTGTCTTCACATGGCAGAGCAGGAGAGAGCGCAAAAGGGGAAGTGCTTTAAACAACCAGATCTCATGAGAAGTCACTCCACTATCGTGAGAACGGAGAACAGCAAGGGGGAAATCCATCACCATGATCCTTCCACCAGGACCCTCCCCTAACATTGGGAATTACAATTCAACGTGAGATGTGGGCGGGAGTACAGAGCCAAACTAGATCACTCTGCCCCTGACTCTTCTCAAATCTCTTGTCTTTCTGACATTGCAAAACACAGTCATGCCCTCCCAACAGTGCCCCAAAGTCTTAACTCATTCCAGCATTAACTCAGAAGTCCAGAGTCTAAAGTCTTATCTGACACAAGGCAAGTTCCTTCTGCCTGTGAGCCTGTAAAATCAAAACCAAGTTAGTTAATTCCAAGATACAAATCGGGTACAGGCATTGGGTAAATAGACCCATCCCAAGAGGGAGAAATCAGCCAAAACAAAGGGGCTGCAGGCTGCAAATCTGAAACCCAGCAGGGCAATCATTATATCTTGAGGCCCCCAGATAATCTTTGATTCCTTGTCTCACATTCAGGCCACACTGATGCGAGGGATGGGCTCCCATGGCCTTGGGCAGCCCCGTCCTTGTGGCTCTGCAGGGTACAGCCCCTGTGGCTGCTTTCCCGGGCTGGTGTTGAGTGCTTGCAGCTTTTCCAGATGACATGGTGCAAGCTGTCAGATGTACCATTCTGGAGTCTGGGGGACAGTCGCCCTTTTCTCACAGCTGCACTGGGCAGTCCCCCGGTGGGGACTGTGTCTGCCGTGAGCTCGTCCACTCAGCTTCCAGAACAATTGTTGTCCTGAGCAGAGAGGTCAGATCTGGATGGGCAGTGCACTCCTGCCCTTAGGGTGGATGGGCCGGCTGAGCTTAGCTGACGTCGGGTCTTGTCCTATTTATACAGGGAAGGTGAAGAAGGAGCTGGACCCCGACGACAGCCATTTGAACTTGGATGAGACAGCCAAGCTCCTGCAGGACCTGCACGAAGCACAGGCAGAGCGCGGCGGCTCTCGGCCGTCGTCCAACCTCAGCTCCCTGTCCAACGCCTCCGAGAGGGACCAGCACCACCTGGGTGAGACGCCCCCACCCACGCCGCATCCCCAGAGACCCCAGCACGGTCAATGTGACGTCTAGACTAGGTAGTGGGCAGCATTTTCGTTGTGGAAAGGCTGGAGGCTGCAGAGGCAGCTGTGTTGTTGTGGAGGTCGGTTTCCACAGACTCCTCAGGTCCCAGCCTCAGGGTGCAGAGCCGGAGCAGGAGCTGGGATGCTGGCCTGGCTGCACGCTGGATTACAGGCTTTCTGCCAGATTCCGTCCCCAGTTGTGTCCACCCCTGTGCCCTCTGTGGACCCTGGTTCCAGTGTTTCTGCTGGAGAGAGAGCATGGCTTCCTTGGCCGTGTGTCCTGTAGGGGTTTTGGTGGTGGTGGGTGGGGGTTTGTTCTCACGTGTAAACACTGAATCACTCCGTCGACAGAGTTAATCTTGACAGTTTTTCAGCTGCAGAGGTTTAGCTACAACCATCTGGAAAAGGACCAGTATTTCGATCCCATTAACCTTACGATCAGGGTGTTAACTAAACAGTGCATGGAGCGAGCTCTGGAGGGCTGTGGGTCAAAGTCTGAGGCCCCTGATATCCCAGTGTGACTTTGAGGAACTGCCCTGGGGTCTGGGCTGGGTCTGAGGGACTCCTGGCCGAGGAGCTTTCTCTCCTTCAGGAGCGGCATCCGTGTTGTGTGCCGGGGTCAGGGCTGACCCCTCGCTCCAGGGTCTCCACACACAGCCCTCCCTGGCAGGGAGTTAGAGGTGCCCCTGTGTCCTGGGAGTCCCTGAGCCCTGGCGGTGGGTCATGAAGCAGACATTGGGCTCCAGGAGCCCCACGTGTGCTGCGGGTCTGTCCTGTATGTTAAGTCCTGTGTTCTGAAAATTGCAGGAAGCCCTTCTCGCCTGAGTGTCGGGGAGCAGCCAGATGTCACCCACGACCCCTATGAGTTTCTTCAGTCTCCAGAGCCTGCGGCCTCCACCAAGACCTAACTCTAGACCACCTGCAGCTCTTTTGTTTCATTTTTTTAGTTTTATTTTGCATGTGTAGAGTTTTTGTCATCGGACAAGGACTTTGATCTTCCCCCTCTGGCATGCGGGAAGCAACCCTGGGGAGGTAACGAATTGTCTGTGGTATCATGTCAGCGAGAGAGTCTCTGTGCCCAGCCCCGTGAACCCGGGGGAGTGGAGTCATACGCAGAGGCCGTGTGGCCATCGTGTCAGCGAGAGAGTGTGCACAGCCCCGTGAACCCAGGGGAGTGGAGTCATGCATGAAGGGCGTATGGCCGGGCCGCGGAACCGTGTGCAATCTGTGTCCAAATATCACGTGTGGCTCCAGCCCTTGTTTCTGCCAGTGTAGACACCTCTGTCTGCCCCCCTGTCCTGGGGTCGCTCTTGGGAGGCACAGGCGTGGGTGTGTCTGGCCTCCTTCTCTTATCAGTCCTGCGTGTTCCTCTCATTGTTTGTGTTTCCCAGGCAGGCCGTGGTAGGGGCCTCGCAGGGGCCAGTGGGGAGCGCAGGGCCAGGCTGGGGTGAGGAGAGCCCCCCCCGTTTTCTGTTCATTTGATGAGCCTGAGAAAGGAGTGCTTCTGCCTGCCCGTTACAGTGGAGCGTTCCGTGTCCATAAAACGTTTTCTAACTGGATGTGTTTACTGGGTGCCCGTTCATATTAGTCTTTGCAAAATGCCATAAACACAGCTCCCAATCACAGGACACAGAGCGCCAAAGCGCACCCGACTGCTCCCCACACGCAAGGGTGCTGTGGCCTGTCAGCCGGTGGTGGTCCTCTGGCCCGGCTGTCGTATCCACAGTGATGTTGGGTGTGCCTGTGCGCCCAGCGCACCTCCTGCAGGGTGCCCTGCTCTGTGACCATGGAAGCTTGAAAGTGAAGAAGCCACACCTTCCAGAGGCCAGGCACAGATGGAAGCTCAGTCGTCCTGCAGGCAGAGGCGTTTGTGACTCTGAAGAGGCCCCGGGGGCAGTATGCAGTGCCTGGGCCCTCACACCACGGGACCCCAGGGCTGACCCTCGCAGGCCATTGACGCCGGGTGAGCAGGGTGGCCGGTGCTCTGTGTGGCGTGGGTGAGCATTCTCAGGTCGCTTCTGGGCCCTGGTGGAAGTAGGAGCAAAACCATTTCCTCTGGACAGAGCATGAGGAAGCCACAGCCTCTGATTCACAGGAAGAGTCCGTGAACAGGGCTCAGACGAGCGTCAGAGCCTGGGCTGCACCCTCCGTGCTGGCTGGGAAGCAGACTCCACAGGTGTCCGCAGAGCTGCACCTGCCGTCCTGGCGCTGGATACCGCCACGTGCGCCCGTTCCAGTGGCTGCCTGCAGGCTCTGCTCCCCACCCCCGACTCTGGGAGGCCACCCTGGCTGCAGGGAGGCTGGGAAAGGCAGCATCTGGAGTCCCAAGCTCAGTGGGGCTGTGTACTGCACCCCGCTTCCACTGGGGCTCCAGAGGCCAGGATTCCCTTGACAGACACTCCCCACAGCCAGGTCCTCAGGGTACGGCCTTGGAGAGCTTGGGCTCTCGGGAACAGCGTGGCTCCTGAGAGCAGGTTGCTGTGGAGTCGGGCTTCCTCCCACCATCCGAGCTCTGAACACCTCCCTCCGTATCCACTGTGAGTGGAGGAGCCCTCGCCACATGCTGGGGCCCGTCTTCAACTTTCCAGCCCCAGGACCATGAGCCAAATAAGCCTCGTGTTTTTCAGGTGAGCCAGTCTCAGGCGTTGTGTTAGAGCAGCACAAAGTAGCCTTTATCGAGATGACACAGCTGTGCCCTCGTGGTGGGGAGGCGTCGGCGTCTGTCCCTCCGAGCTCTTAGCCCTCTCTGAAGCAGTTCCTGGGTGGAGGTCAGGTGCAGCCCACAGGCAGTGCTGAGCTGCGGGAGGCGGCCACCCTGCCCCGCTTCCTGGTGGCCCTTGTTCCTGCACCCCTCACTCCCTGAGCCCTTGAAACTGGCTGTCCCTGTGGGCGGCGTTGTTGGTCCATGGGGTCCCAGCAGAGGGGGGCACTGGGCAGCAGCTGCCATGTGGCTTCAGTCTTAGTGTGCAGTGAGGGGACGTCTTGAAGAGGCCTACGGGTGGCCTACAGGCTGAGAGGCTGCCTTCAGGTCAGGAGATGGCAGTGGGGTGGAGGGGCCAGGGCTCTTCCCACTGCCCCTTGGGCTGCAGAGATACGGGGCCACCCAGGCCAGCTGAACCTGCAGGACTTAGAGGGCCCTGGTGGTGGCCGGAACTGTCCAGGGAAGTCGTGCGTGGCCTCCCAGGATTCCGGCAGCCTCTGCTCTTGCTGGCAGCCTGTGGGACTCTACCCTCTTTTGTGGGTACATCACCTTTGGGTGTGCCCAAGCCTGCATGCCAGGGCACAGAGCAGCCATGGTGAAGGGAGTAGGGGCTGGGGCCTTCACTGAGCTCAGCATCTCTCTGGTCCCTGGGCCCTTCCCTTGTGGTCACACAGTGACTGCTGCTGTGCCAGCCATCTCACGTTGAGGCCGGAGGAGGGCCAGAGGGGAACAGGCTGCCACATCTGTGTCTGATAGGACACAAGAGCTCTCCAGGGAGGCCCCACAGACATGGCTGTGTGTCAGCCTGAGGAGCAGCTCGGGGTGCAGCTCCAGCTCTCCCAGTGCAGGCGGGGATAGCCACTGCCCCCCGCCCCCGACATCCTGCTCCCCAGCTGATGTGGGCAGAACCTGGGCAGGGGAGGGGGAGGCGGCTGGGAACAGAGGCCGGCAGTGACAGGGGCCACTTGTAGACTGTGGGGCGTGAGGGCCAGCAGCTGTTCATCCCCAGCCAGGGCCCTGCAAGTCCGTGCTTGTCTGAGCCAGGAAGCAGGAGGGTGGTGGGACCTGCTGTGTGTGAGGTGGCATCCTCTGGGCTTGGCTTGCCACACTTCCAACCTCTGTCCAGCCCCTCCCACCCTTTGGCTGCTCTAGGGCCTGCAGAATCCATGATCTGCTCACCCCGTGGTGCCCTCAGGGCTTTGTTGCGGATGGGGATACTGAGGCAGATGCCCCGGCAGCCAGAACTACCCTAGGTCCTCTGACTGTGGCTGAGCCTTCCCCACCAGCTGTTAATCTTGGGCGCTTGTCAACTTTTAGTTGCCTGACCCCTCCCCGAGCGCAGTCTCCTCTTCTGAATCAGGAGGCAGAGGGGGGCAAAGGGGTCTCCTCCAAGGTCTCAGTCTGTGGGCAGGGAGTGCACTTGTGCATGGGCTGCAGGTATGGGGGGGTGTGGGTGCCTACGGGGTGCAGGTGTGTATGGGGTGCAGCTATGGGGTGTGTGCAGGTCCATATGGGGTGCAGGTGTGGGGTGTGTGGGTGTCTATGAGGTACAGGTATGGGGTGTGTGGGTGCATATGGGGTGCAGGTGTGGGGTGTGTGGGTGTGTATGAGGTGGTGTGTGGGTGTGTATGAGGTACGGGTATAGGGGGTGTGGGTGTGTATGGGGTACGGGTGTGGGGTGTGTGGGTGCGTACGGGGTGTAGGTCTGAGGGTATGTTGGTGCGTACGGGGTGCAGGTGTGGGGTGTGTGGGTGTGTATGAGGTACAGGTATGGGGTGTGTGGGTGTGTATGGGGTGCGGGTGTGGGGTGTGTGGGTGTGCGAGTGTGTGGTGTGTGTGCTATGGGGGGTTGGGGGGTGTGGGTGTGCTGTGGGTTTCGTTTCCACTAAAATTTAGACGTGGTAACCCAGTGGCCAGTGTGATGGTGTTAGGAGTGGTTAGGCCATGGAGGGGATGAAGGGCCTTGCAGACCAGGCCTCAGTCAGCAGAGACCTCTCGCCCTCCCAGCGCCTCCACGGGAGGACGCCGTGTCTGTCCCCTCCCAGCGCCTCCACGTGAGGACACCGTGTCTGTCTCCTCCGAGCGCCTCCACGTGAGGACACCGTGTCTGTCCCCTCCCAGCGCCTCCACGTGAGGACGCCGTGTCTGTCCCCTCCCAGCGCCTCCACGTGAGGACGCCGTGTCTGTCCCCTCCCAGCGCCTCCACGTGAGGACGCCGTGTCTGTCCCCTCCACAGGATGCAGCAGAAAGGTACCACCTTGGAAGTTGAGTGCCCCCCTCACCAGTCACCAGACCTGCTGGCTCCTGAATCTTGAACTTCCAGCGTCCAGAACAGGGAGAAATAAGTTTCTGTTCTTTAAAATTACTGCGTCTCAGGTATTTTGTTACAGCAGCACATGGGGACTAAGTGGGTGTGCAGGTGGTGGGGGGAGGGTGTGCAGGTGTGTTTGAGGGTGTTTGCCTCAATCTTTAGGCGGCATTGGGGTCACAGCACCTGCAGGTGTCAGGGGACATTAACTGTAGACCTTGGTGAATAAAAGCTAGTTGTCCTGAGTTGGGCAAGAAAGCCTCTGAAGAGGCCCTCGCCGCCAGTCCAGGCTACGAGACGGGGCGTTTGTCCTGGGGGACCTGCTCTCACCCTTAGTGGTCCAGCAACACCGTCTCGGCCTCTCCGGCCATAGCAGGCTGCCCTGCAGAGGCCCCGAGGGCTGGAGAACTGTCAGGTAGGCTTTCCTGCCCCTTCCCCGTGTCGTCCTGGGCACCTGCCCCAGCGCAGCTGTTCCTCATACTTGCGTAACTCGTGTGTGCCCCTGACAGACAGGATGTCCATGGGCAGCAGACCTCTGGCCACTGCAGGTTCCGGGCACCAGAGTGAGACCCAGCAGGCTTCAGCCGGCAAGAGGGCCCCTGACTGTGGGCGACTTCCTCACAGTGGGGGTCCTGGAGGGGCCCCTGCTAACAGAAAGGGGTGCATCCCTGTCCACCTTCCCATCCTCACCCCCAAAGGCAGCGTCAGCAGCTGACCCACATCGGAGGCATTCAGATGGGTGTCAGTGGAGACCCCCAGCTGACAGGAACTGGAAATGCCTTGTGTGCTGAGAGAGGAGGGCTGCAGGGACGGGAGGGAGGATGCCCTTCAACACACTTGCTGGCCCTTCTCAGGAGAAACCTTTCCTTGGCGTGGGTCATGGTGAAACTGTGCCGAGTTAAGCCAGTGACCGAATTCCTGAGCTCACAGGACGGCCAATGAAACAACTTGCTAAAATGCTGAAATTCCCCCGACTTGTGAGACTGAGAAGAAACGCGCCGAATTCAGTCAGAGCCACGGTGGCTGACGTCTTTGCTCAGAACCAGCTGCGGAGGTCCCTCCCTGGGCTCCTCCTAGGCTGAGTACTCTGGGGTCACAGTCTTCCTGGCTCCTCCTAGGCTGAGTACTCTGGGGTCGCAGTCTTCCTGGCTCCTCCTAGGCTGAGTACTCTGGGGTCGCAGTCTTCCTGGCTCCTCCTAGGCTGAGTACTCTGGGGTCGCAGTCTTCCTGGACGTTGCTTGTTGGTTGTTGGGTTTTAGGTGGTTTTTTTTTTTTTTTTTTAGGGTTGTCTTGCTGCATTTTGTTGCAGACCACAGTGCATTGCAATCCTAGTCAGCTCAGGGGCTTTTGGGTATTTGACTTTGGAGCTGAGTAGCTGGGCAGACTGATAACAGACAAAGCGAGCTCTTTTGCAGGTTGATAAACTTTCATTTTAGACTAAACTTCTTTGGTTCAGGCGAGGGCAGCTAAGCAGGTAGGAAGGCGGGGAAGGGAAGGCCGACAAGCAGGCATCCGCAATCCAAGCAGGGGCCTAGTACATCCTGTTTTTCTGTAGTTTGCGGACCTAAACCGGTTCAAGGCACCTTGTCTTGGAAATAGACCACTGCATGCATTATTTCACCAACGCCCAAGTCCATTTCACGCTTTCCCCCCTCCTCATGCCACTTTGTCCCCTCAACCTCCCAACTGCCATGGCTTTATGAGGTGCCCTGGGTTCCGTGGCTACCGTGTCGACCAGGGCGGCCCACCCACCTCTCACTTTGGTCTGGAGTGAGCGAGAGCGACGCTGCTTTTCTCTTGCTCTTCAGCCTGGACCTGTGATGTGATTGGCGTGAGAAGGAACTGTGGATTCTGGCGGTAAGGAAAGTGGGGGCTTACTTTCCCGTGTTCCCAAAAGGCAGATGAAATCCCTGCACCCTGAAGGAGTCAAGCAGTAAAGGCGACACAGCAAGACTGTCGGGGACTCGGGCAATGAGGATTTGTCTCCTGAGGGGCCTCAGAAAAGGCCGTCTCCGCTGTGTGAAGTACAGGAATGGAAGGTTTCACCAGGGTGGAGTGGCTTCCAGAGGGTCCCCGTGGAAAAAGCGTGGCTGAGCAGGCCCAGAGGGGGACGAGGACACGTTTGGGGGCCGGAGGAGAGCGAGGACATGTCAGGGGGGCCAGACTGTCATAAGGGCAGGGACAGGGTGAGGGCCGACTCAGGGACCACAGTGTCATAAAGACAGGGACAGGGATGAAGAGGACAGACTTGGGGGACCATGGTGTCATAAAGCTGGGACGGGGACCAGGACAGACTTGGGGGACCTCGGTGTCATAAAGACAGGGATGGGACCGGTACAGACTCTCGGGGCCTGGTGTCATCAAGACAGGATGGGGACCAGGACAGACTTGGGGGACCATGGTGTCATAAACGTAGGGACAGGGCCAGGACAGGCTCTCGGGGCCTGGTGACATATACACAGATGGGAACAGGAAAGACTCAGGAGGCCATGGCATCTTAAAGACCTGATAGGGTGGGATGGGCACCTGTGGTCTCTGGGGTGCGTGTCAGGGGCCGGTTCTCGTGCAGAGAAGGATGGAGGCCCAGTCTGAGAAGGGGGCCGTGTCCACATGCACAGATGGGGGCAGACAGGAGGCGCCTGGGGTCCGCCACACAGGATTGCGCTGCCAGTCCCGGTGCACGGCAGCCAGTTCCCCGGGCTTCAGTCCAGTTGTCATAACACGGGGGGCCCATCCATCCTCAGTCGTGCTCACTTCCTGAACCCAACATCACAAGTCTTCAGTGTCACGACTCACAGATGCTCCTTTCGCTTGAATTGTGTGTGGGAGTGTGTGTGCATTGTGTGGTGTGTGTGGGAGTGTGAGCATTGTTGTGTATGGAGTATTTTGTGGGGGGTGTGGTATGTGTGCAGTAAGTGGTGTGTGTGGTGTGTATGTGGTGTATTCTGTGTTGTGTGTATTGTGTGGTCCCTGTGTAGTGTGTGGTTCGTGTGTGGTGTGTGCATGTGTGGTGTGTGGAGTGTGATGCATTTGTGGTTGGTGTTTGATACATGTCATGTGGTGCATGTGCAGTGTGTGGTGGGTTGTGTGGTGTGTGTGTTTTCCTTGTGTTACATATGCATGTGCAGTGTGGCAGGTGTGTGCGTGTGGTTTGGGTGGTGTGTGGTGCGTGTGTGGTGTGTGGAGTTTTGTGTGGTGTGTGTGCTCTGTTTTGTGTGGTGTGTGTTGTGTATTGTGTAGTCTCTGGTGTGTTTTGTGGTGTGTGTGGTGTATAATCTGTATGATGTGTGGTGTGTGCGTGGTCAGTTGTGTGGTTTGTGTTGTATGTCGTGTGTGTGATTTGTTGTATGATGTATGTGGTGTGTATTGCATGGTATGTGGTATGTAGTGTGTAGTGTGTTGTGTGGTGTGTGTGTCGTGTGTGTTGTGTGTGGTCTCTGTTGTGTGTTGTGTATGTATGGTGTGTATTGTGTTTTGTGTGGTTTGTGTTGTGTGATGTGTATCGTGTGGTCTATGTGGTATGTGGTATGTGGCGTGTGGTCTGTGTGGTATGTGGTGTGTGGCCTGTGGTGGGTGGTGTGGTGTGTGGTGTGGTTTGTGGTGTGAGTTGTGTGGCCTGTGGTGTGGGTTGTGTGGTGTGTGGCCTGTGGTATGTGGTGTGGTTGTGTGGTGTGGTGTGGGGTGTGTGGTGTGTGGTGTGGGTTGTGTGGTGTGGGTTGTGTGGTGTGGTATGTGGTGTGGGGTGTGTGGTGTGGGGTGTGTGGGGTGTGTGGTGTGGTATGTGGTGTGTGGTGTGGGTTATGTGGTGTGTGGTGTGGGTTATGTGGTGTGTTGTGTGTGGTGTGTGGTCTGTGGTATGTGGTGTGTGACCTGTGGTGTGTGGTGTAGGGTGTGTGGTGTGTGGTGTGTGGGTTGTGAATGTGCTCACAGGCCACGGTGGTATCGAGGCTGAGCGTGGGCCTGAGGGAAAGGAGCTGTCCTGGAGTCTTCCCTGGCTGTTGTGAGGTCCGTGCCCCCAGCTTGCTGTCCTCCATGGGGTCTGTCCCCCCGGCTCGCTGTCCTCCATGGGGTCTGTACCGCCGGCTCGCTGTCCTCCGTGGGGTCTGTCTCTCCCGACTGGCTGTCCCCCGTGGGGTCCGTGCCCCCGACTTGCTGTCCCCCATGGGGTATCTCTCCCCAACTTGCTGTCCTCCGTGGGGTCTGTGTCCCTGGCTCGCTGTCCTCTGTGGGGTCTGTGCCCCTGACTGGCTGTCCTCCGTGGGGTCTGTGCCCCCGGCTCATTGTCCTCCGTGGAGGCTGTCCCCGGCTCGCTGTCCTCCGTGGGGTCTGTGCCCCCAACTTGCTGTCCCCCGTGGGGTATCTCTCCCCGGCTCGTTGTCCCCCGTGGGGTATCTCTCCCCAACTTGCTGTCCTCCGTGGGGTCTGTGCCCCCGGCTCGCTGTCCTCCGTGGGGTATCTCTCCCCGGCTCGCTGTCCTCCGTGGAATCTGTGTCCTCCTCTCGCTGTCCTCCGTGAGGTCTGTCCCCGGCTCACTGTCCTTCGTGGGGTGTCTCTGCCCTACTCGCTGTCCTCCGTGGGATCTGTGTCCTCTCGCTGTCCTCCATGAGGTCTGTCCCTGGCTCACTGTCCTCCATGGGGTATCTTTCCCC
>NW_012107609.1:830012-836997 GCF_000951045.1 Mandrillus leucophaeus
TAACACTCCTGTGTCGAGACCACCCAGCCCCTCCAGATCCCCACCCAGCAGTGGCTGTTCAGTGCCTTTCACTGCCCCTCCCTCCCTCCCCTGACACCACGTCCCTCCCTCCCCTGACACCACATCCCTCCCTCTCCTGACACCACGTCCCTCCCTGCCCTGACGCCACGTCCCTCCCTCCCCTGACACCACGTCCCTCCCTCCCCACCTGACTGGCCGGGAGCCGCCGCAGTGTGCGTTCAGAACCTCGCAGCCACTGCCCACCTGGACAGGCCCCAGCCCCGCGTGGCTGGACGGGCTACCCTGTCCTGTGGAAGGGGAGACACACAGGACCCCGTGAAGTGAGCTCTCGGGTCCTGCTCCTCTGGGAAGCTCAGGGAGGCTTCTCGGGGAGGATCTGGCAGATTTCAGTGTTGCAGCAGTTAGTATCGGCTCAGGAGCTCTTCCGGCATTGCCTCAGTTTCTCTCAGGCGCACCCCTCTGCTCCGTGTGGCCTCTTTCTGATGTGGGTTTTCCTCTGGCACCTGGGGAGTCTTGGGTGAGCCTGTGTATTCGTGAACGGGTTCTGGGACCTATCACTGTGTGGGGGCTGTCGAGGGCTCCCCAGAACTTAAATCCTCGGGAGAACTGAGGGGCGGTAGCACCAGCACCGGGTGCCTGGCCAGGTCCTCCGCCCAGGGGCCCCCACACCCTGGAGAGCCGTTTTCTGTAGCCGCTAGACTGTGGCCGGGGTCAGATTCTGCAGCATGTCTATTCATTCCCCTGAGCAGGCCCTGTACCGGCTCCATCCCAGCCCCGCTCCCAGGGACGCGGCCCCAGGCAGTGCTGGGCCATTGGCTCTCAGTGCTGGTCCTCGGGGATGATGTTCCCAGTCCCTGAGGTCTCCCTGACAGTGGGCGGGGCCAGCCCTCCCTGGGGCTGACGGGGCTGGTCTCCCCTTCTGGATCCTGCAGATGGACACCCGCTCCGGGAGCCAGTGTTCCGTCGCCCCAGAAGCCGTGCTCAACAACGGAGATCTGGTCTTGCCGCCCCGCATCTCCAGAGTGAACGGCTGGTCGTTACCCCTGCACTACTTCCAGGTGGTGACTTGGGCTGTCTTCCTGGGCCTTTCCTCGGCCACCTTCGGGATCTTCATTCCCCTCCTGCCTCGTGTGTGGAAATATATCGCCTACGTGGTATCCTTTTCACCGTGGCACGGTCTGAGCGGGAGGGGCGCCTGGAGGACCCCGCAGTGGACCTGGCTCTGGGATCTGGTCCATGGCTGCCCGGCGGCACCAGTCACCTGCCCTGGGCCAGACTGTGTCCCCCGAGCCTGCAGGTGGGCCCAGTGGCCACTGGTGCTCTGTGCAGCCCCCGCTCAGGATCAGGGTGGACAGGACAGCATTGTCTGAGAGGGCTCTGGAAAGGGACTCTGTCAGGAGGGACAACAGCCTCCTGGCCTGGCACAGGACCCACCCTGCTGGCAGCCTTCTGCTAAAATCCCTGCGCAGCCTTTTGCACATGGCCAGCACCTCCCTTCTCGCCCCTGGTGCCAAGGAGGACAGCGCTGTGCCCCGCAGGTCGGCAGCCTGGGTTTCCATGCCAAGCTTAGGCCACACGGTGAGGGCCTCTGGGCCGCCCCGCGGAGACGGCTGTCAACCCTGAACTCCTGGCTAGAAGGCGGTCCAGGGGCCAGGCAGGGTGACGGGAGGGCCCTGCGCTCCACCCCTTGTGTTTGGTTGCCATGGGGAGTCTGTGTTGGTCCCAGGGTGAAAGGAGGAGGGAGCCAGGATCTGAGGGCGGGAGCTGATGTCCCGGTCATGGGGAGCCCAGCTTCTCCTGGCTCCAGGGGACAAGGACCCTCTCCCCAGTGGCCCCACAGCCAGGCTCCAAGACAGAGGCCCAGGTGAGTCTGGGGTCCTTGAGAGAGTCTGGAGTCCCTGAGAGGGTCCAGAAGGGCTCTGAGTGAGTCTGGGGTCCATGAGCGAGTCTAGGGGGGGCTTCCCTGAGCGAGTCTCGGGGAGAGGGTCCCTGAGCGAGCCGTCTGGGGTCTAGAGGGAGCGGGTAGATTGTGCAGCTCCCTGCCTCCTCCCCCCTCCTGCTGTCTGAGGCTGTGCTTCTCCCCCAGTGCTCGCGGGTCTCTGGTATGAAAGAACCAGGCTCCCCACGGCCTTTGGGGCTGCATCTGGCTGTGTTTACAGCTGGGCGTCCCTCCTGCGGCCCTGCTCTGTCCCTCACGGTGTAAAGGGCTTTGGGGTGACTGTGCTTGGCTGGGCTGGCTGAGCCTCTGGGGGTGTGGTGCATTCTGTAGGGGATTTGCCCTGTGTCCAACAGGGATGAACAAAAAGGGCATGGGGGCAGCCATCCCGGTCCCCGCCTGGCACAGGGCTGTGTGTGCAGGGCTGATGGGTGGCCTTTTCTCCTCTGGGCCTGGGTAAGCAGGGCTGTGTGTGCACCGCCGGGTAAACAGGGCCAAGTGGTCAGGACTGGGTGTGCAGGGCCGGGTGAGCAAGGCCGGGTGAGCAGGGCCAGGTGAGCAGGGCCAGGTGTGCAGGGTGGTGTGTGCAGGGCAGGGTGTGCAGGACTTGGTGTGTAGGGCTGACTGAGCAGGGCTCGGGTGAGCAGGGCTGGGTGTGCAGGGCTCAGGTCTGCAGGCCTAGGTGTACAGGGCCGTGTGTGCAGGGCTGGGTGAGCAGAGCCAAGCCTGGTTGAACTGGGATCCAGTGTGCAGGGCTGGGTGTGTAGGGCTGGGTGAGTAGGGCTGACTGGCGGCCTCACCTCCCCTGGGCCCTTGGGCCTCATGGGGATGCCTCGTGCCAGGCTGACCAGGCCAACGAGGCCCTGGGCCAGGCTCTTCCTTGACGTGCCAGGTGACCGGGGGGATCTTCTTCTTCCACCTCGTCGTCCACCTGATTGCCTCCTGCATCGACCCGGCCGACTTCAATGTCAGACTCATGAAGAACTACTCTCAGCCCATGCCGATCTTCGACAGATCGAAACACGCACACGTGATCCAGAACCAGTTCTGCCACCTGTGCAAGGTCACCGTGTGAGTGCCCACCCTCGCCGAGGCCCCGTGCTGTCAGGGTCACCTCCAGGGGCCCAGGGGCTCAGGTCACCGCTGGCCCCACAGGGCCCCTGCCATGGCCACAGCTGACGCTAATGGAGCTTCCAGGGACCGGCCCTGTGGCTGCGGGTGGATAGCCCCTCATCGCGCTGTGAAGGGGGCACAGTGCCAGGCCGCCCCAACTCCTCTGCAGGCAGGGCTGAGGCTGGAGGGCTGTGTCTGTCACCTGCAGGTGACCCGCTGCTCCCCTGGAACGGAACGCGGTGGCACTCAGGCATGTTTGATCCTCAGTGGATTTCGTGCACGAGGTCCCTCCCCTGTGATCCCAGGGCAAGAGAGCGCTGTCTTTCTTGGGGGTTTTGAAGGCAAGCCCCAGGGAAAGAGGGAGGGAAGGGTTCCAGTGTCTCCAGGGGCCCTGGGGGCATCCGTGATGGCCTAGGGGGTGGCTACAGGGCTGCTGTCAGCTGCAAGGGAGGTCCTGTAGGCACAGGTAGGATCCAAGCCCCCAGCCTCAAGTCCTGGAACCATAGGGCAGGTGCGGCCTCCTCCAGGGCCATTGCCCAGAGTGAGGCTGGTGCAGGAAGGCTGGGGGGTGGTCTACGCTCCGGTGTCCACACCCACCACAGACACGGGCTCCTCCTGCTCTGTGGCTATCTCTGCCCAGAGCTGTCCTGCTTCTCCTCCTCCCCACAGGCCTCAACTCCCTCCCCCAGCCTCCCATTCCCCGTGGAACGCCCACTCCCCAGGCCACACAGGGCTGGTTCCCCCGAGGCACCTGGCTCCCGGTGATGGGGCTCCGGCCCTGGCCCAGCCTGCGCACTTGGGGCCTGACAGCCGTTCCCCGATTCACCCATCCAGGAACAAGAAAACCAAACACTGCATTTCCTGCAATAAATGTGTATCCGGCTTCGACCACCACTGCAAGTGGATCAACAACTGCGTGGGAAGCCGTAATTACTGGTGAGGGGCACAGCGGGGATGGCCGGCGCGGGCCAGGCTTGGGGGAATTCGGAAGGGAGGGGTCTGTGGGCAGGGGTCCTCATGGTGAAAGGTGGAGGGTCGTCTTGGGGCCGCATCCCTGTCCTGATGTGGTGACGCTTGGTGCGTGCGTGCCCCGGCCTCCTGTCTGGCTCTGGGGCTGTGGTGCGGCCGTCCCTGGACAAGATCATCTGCACAGAACAAGTCCCTGGAGGCCCAGTGTGGGCATTTGCTGGGCTGCCCTGGCTGAGGCCTCCTGACCGCGCCGTCCTGGGCCGGGCTGCCTCCTCTCCACCCGGGCTGAGGCTCATCCAGCGCAGGGGTGGGGCCACGGAAGGGCAGTGGGCACCCAGCGGGGACTGACGAGAGGTGTGTCCTCTGAGTGCGGTGGAGGCACAAGGATGGGAGGTGTTTCCCCTGAGTGCGGTGGAGGATCCGGGGACTCTCAAGGCCCGGTGTTCTGAGCCCCGGCTGTCAGTAGCCCTGAGCTGTGAAGATCACCAGGGAAAAGAACCACATCTGCCCCCAGCTACTCTGTGCTGACCTGAAAGAGGCCTTGGTGTGGGTGGGAGTGGGGACCAACGTCATTTGGTGTCACAGGACGTGCCGTGGGGTCCCTGCCCTGCCTCCCTGCCATCCCGCCTTGAGCACTGTGTGTGTCCAGAGTGGCTGAGCAGCCCGGCAGGGACAGAGGCTGCGTCACTGCAGAGCGAGTCCCGAGGCCGCACAAGATGGTAGGGGCTGGGGAGACCCACCCGCCTCCTCCCTAGGAGAGGAGCAGCTCCAGGACGGCCGAGGTGTGGCCGGCTCCTCTGGGTCACGCTAGCCCCGGGTGCCACTTCCTTCTGGACTCATTATGCTCTGGTGCCTCGAGCTGGCTCAATCCGGCGGGGCCTGGCGGGGAAGGTGAGGGGGGTGAGGGCCCACAGGCAGGTGGCAAGGAGGGAGTTTGCCTTCCTCAGGAAGGGCACTGGAGATGCGCCATGTGGGCACCAAGTGTAGACGCCGCCTGCAAGTGAGAAAGGGGCGTCAGGAGAGCAGGGCTGGGGTCATGGGCGCCCTGAGCTCCAAGCAGTAGCCAACGCCGGCATCTGTGCCAACCTCACTTCTGTCCCTTCATCCGCCAGAGGCGGAGAGAACAACGGCATTGAGAGCAAGATGAGGAAAGTCGAGGAGCTGATGGCAGAGCCCCGCGAGGGAGGCTGCCTACTTCGTTGTGATAAGAGGAAGGGGATGGAAAGAAGCAGGCGGCCCTGGTGTCCCGGGAAGACCGTGAGCGCTGGCCTCAGACTGTGTGGGCTAAACATGGGCAGCAGGGGCAGGAGGCTGTGCTAACCAGGAGGAGAGCGGCCCTGGGCGGCTGCGAGCAGAGGAGGCCCCACGTGAATGGCTCTGCCCCATCCTATGGGCTTTGGTCTCTGTGGTCTTAGAGACCCGCCTTCCTTCCTGGATGAAGAGGGGAGTCCTGTCCAGACAGTGGGATGAAGATGAGGGGTCTTTACTCCCTACAAGTGGGCTCAAGCCCAGGAGGACTGGGGGCACAGTAGGGCACGTCCGCCGCCTGGAGGGGCTGCTGCTTTGGAAACCCAGGCTGGGCATGGGAGGCCTCGCCACGTCCTCCGCGCTACGCGGCCACATCCAGGCCAGGCTCCCAGGCTCGGCGCTGGCAGGAGAGCGCACTGGTGGCGTCAGGAACCAGGACACCAGGAAGGAGGGCTGGGACCACCTGCCTGGTCGTCGCTGTGAGAGGGAAGCCAGCGCACGGGAGCAGCAGTCAGGGAGCCCCTCACGCCGGAGCCACCCCTCACCCCTGAATTATCCAGAAGACTCTTGGAGGGAGAGGAGCGCCCGGAAGGCAGCTGTCCCCGCACTACCTCCTTGGAAGACTGCGGCATTCATGCTCTGGCCTCCAGTTGAAAATACGAAAAGGGATTTCAGTGAACTTAGGTGAACAGAATACACTGGAAAAGGTTAAAGGAGGTTAAAGGATCCTTATTAAAAAAAAGTCATAATGGCAGAAAGACCAAGGAAGACGGTTTAGTCAGAGTAGGTTCCAGGGACCGATGTCCAGAATTGGTTTTTCTGAATGGATTATTCTCTCCGTCTTTTGAGCAAAAACGAGAGGCTGGGAGTGGTTTTGGTCTCACGTCTACAGTATGCACGTCACTTTTGGCTCAATTGTGCACGAGAGTCTCGGAGAAGGGGGAACTGCAGCCGAGGAGCGGCCGGGCTCCTCCAGGGCCTCCTCAGCTCGAGTTCCCTTTGGGTGCAGTGATCCAGGTCCCTGAGCCTGCAGGCCCTCCTGGGTACCACGGTGCAATCATGGCTCTCTCTTTCCCTGGCTTCAGTGCCTTTGCCTAGCGTGGTGCCATGGAGACCCCAACACAGACCATGCTCAGAGCGCCCTGAGTGGACCCTGCGTGCTCCTTGGCTGGGAGGGAGCCCTATCTGAATGAGGTGGAGTCGGAGGTGCGGGCAGAGGCCCCGGAGCCGTGACGCTGGAGACGCGGTGTGACCCTCACGCTCCACTGGCCGGGTGGGCTTGGGCGAGTCGCATTGCGTCTCTGACCTCAGTTTCCCCACTCGTGAGAAGGGCTAGTTCCCCTCCTCACAATCTCCTTGTTCCTTGTGGGGAGTAAATGAAACCAAGTTTGCAAGAAGTGCTGCCTGAATTGTCGGGCAGTGTGAGATGGTGGGAATGTACCATGGCCACCCCTCTCCAGTGAGAGGCCTGGAGACCCGGGGGGCGTCACAGGATGGGACAGAGACAGGAGCCTGAGCTTCCAGGCACGGTCGGGAGCAGGGTTTGAGGCCAGTGTCAGGCGGTGGCCAGCGGCCCTCTCTTAGTGGATGCCCACGCTGAGCTGTCGTCTCCACCCTGTGGGCTCCAGAAGCCCTGTGCGTCCCTGCCTCTGCCCCCGCACCCTCCCACCTGCCCCCGATGCCCTGCGCATCCCTGCC
>NW_012107609.1:837392-846939 GCF_000951045.1 Mandrillus leucophaeus
CATGCCCCCCACACCTGCCCCCATGCCCCACTGCTCTCATGTCCCCACCCCTCATGCCTGCATGTGTGTCTCCTGGCAGGTTTTTCTTCAGCACCGTGGCCTCAGCCACAGCCGGCATGCTTTGCCTGATCACCATCCTGCTGTACATCCTTGTCCAGTACTTTGTGGACCCCGGGGTGCTCCGCACGGACCCCAACTATGAAGGTACGTGGCCGCCACTCTTGGGGGACCTCAGCCTCACCTCCAGCCATCTTTCCGGGCAGTAGTATCAGATCTGGAGGTGGTCGGCCCATCTTGCCCCAGGGAGAGGCCAGGGTAGGCAGCACCAGGCAGGCTCTGACCTGGGCCGAAGGCAGTAGCCCAGGGCCCACACAGCCCAGCAGCCCCCAGCGTGCAGGAGGCAGGCTTGGGGAAGGCACTGGCCGCACTGCTCTGTGAATGCTGCAGGTTGCGACAGGTGAGAGACAGTGGGCTCCGGCTCTGCCCCCACCCTCCACAGTCAGCCCTGCAGCACCTGTCACGCCGTCCTGTGGGGCCACGTGGCTGTGGGACAGTGGGGGTGTCTGTCCAGCAGGAGCAGCCCACAGGGAGAGAGAGCAGAGGCAGCGCTGAGGGTGCTGGGCTGTAGTCTGCAGAGTGCTGAGGCTCTTGGCCAAGTGGGCCCAGAGCCTGGGATGCCCGCACTGAGCCATAGGAGAGACGTGGCGGTGAGGACTGTGGGCTCCAGCGGCAAGTCCACGCCAAACCCGGACCCCGTGATGCCAGTGTCCTCAGGAAATGGGTCTGCCACTGTGACTTAAGATCTGAGGTGGGAGTCTCATGCTGGGTGGTCCCAGGAGGCCCAAATCCAGCCATGAGGGTGCTTATAAGAGAAAGGAGAGACGTAGAGGGGAGGCAGCCCCGTGAGGATGGAGGCAAGGTTGGAGTCACACGGCTACAGCCCAGGGTCGCCCGGAGCCCCAGGAGCTGGCAGAGGTGGGAGGACCTCCCTGGACCCTGTGGAGGCAGTGTGTCCGCCTGTCCTGAAGCTGGACGCCAGAGCCCTGCCTCCGACTGCAAGAGTCTGCTGTGGAATGCAGAGGCGGCGTGCCCGCCTGTCCTCCAGCTGGACGCCAGAGCCCTGCCTTGGAGCGCAGGAGTCTGCCATGGAATGCGGAGGCCGTGTGCCCTCTTGTCCTGTATTAGCTGGATGTCAGAGCCCTGCCTCGGAGCGCAGGAGTCTGCCGTGGGATGTGGAGGCCGTGTGCCCGCCTGTCCTCCAGCTGGACGCCAGAGCCCTGCCTTGGACCGCAAGAGTCTGCCGTGGGAGCTGCCCGCACCCGCCGCCACTTGTTGTATTTATCGCAGCAGCGCCGGGACCCTCACCAGGAGGACCTGGGCCAGAGCAGCCCCTTGGGATGTGGGTCAAGACTGCCAGTCTCGGCCCCAGGCGTGGCTGCGCCCGCACTGCACACGGCCCAGGTGGCAAGAGAGGCAGGACTTGCCTGCCCCTTGTTCCAGAACATTCCAGAGCCAACACGGTGTGACTTTTTTTTCAAGGATGAGCTTTGCCAGCTCCGTGTGGAAGGCCCTAAAGCTCCTCCTTCCACTTGGAAGCGTGACTGGTGCCACCCGGGCCTCACAGCTGCTTCGGAAGCACTTCCTGAAAGCCAGCTCCACCCTGGCAAGGCGCTGACCTCAGCGGGCCCAAGCCCAGGACGATGCCTGTTGTGTTCTTCTTCCCCCCGTAGCAAGTCACCTTCCCCAGCAGCCTCCACGTTGTCTGGGCCGTCACCATGGGGGATGCCAGGAGAGAGTGAGAGGCAAGAGGTGGCCGAGACGGCGTGTGCTGGCTTTTCTCCTGGAACATGCTGCTTCCACACGGTAGTGCCAGTGGCTCGGTGTGAGTTCATTGACTGTGGACTGATGATTTCCTGGGTTTGCTGTTCCAGATGATTCTGCAGGACTTTAAAACCAGCAGGGCCCTGAGCAAAGCAGCTCCTTGTTACCATGGGCTGGACTCATCGTGATGTCATGGCTAAGGGGGCCGTGTGGGGTCCAGCCTGGCCCAGACACATTGAACTGCAGTCCCGTCTGGCCGACTGTGGTGTTTTCCTTCCTAGGATGGCCCCCGAGGCCACCAGTTCCAGAGAGGGTCCGTCACCCAAAGACATTCAAGCTGAGTCACCCAAAGACATCCACGCTGAACCCAACCTTCTGCCATTCTGCCTTACCCGACCCTCTCCCATTCTATCTTGTCTGACCCTCTGCCGTTCTGCATTACGCCTGATTTTTGGAAGTGGTGTGGTTTTGAGTGTTGGCAGCCCAGTGTCTCAGAGGACCGTATCTTAGAAATGACCCCAGGCGAGAACTGTGGCTTTCCTGTTCTATTCGAAGGCGGCTGTTTTAGGGTGCAGAGGACCCAGGGACGTAGCGTGGGCCATGAGGAAGGGATGGGTGCTGGGGCCCGGCAGAGCTGGCAGGCGCTGTGACCCCTGCACTTAGTGAGGAAGGGGTGAGTGCTGGGGCCCTGGCACTTAGTGACCCTGTCGGAGCCTCACCTCCCAGATCCATAAAGCAGGGATCATAAAAACCAACCGCAGGCAGCAGGACCCGCGGGGCCTTCAGGTACGGGAGGCGTCCACTTGGGCAGGGAGGCTTCCCTCGCGCCGGCTGTCCCCACGCTGCCCCATCCCCAGCAAGCTCTGGTCTGCGACGTCCACCTGATGTGGCGCCCGTCAACAGGTGCTGGACACAGTGTCTCTCCCTTGTCTCGACAGATGTCAAGAATACGAACACGTGGCTGCTGTTCCTTCCCCTGTTCCCGGTGCAGGTGCAGACCCTGATAGTCGTGATCATTGGGATGGCCGTGCTCCTGCTGGACCTGCTTGGCTTGGTGCAGCTGGGCCAGCTGCTCATCTTCCACATCTACCTGAGTATGTCCCCCACCCTGAGCCCCCCGATTCCCCCAAGCCTGGGTGGTCAGAGCTGCTCATCTTCCACATCTACCTGAGTATGTTCCCCACCCTGAGCCCCCCATGCCTGGGGCCGGTGTCTTTGCCCCCCGTGTTCGCATGTGTTCAGGGTCAGCCTGTCCCAGAAATGAGATCATGGGCAAAAAGGGCAAATCACAGGAAGAAATTAAAGCCATGAGGGCCCAGCAGGCCCAGCAAGGAGCTAAACTCACACAGAGACCTGCAGGAGCAGTGCCAGGTGCTTGAAGTAACAAGTTTAAAATGTTCAGAGACAATGGAATGGGATCTGTTAGAGAAGAACAGGACATTATGAAATAAGAATAGGACATTATGAAATAAGAACAGGTGGATTTAGAAAAGCAGCAAGTAGAAATTCTAACAATGAAAAATGTTACAGGCAGGTAGGTCACCCACTAACCAGACAACTGAAGCGAGAGTTGGTGGTCTTGCTGAGTCTCACAGCGGGCACAGCAGTAGGTGGTCAGTCATGTTGCTGAACCAGGGAGGGTAAACTCTCCAGCCCCAGGGAAACCTGTTGTTGGAAGTAACAACCACCTCCCTGCTCTTGGCATCAGCCGTTTTGGTCATGGTGGGCCAGCTGCAAAGCATCTTCCATTCTCTGAGCAGTGGTGGCCCTGAGGCTGTGGCCTCTCAGGGGGTTTCTTTGGACACGGGCAGCAGAATGTGTCCAGGCCAGCCCCCGGGAATGCCCTGCTCCCAACAGCTTGGCCAACCTCTGGTCAGGGCGGAGGGAGTCGGGTGGGTCAGCCTCTGGGCTCACCTCCGTCTGCAGAACAGCCGCTGCCTGCAGCTGTGGTGAGAATGCCCAGCTCAGAATGAACGTGCACCACCAAGAGGCTCGTTGTTCATAACCAAAGGTTACCCTACAAACCACGGTCCCCACACAACCCTGGGAACGTTTTATAACACACACCTCTAACGCACATCTTGCAGTCACTGTTGTCTTGCCTGAAGGTTGAATTTTTTTTTAATGAAAGTGCAGTGAAGATCACTGGATTAAATCCTACGGACAGAGTGCTGAATGTGATGTTCTCAGAATTTTAATTTTGGACGTCAAGACCAGTGCCTGTACAGAGTAGGTGCTTAGGATGTGTTTACGGAATGGAACGGAACTAAAGCCTGAGATGTAACTTCACAGAGACACGCGTCTGCCTTGTAGAATGTCACAGGCTGCCCGTTCCTGAGGCCTAAACCGTTAAGCATGAGAAGTCATTTGGGCCTCCTTCAAAACTCTCCACCCCTCTTAGAATCAGGAATATTTTTAACAGTACTTTCTAGAATTATCTAGCAATCTTTCTTATATTTAAATATTTTAGGGTTTACCACAAAGGCTTTCCTGGAGTTTCACTGCACCCAGAATTTATCATCTCTCCTTATCAGGAAATCTCTCGCCCTCAGATGCTCAGAGTCAGGGCAAGTCCCCCCACAACACGAGAACCGGCCAAGCTTGGGCCGAAGCCCACATGGTCTTTTCCACACGTGCGGCAGATTAACGGACGCCCAAACTGCCCACATGCCGCAGATGAACGGACGCCCAAACTGCCCACATGCGGCAGATTAACGGACGCCCAAACTGCCCACATGCCGCAGATGAACGGACGCCCAAACTGCCCAGTGGCACAAAGTCTGCACTTGTCATTCTTTTCCAACTTTGTGCACAGAATGTTTCCTTGGGTTAAAATAGTCAATGCCAACTGTGTGCTGAGCACGTGAGGGGGCTGCAGGCTTCTGTGGGCGAGGCATGGTCACCTGCTCGCTGGGACGAGAGGATGAAGAATGAGACAGGAACAAGTGTGGATGGCCTTTGTGCTGTGACGAAGCTGGCCCTCGCCTCAGGCGGCGGAGGAGCAGGGGACAGCAGCAGGCACGGGGATGCGGTCCCAGGGGCCAAGGAGACTGTGCCTGACCTGGGCGTCGCTGGGACTCTCCTGCTTATGGTGGATCCAGAAGCCCCCAGAGGAAGCTTGACCCATGGAAGGTGCTGGAGCCCGAGAGGCCATCCACCCCTGGTGCACGCTGTGCCCGAGTGGCTCTGCCAGCCCCGGCCACGGCCACACAGTGCAGAGCATGCCAGGAGCTGGCTGCCGCTCACACATGCACTGTTCAGTGGGCATATGAGGGGCAGAAGGCCAGGCCCCCAGCACACGGCCCACCCCGAGGGCCGACACCAGCACCCTGTTGCTCCTGGGTGCCTGGCTGTAGTCCTGGAGGCAAAGTGGTCACCTGTGTGCTTGACCATAGGTGCAGACACCACCTATTGCTTCGCCCCTGCATTTGGGACCAAGCTCAGGGGCACCGCTGACGGCTACACCGTGTGCCTCTCCTTTCTCAAGGTTTCTGACCCGCACGTGACTCCCACGCTGGCCCTGGATGTGGCACTGTTGGTGCTGTGGAAGCCTGTGCTGCTGGCATTTGGGGAGGCGTGGCCCACACACAGACTGCTTCCTGAAGGGTGTGAAGTCCCAGAGGATGAACCTTTGCCATCTGGGGGCATCAGCCATTTGTTCCTGTCTCCTGCAGTGGTACCTGTCCCCACATCAGAGACCAGTGAAGAGATGCCCCCGCCAGGCTATGTCAGGCCTGGGGAGAGCAGGAAAGTGCAGTGGGCCTGAAGCCATGTAGGGCTGGGAGGGATGGCCTGGTCTGTCCTCCGAGCCGGGCACTGCGTTTGCAACGGGCTCCTTGAACACAAAACCCAAATCAGGTGTGGCAGAAACATGAAAGGACAGGCAGGTGGGTGCTGTGGGCAGACAAACCACACGACCACAGCAGACAGCATGATGCCTGGAGGCACGACGCCCTGGCCTAGTCCCGCCCCCATAACCCGGAGCCTCCCTGGGCAGTGACTCCAGGATAGCTGGGAGCTGCTTCTCTACCTGGCAGGGTTCCCGGCTCCACAGCCCCAGGCGACTCCCAACCTCCCTTGCTTTTGGCCTCAGACCGTCGATGCAGGAGATGTCTCACCACAGCCTCTCCTGGTCACCCAGTTGGCCCGAGGGGCTCGGGAAGGGCCCCCAGAGGAGTCATGCCAAGGAGGGGACCTGCACACAGCAGGGAGGTGTGGCCACGAGCCCACCCAGCTGGCTCAGGGCTTGTGTGGTGTGGAAGAGGCCAGTGCAGAGCAGCTGATGAGATCTCCCTCTGCAGGGCCTCACCCCCGGTGTACGTACCGGCAACCTTAGGCACCTGCCCCTGGCTGGTCAGCTGCCCCTGGACCTGGGAGACTGGCTCTGGGCATGGGCTAGAGTTCCCTTTCCCGAACAGCTGCTGAGGCTCCAAGGAAGACCCTGGACTCCTGCTAAAATGCGGCTCAGTCCCCACCCACCCATCCTGTGGCTGCCTGTGGCCTCCAGGAGGAGGTGGTGCGGGGTGGCCTGCTGTGGTCGTGTGAGTTTGTCTAGTGTGGAGACATCCCAGCTGAGCCAGAGAAGCCACAGAAACCATGTCAGGGGTCCTGGTCACCGAGGCGTTTCCCGAGGATCTGAATGTGGGCAGGGCAGGCAGTGAGAAACACGGGCCACCTTGTGCCTGACATCCCAGAGGGAAGCCAGGGACACAGAGCTGGCAGGCAGCCTCCAGGGTCATCCATACATCATGGTGAGCTTGCAAACACAAGGAAAGGTGGCCTGGGGAGCTGTCTGGGACTCCAAACTAGCAGCACTTAAAGGCCCACTGAGGTCAACGTGAGGACGGGGCCTCTGCAGGCCCCTGGGTCCCAACCCAGGCAACTGGAGTGATGAGTGCTTCCATGCACGGAACACGGGCCACGGGTCTCTCAGACCTTGACGGAGCCAGGGCTGAATGTGTTGATTTTAGGGTATTTAGACATCAAAGAATAGATTTCCAGGACAAAGTGGGTAGATTGGTTATTGTTAGTTGTGGTAAAACTGCCCCATAACGTAGCTGCTCAGTGCAGTACGTCATCACCTCAGCCTCTGTGGTCAGGAGGCCAGCACCTCTGAGCTGTGTCTCTGCCAGGGTCCCTGGAGAGGTGTCCACGGGGGCTCTGGGCTGTGCTCTCATCCAGAGGCCTGAGAGGCCATCTGTCTCCCACTCCGTGAGGCTGAGGCAGCTGTGGAGGGTGGTCCTCAGGCCAAAGTCGCCAGTCTCCTGTGCAGGCTCCTGGAGGTGCAGCCTGGCCTGCATGTGTGTTCTGTTCGTCTGGGGGCAGGTGTCGGGTAGGGGGCCATGGGAAGCTGTGTCAGAAGCAGCTGGCCACTCAGACTTCATTTTGAAGCTGAAGGACGGACCTTGGAGAGTCCTCAGTGCTCGTGGTGAGGGCACAATTCCCTGAGCAGGTGAGTGATGTGGGGCTGCCTTCCAGAGATGGATGGGAGCCACATTCACGGTAGATTGTAGAGAAAACCTGCTTGATGAGGTCAGGGAAGCACAGCCTTCCCCACATTACCCGGCCGGCCAGCGAGCCCCAGCCATGCTGGAGACCCTGGGCCCGCCTGGGAGGTTTCGCGGCTTCCCTGCCCTCAACCTCACCATGACGCTCAGGTTAACTATTTCCCACAGAGCTCACTCGCACCAAGTGGGCCTCTGGGAGCCACAGGGCACGCTGAAAATCTGGTTTTGATGGTATTTGTGCAAACCTGGGCAAAAGAACATATATTTTAACTTGAATATAAACAAGCACAAGTTCGTGTGCTCAAACCACGACAGGTTCTGGGGGACGTGGAGGACTAGCCCGAGCCATGTGAAGCAGCTCAAGGCCCGGCCAGGGCCGAACACCCAAAACACTGCAGGCGACGGGGCTGGGCTGGCTGCAGGCAACTCCACAGGGCACCCACCGCCATCTGCTCCTCACTGCAAATAGGCCTCTGTGGGCGGCTGCCCCAGTCTCCAGAAATAGTCACGAGACATCAGCTCTCACGGTGTTGGTGCTTAGGGAAAGAAGCATGGAGATTGTGGCACCTCCCCGGAACTCGTGGCTTAAATAGGTGCAGAGCCCATTTTATTAACGTTTGTTAAGACGAGTCTTTTAGATAAACGGGTGTCTCAGGTTTTCCTTTGCTTCGATGCGCTGCTTTGCTGCCTGCAGTGCAGGCCGGGTGGACGGGGCTCTGGCCGGCCTGCTGAGGTGGGCTCTGTGCAGGGCTGCAGGGATGTGACCTGTCTCGGCCCCATCAGAGGCTGTGCTGAGTGGCACTGACGGCACTCGTGTTCACCTCCTGGGCCTGGGGCTCTGAGCGCCAGCAGGAGTGTGTGGTCCCAGGACCCACTAGCCAGCACCTCGGGGTGGCTGCCGCACTGTGTGGTCCTCTGACTTCGGGGTCTCTGTGCATCCCCCAAGGTGTGCCCCACCCCGTGTCCAGATGTGAGGAATCCCGCAGGCCACCCAGACCCTCAGAGCGGCCCCTCCTGAGCTGGCCTCTGACCCCCGCCAGTGTTCCCAGGGGATCTGGAACAACCTCTCAGGCTGCATGGTATGGGGCACCCAGGTCTGTGAGAGGCAGCTTCTCTTCTGACACCACTGACAATGCAGCTCAGTGAGGCCTTGGTGGGCAGGGGGGCGTGGGCCGGTGCCGGTCCCCAGGTCACAGCTGCAGAGCTTTCTTGCTGACCATCAGCTAGCTGTGGAGCCGGACACACGAGGCGCCTGCACCCATCCTGGCCTCACAGGGCCTGCGTGGTGGGCGGAGCACCGCTCCCTGCGCAGGGGCTGGGTCAGTGGCGCTGGCTGCCTTTCTGAACTGTCCTGTGGGTGCTGCGCAAAGCTGCAGGGCTGGTAACTTGTCCTGTTCCTCCTTTCCTCTTTCCAGAGGCCAAGAAGATGACCACCTTTGAGTATCTCATTAAGACCCGCAAAGAAGAGAGTTCAAAACACCAAGTGGCGAGGAAAGATCCATGCGCGCAAATAGAGGACGGATTTCTCCAGGTACTGCTTGTGTCTCTGTTCCATGTCTCAGGCCTGGGACAATGTCTAAGGTCGCTCTGTGGTTGGCACGCTCCTTTGCTTCAGGGTGGTGCAGCCTGTGAACTCTGCTGTGAGTGTGTGTCGTGCGTGTGTGTCTGTGTGAGGCTATGTGCATGGGTGTGTCTGTGTGCCTTTGTGAACTTAAATACCAGAAATGCACCAATGACTTCCTAGTGCAAAGATAGTAATGGAACTGAGTCTCCTAAACATTTCTGTTTTTTTGAGACAGAGTCTCGCTCTGTTGCCCAGGGTGGAGTGAAGTGGTGAGATCTCAGCTCACTGCAGCGTCCACCTCCTGGGTTCAAACAATTTGCCTGCCTCAGCCTCCCAAGTAGCTAGGATCGCAGATGTGTGCCACTGCACCTGGCTAATTTTTGTATTTTTAGTAGAGACGTCATTTTGACATGCCAGGCTGGTCTCAAACTTCTGGCCTCAGGTGATCCACCTGCTTTGGCCTCCGAATGTGCTGGGATTACAGGCATGAGCTACTGTACCTGGCCTGAAACACGCTTTTTAACTTAAGGAAGTTAGTTCCCTTTTCAGTTAAGGGACATGAATTATTATAACTAACTCAAGAAGACACAGAAAATCTCAACAGACATAGAACTGCCGAGAGACTGAACTACTAATTTAAAATCTCCCAGTGAAG
>NW_012107609.1:847674-848970 GCF_000951045.1 Mandrillus leucophaeus
GTGAAAGGCTGGTGACCCTCTCTCTGAGGCTGGGCACAGGCGATGACGCCCCCTCCTCCTACTTCTGACGTTGCCGGAACATTCCGGCCGGCCCAACGCAGCAGGGAAAATGAAGGCACACAGAATACAAAGTAAAACGGTTTATTTGCAGGCAACAAAGTCCTAAAAGTATGTTTTAAGACCCAGTTAAGATAATAAAATCGCTTAACAAGGGTGTGGGGCATATATTAAAATACATCCTCACACATCTCTATCCACCAGCAATGAAAAATCCGGGTTATATTTTTAAAACTTCCTTTCACAATCTTATAAAAAAGAATAGATTCGACAAATCTGGTGCAAATATATACACTGAAAGCTACACACCATGACTGAGAGAAGTCAGAGATGCTCTATTGAGTGAAAAGGTACACAGCATTCATAGATTGGAAAAAAGTACTATTGAAAGAGCAATTTTCCCCAAACCTGATCTACAGATTTACCACAATCCCTGCTGAACCCCAGCAGGCTTCTGATTTAGCAGAGATGACAAAGTGGTCGTAGAATGTGTATGCAAATTCAAAAGACCTGAACTATACTAGCCAAAACGATTTTGAGAAAAAATAAAATTGGAGAACTTATGCAACGAGACTTTAAATTTTGCTATAAAGCTGTAGCACTAAAGACAGTGTGGCGCTGACCTAGAGAGAGACATAAAGCTACAGTAATAAAAACAGTGTGGCACCGATGTAGAGACAGATGTGGAGAAATGGACCAGAAGAAAGGTCCAAAGTTAAACCTTTCATTTATGGTCAATTGACTTTAAATAATTGTACTAAAATAATTAAATGGGGAGAAATTATAGTTCAACAAGTGGTACTATAACAATTGGATATCCACATGGAAAAGAAAAAGAATGATTTGAGTTCTTCATACCTGTACAAAGATTACCCAGGACCACTTCATTCCCCACACAAAAATTAGTCCCAAATCCATCTGACACCTAAACTTAAAAGCTGAACATAGAGCACTTCTAGAAGCAAGCATAGAATGAAATCTCTGTGATCTTTAGTGAGACAAAGCTTTTCTTTGATATGATACCAAAATCACTGCCTATTAAAGAAAAAAAATCATAGTTTGGATGTTACTAAAATTGAAAATATTTGCTGTTGAAAAGTCACCATTAAGAAAATAAAAATACAGGCACACATGAGAGAGATTGCAGGTTTGGTTGTAGAAAACCACAATAAAGTGAACTTCTCAGTAAAACAAGTCACGTGAACTTCTGGTTTCCCAGTGCGTATAAAAGCTATGTTT
>NW_012107609.1:850000-854123 GCF_000951045.1 Mandrillus leucophaeus
CAAGTCTCCTGCGTTGCTAGTGGGAGTTAAATGAGGGTGTAAAGTGCTACCACTTTGGAAGGCAGTTTGGCATTTCTTTAAAAGATAGATGTCTATGACCGGAATCCCACTCCCAGTTTCTCATCAGAGAGAAATGAAAACGTGTACACACGTGAGTGGTTCTGAGATCTGAACTCAGGACCCAAGAGAACTCCAGGTACCATTCCTCAAAACCCACTAATAATAGACTTGACTTTTATGTAAGAATCAGCTGCATGTCGACAACTTCTTTTTTCATGTTACGAATTTCCGTTTACCCCACAGCAAGGAGACGGCGCCCTGGGCTCATCTGCACAGGGGTAAGTTGCCAGCTTCCTGCAGTTGCTTGGTCACTGAAGAATAGCTGTATTCTTTTCTTAACTCAAATGACTGGAAAATAATTCACCTATGATGAGACATTTTGACATCATGGGATGATGCAGTAGAAGATAAAATAGTTTTGTTTAACTTTGTTAAATTATACCAAATCATCTGTCTCGATGTGCTTGTCTTACTTGCAGAAACTATATTCTTCACTCCCTTCTTCATAACTAACATCTAAACTAATGCACAAGAATAAGACCCCCTTATTTATTTCTACATCTCTCCATGAACACATGTGTAGTTGTGAGTCTGAGTGTATTTCTGATGATCTCTAATAGTGTTTCGTGTAAATTGTAAGCTCTGAGAGTCCAACCCGTTCCTGAGTCAAGGTGGTAAGTAAATGGGAGCTCTGGGGGTGCCTTGACCCTGGAGCCCCACTCAGCAGGGCCAGGGTTGGCTTCACAAACAGGGTTTCAGGAAGCGTCTTTGAGCCAGTGTTGTGCAGTGCAGGTCGCTTTATTTTGGAGGCTAAGAGTCAAAGGGCATGTGCATTTTCCGTCTTCACAGACTCTTTCTGATGACTTCCCCAAAAGGGTGGAGCAGTTCGCACTTCATTCAACCCTGTCACTCTTTTCAGCATGAGATACTAACAATATGTTTAGTTTTATTCAAAGAAAATATATAATATTTTAATATGCATTTCCTTACTACCATTAGGACTGAAGATTTCTTCATGTTTTGACCATTTTACCATTTTTCTGGTGTGAATTAACGTTCAACAGTTGGGTTATTTGGATTATCAAACATAGTGACTCTTTGCATATTAGGAACCCTATGGGATCTTTCACCGTGTAGAGGTTGTAAACTTTTCTGAAGCCAAATTTGTGAAAATTGCCTTTTATCTTGCCTTAAAAAGTCTTCTTTAAGGTTATACAAATATCCTCCAATACTTTTTGCTAATATAGTCCTATTTTTTGTTTGTTACCTTTACATTTTGACTTTTCAGGCCAGATGGCATTTATTTTTGTATTTGGTAACAGAGGAGCTAAGGTTATTTAATCCCAACAGAGTAACTGTTGGTTTTCACCTCTTGTATTAGATAATGTTCCTTTCCCCTCATACTGAAAGGCCCTTTCCTGGCTCGCTGTGTTTCCCTGAACGCAGACAAGGTTTGTGTCTGGATGCTCGTCTCTGTCTCATGGGTCTGTGTCCTGGAGCTGCATGCACCATCTGTTTAAATTATGGAACCTTATTTAGCTACTGTATTTTAGTATCTGGCAGGCAAACCTCTGTCTAAAGATTTTTTTTTCATTTTTCATTTACTTTAAACAATTCTTACACATTTGTTTTTAAATATGAGCTTTAAAATCACTCTGTCCAGTTTCAAGAAACATGAAATTCAAACTGGAGTTGCATTAGCCACAGGCCTGCCCTTGGGAGGGCCCTGCATCACAGCCCCCACGGAGAAGCAGCAAAGTGTCTGAATTTCACTTTGGACTATCATGGAACGGTGGTCCTTTAAGTAAAATAGAAAAATGCTTTCTCTGTGATGCATTTTGGACAAGATTAATAGAAACCTAAGTATAACCAGAATTGTAAACTTCCACTCGAAAACCAAAACAAAATGAAAAACAAAAAATTTTAATGATTGCCAAGTCAACGTATATACATTGTAGAAAATTTGGGAATGGCAAAGATTGCCAGGTAGAAATGAAAGTCATGTAGAGTCCCTGACTCACCCTCAGCCACTGTGGGCACCTGGCCTGGTGTCTTCCCGGTTGTCCTTTTGAATGATTTTTATGTGTACGATGTGCATGAAGTGCTGATTTATAAATTCTAGTCACCTTGTACAACTGTTCTGGAGCCTGCTTTTGACCTTCAAATATTGTGAGCATTGTTCTCTTAAAGGAAAAAAGAATGGCTTGTATGGGTATAAATCATCCCGTCTTTGGGATCTGTTACGGTCCCCATTTCTGGAATAGTGTGTTTAATTTTCAGTCCAGTCGGTGCTTTTCTGACAGACTGATGAGCTAACCTCATGCGGAAAGGGTTAAGATGTTGCAAGTAGGATAAAGACAGTGCAAGTTGACAGGTCCTCTAGATGCCATGGGTACCAAGACACCCATCGCCCACCTTCTGTTGTGGGAACTGTTTGCAGGCCGCCTGGTAGTTTGGAACACTTGCCACGTGGACAGCTAACCACTCACAGCCATGGTCTTCACTGCAAGCCTGGCGTTGCCCATCACAGAGTTCCTCCGTATCGGGAAAGACATCTGCATCCTATGGCACTGTGCCAACACCAAAAAAATCCTGTCACTAAATGCCTGTGGAGAGAGAGATGTGAAGCACAGTCAGAGTTGAGGGGGAGCTTAGGGAAGGGTGCACGGTGTCTGCTGCAATGGTAGCTATCAGGCCGGTTCACAGTGAGCATTTCTTCGAAACGGTCCATCACAACCCGTGTTTCCTCTGCGCTGCTTCGGGTGTTTCAATGCGGGGTGTGCTCAAGCGGAGCAGACAGGATGCAAACGTGGACACAGCAGGGCCCCACAGGCTTCCCGTCTAACTTGAGGGGGTTCCCATCAGCTCGTGTCCACCAGGTGGCTGGTGTTAGCTTCCCATTTACCGCAGCAAATTACTACCAATCCAGGCATTCAGCAAGCACTCCGAGTCAGCTCCGTGGGTCCAGGCCTGGCTAGCCCAGCGGGTCTGTGCCGAGGGCCTTGCAGGGCAGGAGGCGCAGTCGGTGGCCAGAGTCCTCTCTGAGGCTCCTGCGGAAGAATCTGCCCCAAGCTCATTCAGGACCCAGTGGGAATCCTGGCTCTCTCGGGCTCCATGTAGCCCCTCGAACTTCCTGTCAGCACTGGGTGTCGCATCCTCCCCCTGCTTTCAGTCTGTGGGTTCTTCCTCCTCATTTCTCTGTTTTTTGAGGCTCAGGGGATTCCATGGGGCCTGTGTGGATAATCCAGTTCCCTCCTCCTGTTTTAGTGTCCTCTGTCTGCTGCAAGAGATGGCCACGAATGGGTAACACTGTGGACTCCAAAGTGCCACTCTGTCCATTTGCCAATGAGCCAGGCTGCACCGACTGAGGACACACACTGGCTGAGGCTCTGGTCTAGGGCGGGGCCCGCACAGTGGGAGGGGGCCCTGCTTTGCAGTGTCCCAAGTGGGAAGGAGTCCTGGTCCTTCACACAGGAAGCTCCTTGTGTTTCCCACTGTGCAGTAACCCGGGAGCACTCGGGCAACCTCCCAGGAGCTGCTGGTCTCCTGGTCCTGAGGCACATGGTCCCCACAGCAGTGGTGCTTACAGGACACGCTGCAGCCTCCAGTGCCGCCCTGAGACCCCCACAAAACTGAGATGAGTTTCTCTCCTCCTGCCCGTCCCACCAGAGACAAGGCCAAGAATTCTCTGCTGACGTTTAAGTGCCTGTATCACCACTCCACTCCCTTACCCTCGGACAAGAGCTCGTCGGAACAGGTAAGTTACAGTCACCGGCAATGTACCCTGAGGATGGGGTCGTGTGCAGAATGTGTGGTCTGAGGCCCCCCAAGCTGAGGTTAAGGCAGTATTCAGATGGAAGCACTCTGTGTCCAAGGGTGCTGCTCCCATGGGAATGATGGTGGGTGGAGCACAGAAGAAAGATGGAGTGAGAGGCAGGAACGCTTCCCAGCTGTGGGTGAGAGACACAGACGGGTACCAAAGCGGGAGCCCCCAGCACTGGAGCGCCACCGTCAGGCTGCGGTGATGGGCAGATGCCCAGGGCAGTCTCTGAAGTGCCCAGAA
>NW_012107609.1:854173-856261 GCF_000951045.1 Mandrillus leucophaeus
GCAGCGTCTCGCTGTAGATGATGATTTACAGTCACTCTCGCGTGAAGCCACGTGACGCCTGGTCTGAAGCAGAGAAGATCCGCTCAGCATGAGGTTGAATCCCAAGCCCGCATCTCTGTGGGCTACAGGACAATCCTACGAAAGCGACTCTGTTGGTTCGTTGTTCACATCGGGGAGGAGAATTCCGTCTGAAAGTGAGCGTGACTTCACCGGCACCCGCGTCCGTGGCACAGCCCTGTGCTGAGCTCCACAGACCTGCAGTCCATCGCCTCCCCTCGGAGTGGGCCTGCGGCTGCAGACAGCGTTGTCCCAAGAAGACAGCCTGAGTAGATGAATGGAACAAACTGGAAACTCCATCACAGACCTCCTATTAAGAGGGGAAAACTTTAACATTTCTATAAAAATCATAGACTATCTTCATGATGTTTTAGGCAATGTGTTCTTTGATATACACCAAAAACACTATTTCAGAAAAAAAGATAAATTTGACTTTAAACATTTAAAATTATTTTTTCAATTGTACCATTAAGAGAATGAAAATATAAGCTACAGACCAAAATTAAATATTTGCAAGTCATATACTTGTATCCAGAATATTTAAAGAATCGTGAAAACTCAACAACAAGAAAGCAGCTCAGTTTTTAAGTGGGCAAAAGAGTTGAGCATACTCTTCACCAAGGCAACAATATCCGCGAGAAATAAAGCACATAAAATAGTGTGTCACATCATTTGACATCAGGGAATTGCAAGCTAAAACCACAATAAGATACCGCTGTGCCCCTATTAGAATGGCTACAAGAAAAACGAGTAAAAATACCACCAGGCACGGTGGTTCACACCTGAAATCCCAGAGCTTTGGGTGGCCCGTGAGGCAGGAGGATGCCTTCAGGCCTGGAGATAGAGACAAGTCTGGGCAACATAGCAAGACCCTGTCTCTTAAAAAAATAATAATTAAAAAGAAGATGATCAATACCAAGTGTTGGTGAAGACATCGGAGAACTGGAAGTCTCATCCATTCCTCGTGGGGATGAAAGATGATGCCACATCGGCAGGCACTCTGGCAAAGCTTCAGATGCGGAGCATATATTATCATGTGACCCAGCACTCCCACTCCCAGGTTCTTACCCAGGAGCATGGAAAACAACATGTGTGCACACGTAGCAGGTGTTTTTCTTTGCTAGAGATTCCACAGGGAGGAACCACACATGGGGTGTTGGAACAAGAAATGTGTTTTCTCACATATCTGGAGGCTGGAAGTCCCAGAGCACAGTGTCTGCAGGGTTGGTTTCTCCCAAGGCCTCTCTCCTTGCCTTGTACATGGCCACCTGTTCTCTGTGTCCTCCCACAGTCTTCCCTCTGTTTTTGTCTCTGTCACAATCTCCCCTTCTTAAAAGGACACCAGTCACTGTGGATTAGGGCTCACCCTAATAGCCTCATCTCACGTCAGTTACCTCTTTCAATACCCTGTCTCCTCATACAGTCACATCACTGGGTGTCAGTATGTCAACCTATGAATTTGGAGGAGGATACAGTTCAGCCCATAATACAAGGATTGGGAGGAAGGGTGCTGTGCCACCACTGAGATCCTATTCCATGATCCAGGCATCCCTGAAGTGCTGTTACTCAGAACTGACTAGTAATGAACTTGAATTTAGAAAGTAAGCTCAACGTCAACAAGGTCTTTGTTCATCCTATGAATTTTGCTTCACTTCCCCCCAGGAAGCCGATGATGAACCGAGTCCATCTTCACTGGGGTAAGTTCGTAAGCTTAATGGGAATGTTTTATCTATCGGTAACATAGTTGTACACTCGTCTGGTTGGCCTCGCAAACAGGATTTCCAGAAGCGTCTTTGAGCCAGTGTTGTGCTGTGTAGGTCATTTTATTTTGGAGGCTCAAAGTCAAAGGTCATGTGCATTTTCAATCTTCACAGACTCTGTATGGTGACTGTCTCAAAAGGTTGGTACAGTTCACCCTTCCTTCAACTCTTGTCACTCTATCAGCCTGAGATACTAAGAGTATGTTTAGTTTTATTCCAATAAAATGTGATATTTCAATTGCATCTCTTTACTACCATTAAGACAATATTT
>NW_012107609.1:856311-865076 GCF_000951045.1 Mandrillus leucophaeus
TCCCAGAGCACAGTGTCTGCAGGGTTGGTTTCTCCCAAGGCCTCTCTCCTTGCCTTGTACATGGCCACCTGTTCTCTGTGTCCTCCCACAGTCTTCCCTCTGTTTTTGTCTCTGTCACAATCTCCCCTTCTTAAAAGGACACCAGTCACTGTGGATTAGGGCTCACCCTAATAGCCTCATCTCACGTCAGTTACCTCTTTCAATACCCTGTCTCCTCATACAGTCACATCACTGGGTGTCAGTATGTCAACCTATGAATTTGGAGGAGGATATAGTTCAGCCCATAATACAAGGATTGGGAGGAAGGGTGCTGTGCCACCACTGAGATCCTATTCCATGATCCAGGCATCCCTGAAGTGCTGTTACTCAGAACTGACTAGTAATGAACTTGAATTTAGAAAGTAAGCTCAACGTCAACAAGGTCTTTGTTCATCCTATGAATTTTGCTTCACTTCCCCCCAGGAAGCCGATGATGAACCGAGTCCATCTTCACTTGGGTAAGTTCGTAAGCTTAATGGGAATGTTTTATCTATCGGTAACATAGTTGTACACTCGTCTGGTTGGCCTCGCAAACAGGATTTCCAGAAGCGTCTTTGAGCCAGTGTTGTGCTGTGTAGGTCATTTTATTTTGGAGGCTCAAAGTCAAAGGTCATGTGCATTTTCAATCTTCACAGACTCTGTATGGTGACTGTCTCAAAAGGTTGGTACAGTTCACCCTTCCTTCAACTCTTGTCACTCTATCAGCCTGAGATACTAAGAGTATGTTTAGTTTTATTCCAATAAAATGTGATATTTCAATTGCATCTCTTTACTACCATTAAGACAATATTTTTTCATGTTTTGACCATTTTACAGTTTTTCTTGTGTGAATTAATGTTCAACTGTTGGATTGTTTGGATTATCAAATGTAATAGCTCTTTGCATATTAGGAACCCTATGGGATCTTTCACTATGTAGAGGTTGTAAACTTTTCTGACGCCAAATTTGTTAACATTTCCTTTTGTCTTGCTTTAAAAAGGTTCATTACTCTAAGGTTATATAAATATCCTCAGACATTCTTTTCTTATATAGTTATTTTTATTTTTATTTTATTTCAATAGTTTTGGAGAACAAGGTGTTTGTTGCATGGAAAAGATTTTCAGTGTTGATTTCTGAGATTTTGGTGCACCCACCACCCGAGCAGTGTACACTGTACCCAAGGTGTAGTCTTTTATCTGTCACCCTCCTCCCACCGTTTCCCCTGAGTTCCAAAAGCCTATTAAATCATTCTTACGCCTTTGCATCCTCATAGCTTGGCTCCCTCTTGTAAGTGAGATAGTATGATGTTTGGTTTTTCATTCTTAAGTTACTTACACTAGGAATAATGGGCTGCAACTCCATCCAGGTTGTGTGAGTGCCAACATTTCATTCCTTTTTATGGCTGAGTAGTATTCCATGGTATGTACATATATAGAGATCACAAATATATATCACATTTTCTTTATCCACTGATTTATTTTAGGCTGGTTTCATGTTTTTGCAATTGCAAACTATACTGCTATAAACATGTGCGTGCTAGTATCTTTTTCATAAGATAACTTATTTTTTTTTTCTGGGTAGATAGCCAGTAGTGGGATTGCTGGATCAAATGATAGTTCTAGCTTTAGTTCTTTACAGAATCTCCATACTGTTTTTTATATTGGTTGTAATAGTTTACGTTCCCACCAGCGGTGTAAAAGTGTTCCCTTTTCAACACATCCATGCCAACATCTGTTATTTCTTTATTTTTAAAATTATGGCCATTCTTCCAGGAGTAAAAAGTGGTGTTGCATTGTGGATTTTATTTGCATTTCTCTGATAATTAGTGATGTTGAGCATTTTTTCATATGTGTTGGCCATTTGTATATCTTCTTTTGAGAATTTTCTCTTCATCAACTTTGCCCACTTTTTGATGGGATGATTTTTTTTTTTTTTGAGATGGTCTCACTCTGTCATCCAAGCTGGAGTGCAGTGGCACGATCATGGTTCACTGAAGCCTCCACCTCCCAGGTTCAAGTGATTCTCCTGCCTCAGGCTCCCAAATAGCTGGGATTACAGGCGCCCACCAGCACGCCCAGCTAATTTTCTTATTGTTAGTAGAGGCAGGGTTTCGCCATATTGGCAAGGCTGGTCTTGGACTCTTGATTTCAAGTGATCCACCCTCCTTAGCCTCCCAAAGAACTGGGTTTACAGTCATGAGCCACCATGCCCAACTGGATGATTTGTTTTTTTCTTAGGGATTTGTTTGAGTTCATTTTAGATTCTGGATATTATTCCCTTGTCAGATGTATAGATTCTGAATATTTTCTTCCTTTCTGGGGTCTTGTTTACTCTGCTTATTGTTTCTTTTGCTGTGCTGAAGGTTTTTAGTTTAAAATAAAGAAAATTAAGATAAATTGCATCTATGTATCTTTGTTCTTGCTGCATTTGCTTTTGGATTCTTAGTCATGAGCTCTTTGCCTAAGTCAATGCCTGGAAAAGTTTTTCTGATGATATCTTGTAGATTTTTGAATGCTTTCAGATCTCAGATTTAAGTCTTTGATCCATCCTCAGTTGATGTTGTAAAAGATGCGAGGTGGGGATCCAGCTTCATTCTTCTACATGTGGCTTGTGAATTATCCCAGCACCATGTATTGAATAGGGTGTCATTTCCCCACTTGATTTTTTGTTTGTTTGTTTGCTGAAAATCGATTGGCAGTAAATATTTGGCTTTATTTATGGGTTCTCTATTCTGTTCCGTTGATCTATATGTGCCTATTTCTATATTAGTACCATGCTGTTTTGGTAACTCTAGTTTTGTAGTATAGTTTGAATTCAGGTAATGTGATGCCTCCCGAAATCATAAAGAGCAAATGATTTAGCCTCCCAAAGGACTGGGTTTAAAGTCCTTTGGGATTTGTTCTTTTTGATTAGTCTTGCTTGTCTTTGTGTTGTCTTTTTTGGTTCCATATGAATTTTAGGATTGTTTTTTCTAGTTCTGTGAAGAATGATGATTGTATTTTGATGGGACTTGCATTAAATTTGTAGATCGCTTTTGGCAGTATGGTCATTTTCACAATACTAATTCTACCCATCCACGAGCCTGGGATGTGTTTCCATTTATTTGCATTTTCTATGATTTCTTTCAGCAGGTTTTTGTAGTTTCCTTGTCGAGATCTTTCTCTTTTTGGGTTAGGTATATTCCTAAGTTTTTTTTGTTTTGTTTTGTTTTGTTTTTTCAGCTGTTGCAAAAGGGGTTGACTTCTTCATTTGATTCTCAACTTGCTCATTGTTGGCACTTAACAGTGTTGCTGATTTTTGTCCATTGATCTTGTATCCTGAAATTTTACTGAATTCATTTATTAGATTTAGGAGCTTTCTGGATGAGTCTTTAGAGTTTTCGAAGTATATGACCATATCATCAGTGAACAGGGACAGTTTGACTTCCTGTTTTCTAATTTGGATGCTCTTTCTTTCTCTTGTCTGATTGCTCTGGCTAGGCCTTCCAGTTCTATGTCAAAAAGTAGTGGTGAAAGTGGGCATCGTTGTCTTATTCCAGTTCTGAGGGGCAATGCTTTCAACTTTTCCCTATTCAGTATAACGTTGGCTGTGGGTTTGTCATAGAGGGCTTTTATAACCTTGAGGTATGTCCCTTCTGTGTTGATTTTGATGAGTGTTCTATTTATAAAGGGATGGTAGATTTTGTCAAATGCTTTTTCTGCATCTATTGAGATGATCTGTGGTTTTTTAAAAATTCTGTTTGTTTGAAGTATCACATTTATTGACTTGCATATGTTAAGCCATTCCTGCATACCTGGTATGAAACCCGCTTGATGATGGTGTATTATCGTTTTGATACACTGTTTGATTCAGTTAGCTAGTATTTTGTTGAGGATTTTTGCATCTATATTCATGAGGGATATTGGTCTGTAGTTTTCTCTTTTTGTTATGTCCTTTTCTGGTTTAAGGTGAAACTGGCTTCATAGAATGATTTACAGAGGATTCCCTCTTTATCTTTTGGAATAGTTTCCATAAGATTGCCACCAGCCTTTCTTTGGATGCCTGATAGAATTCAGCTGTGAATACGTCATGGACATCTTAGTTGGCAATTTTTTTTATTACTGTTTCAATCTTATTACTTGTTATTAATCTGTTAAGAGTTTCTATTTCTTCCTGATTTAATCTAGGTGGGTTTTATTTTCAGGGATTTACCAACTCCTCTAGATTTTCTAGTTTGTGTGCATAAAGATGTTCATATTGGCCTTAAATAAGATCTTTTGTATTCCTGTGGTATCAGTTGTACTATCTCTCATTTCATTTCTAATTGAGCTTATTTGGATCTTTTCTCTTCTTTTCTTGGTTGGTCTTGCTAATGGTCTATGAATTTTGTTTGTCTTTTCAGAAAACCAGCTTTTTAATTTTCTTTTGCAGTTTTTGTGTTTGTTTGAATTTCATTTAGTTCTGCTCTGATGTTTGTTATTACTTTTCTTCTGCTGGGTTTGGGTTTGCTTTGTTCTTGTTTCTCTGGTTACTTCAGGTGTGACCTTAGATTATCTATTTGTGCTCTTTCAGTGTTTTTGATATGGCCATGTAGTGCTGTGAACATTCCTTTTAGCATCACTTTTACTGTGTCCTAGAGGTTTTGATAAGTTGTGTCACGGTTATCATTCAGTTTGAAGAATTTTTAAATTTCCCTCTTGATTTCATTGTCAACTCAAAGATCATTCAGAAGCAGTTATTTAATTTCTACATATTTGTGTAATTTTGCAGGTTCCTTTTGGAGTTAATTACCAATTTTATTCCCCTGTGGTCTGAAAAGATACTTGATGTAATTTTGATAACTTATATTCATTGAAACTTGTTTTGTGGCCTATCATATGATGTGTCTTGGAGAATGTTCCATGTACTGATTAAAAGAATGTACATTCTGCAGTTGTTGATAGAACGTTCTGTAAGTACCTGTCAAGTCCTTTTGTTCTAGGGTATAGTTTAAGTTCATTGTTTCTTTGTTCACTTTCTGTCTTGATAACCTGTCTAGTGCTATCAGTGGAGTATTGAGTCCATCACTGTAATTGTGTTTTCATCTGTCTCATTTCTTACATCCAGTAATAATTGTTTTATAAATTTGGGAGGTCCCTCATTAGGTGCATATATGTTTAGGATTGTGATATTTTCCTTTTGGAGGGATTCTTTTGTCATTGTATAATGTTGCTCTTTGTCTTTTTCAACTGTTGTGGCTTTAAAGTCTGTTGAGTCTGGTATCAGAATAGTTCCTCCTGCCTGCTGTTGGTTTCCATTTGTTTGGCATCTTTTATCCACCCCTTCACCTTAAGTTTATTTCAGTCCTTATCCATTAGGTGCGTCCCTTGAAGACAGCAGATACTTGGTTGGTGGATTTTTCTCCATTCTTCCACTCTGTATTTTTCAGTTGGTGCTTTTAGGCCATTTAAATTCAATGTTAGTATTTTGATGTGAGGTACTGTTTTATTGATCATGCTAGTTGTTGCCTGAATACCTTGGTTTCTTTCTTTGCATTACTGTTTTCTCAGTCCTGTGGGAGGTTCTATTTTGGTGTATTTTGAGGTTTTAAGATTTGGAACTCCTTTTAGCGTTTCTTGTAGGACTGACTTGGTAGTGGCTAGTTCTCTCAGCATGTGTTTTTCTGAAACAGACATTGTCTCGACTTCATTTAGGAAAGTTAGTTTTGCTGAATACAAAATTATTGGCTGTTAATTATTTTGTTTGAAGAGGCTAGAGATAGGACCCCAGTCCCTTCTAGTGTGCAGAGTTTCTGCTGAGAAATCTGCTGCTAATATGACAGGTTTTCCTTTAGAGGTTACCTGATGCTTTTGCATCACAGCTCTTAAGATTCTTTCATTTGTCTTGACTTTAGATAACCTGATGACTATGTGCCTCAGTGATGATCTTTTTGCAATGAATTTCCCAGGCATTCTTTGAGCTTCCTGTCTTTGGACGTCTAGAACTCGTGCAAGGCCAGGGAAGGTTTCCTTGATTATTTCCTGAAATAAGTTTGCAAACTTCTAGATTTCTCTTCTTCCTCAGGAGCACTAACTATTTTTAGGTTTGGCTATTTAACATAATCCCTAAGTTTTTGGAGGCTTTGTCTTTTTTAAATTATTTTTTTTTTCCCCCTTTGTCTGGCTGTGTTAATTTAAAAACCTTGTCTTTGAGTTCTGAAGTTCTTTCTTCTACTTGTTGGATCCTACTGTTGAAATTGTCCAGTGCATTTTGTATTTCTCTTTGTGTGACTTTCATTCCAGAAGTTGTGACTGTGTTTTTTTTTTTTTTAGGATCTCTATTTCCGTGGAGCACTTTTCATCTTATCCTGTATTGATTTTTAAAATTCTTTGTGTTGGTTTTCACCTTTCTTTGGTATCTCCTTGAGTAGCTTAATAATCAACCTTCTGAATTCTTTCCAGCAATTCTGATTTCTTCTTGGTTTGGATCTATTGCTGGGGAGCTTGGGGAGCCAGTGCGGTCTTTTGAGGGTGGACTAGAACCCTGTTTCAACATATTACCAGGATCACTTGTCTGATTCCTTCCCGTGTGTGTAGATTATTTCAGCGGGAAAATCTGGAACTCAAGGGCTGCTGGTCAGATTCTTTAGTCCCATGTGTGGTCCCTGATTTGTGCACCCCCCTTCCCCTGGAGATGGAGCTTCCTGCAACCCAGACAGCAGTGATTGCTATTGTTCTTCTGGGTCTCTCCACCCAGCAGGGCTACCAGGCTGGTGCTGGGGAATGTCTGCACAGAGGCCTGTGATGTGATCCGTCCTCAGGTCTCCCAGCTGTGGATGGCAGCACCTGCCCAGGTGGAGGTGACAGGGGACTGAAGTGGACTCTGTGGGGGTCCTCGGCTGTCGACGGGTTTACTGTGGTGACTTTCTCAGAGGCTGGTTATTCTAGCAGTGAAGTTATCACATGGACAGACTCGGGACCTCTGGTTATCCAGGATGCTGCAGGAGGTGGAATTAGCTCTCGTTTTCTCCTTCCTACGAGCAGGGTTGTTCTGTCATGAGTTGCTGTCATGTCCTGAGCTGGTTGGCCTCCAGCCGGGAGGTAGCACTTTTGAGAGAGCAGCAAAACTGTCACCTGTCCTGTGGAATTTGCTGTGGCCTATGGTGTCTTCCAAAGTTTCTGTGACTTTTTTTGTTTTTTCTGGTATGCTGCCGTTGTGGTTCCTGGGATGAAAGTCCGCAGCATGAGTCTCCACATGCTGTTCTGTTTGTCCACGTGAGTGCTGCACATCAGCCCCGACTCCCATCTGCCATCACCCTTCAGAACCTGTCTTAGGCACTGGTGTAGGGCAGGTCTCACACGGTGGATGGAGGCACTACTTTGCATTGTCCAGTGGCAAAGAGTCATGGTCCTTTACACGACAAGCTCCTTACGTTTGCCACTGCGCATAACTCGGGAGAACTCTACCAACCTCCCGGGAGCTGCTGATCTCCACGTTTCTGAGACACATGCGTGCCACAGCAGTGGTGCTGACAGGACGCGCTGCAGCCTCCAGTGCCGCCCTGAGCACCCCCCTCACAAAGCTGAGATGAGTTTCTCTCCTCCTTCCTGTCCCACCAGAGCCAAGGTCAAGAGCTTTCTGCTGATTTACAAGAGCCCATGTCACTTCTGCACTTCAGTAAACCCGGACGGGGACTCGTCGGCAAAGGTAAGTTGAGTGTTCTGCAGCAGGAGGATAACGACATGCCAAACACACAGCTCAGCACCACGTGGAAAACCAACACAAAATCCATCACATACCTCATATTAAGAGGGGGAAACTTTTAACATTCCTGCAAAAATCATAGAATATCTTCAGAGTCTTGTGTGAGGCAGACTTTTCTTCGATAGATACCAAAAGCACTATTTCACAAAAAAAGGATACATTTGACTTTAAGCATTTAAAATTATTTCTTCAATTGTCACCAGTAAAGGAATGAAAACATAAGCCACAGACTGAAGTAAAATATGTGCAAGTCATACACTTTTGTACAGACTATTTAAAGAACCATGAAAACTCAGGAATACACAACAGCTCAGTTTTTAAACAGTGAAAGATTTGAACACACTCTTCACCAAGGCAAACATATCCATGAGAAACAAAGCACACAAAATGGTTATCAACATCATTTGCCACTAGGGAACCAGCCCCTAAAACCACACTAAGATACCACTGCACCCCATTAGCATAGCTGCAAGAAAACAGATTAATGATACCATCCAGGCACAAGGCTTCACACCTAAAATCCCAGAGCTTTGGTTGGCCCATGAGTCAGGAGGATCCCTTGAGGCCAGGAGTTTGAGACCAGTCTGGGCAACATAGCAAGACCCTGCCTCTAAAAAATATAGTTTTAAAAAGATGATCAGTACCAAGTGTTGGTGAAGACATCGGAGAACTGGAAGTCTCGTCCATTGCTCATGGGGATGAAAGATGATGCCACATCGGCAAGCACTCTGGCAAAGCTTCAGATGCTGAGCGTATACTTATCATATGACCCAGCACTCCCACTCCCAGGTTCTTACCCAGGAGCATGGAAAACAACATGTGTGCACATGTAGCAGGTGTTTTTCTTTGCTAGAGATTCCACCAGGGAGGAACCACACATGGGGTGTTGGAACAAGAAATGTGTTTTCTCACATATCTGGAGGCTGGAAGTCCCAGAGCACAGTGTCTGCAGGGTTGGTTTCTCCCAAGGCCTCTCTCCTTGCCTTGTACATGGCCACCTGTTCTCTGTGTCCTCCCACAGTCTT
>NW_012107609.1:867836-870002 GCF_000951045.1 Mandrillus leucophaeus
TACACTTTTGTACAGACTATTTAAAGAACCATGAAAACTCAGGAATACACAACAGCTCAGTTTTTAAACAGTGAAAGATTTGAACACACTCTTCACCAAGGCAAACATATCCATGAGAAACAAAGCACACAAAATGGTTATCAACATCATTTGCCACTAGGGAACCAGCCCCTAAAACCACACTAAGATACCACTGCACCCCATTAGCATAGCTGCAAGAAAACAGATTAATGATACCATCCAGGCACAAGGCTTCACACCTAAAATCCCAGAGCTTTGGTTGGCCCATGAGTCAGGAGGATCCCTTGAGGCCAGGAGTTTGAGACCAGTCTGGGCAACATAGCAAGACCCTGCCTCTAAAAAATATAGTTTTAAAAAGATGATCAGTACCAAGTGTTGGTGAAGACATCGGAGAACTGGAAGTCTCGTCCATTGCTCATGGGGATGAAAGATGATGCCACATCGGCAAGCACTCTGGCAAAGCTTCAGATGCTGAGCGTATACTTATCATATGACCCAGCACTCCCACTCCCAGGTTCTTACCCAGGAGCATGGAAAACAACATGTGTGCACATGTAGCAGGTGTTTTTCTTTGCTAGAGATTCCACAGGGAGGAACCACACATGGGGTGTTGGAACAAGAAATGTGTTTTCTCACATATCTGGAGGCTGGAAGTCCCAGAGCACAGTGTCTGCAGGGTTGGTTTCTCCCAAGGCCTCTCTCCTTGCCTTGTACATGGCCACCTGTTCTCTGTGTCCTCCCACAGTCTTTTCTCCGTGTCTCTGTCATAATCTCCCCTTCATAAAAGGACACCAGTCTCTCTGGATTAGGGCTCACCCTAATAGTCTCATCATCTAACATCACTTACCTCTCTCAAGACCCTATTTCCACATACGGTCACATTCTAGGTCACTGGGTGTCAGGATGTCAACCTATGAATTTGGAGGAGGATAGCGTTCAGCCTCCCCCCACCCCCCAGCCATAATACAAGGATTGGGAGGAAGGGTGCTGTCCCACCAGTGAGATCCTATTCCATGATCCAGGCATCCTTGAAGTACCATTACTCAGAACTGACTAGTAATGAACATGAATTCTAAGAGTAAGCTCAACCTCAACAACGTCTTTGTTCATCCTATGCATTTTGCTTCACTTCCCCACAGGAAGCAGATGGTGTCCGGAGTCTGTCTTCACTTGGGTGAGTTTGTAAGTTTAATCAGATTATTTTATACATCAGTAACATAGTTACACACTCGTCTTATCTCAAATTACTTAGGAAAATATGTCATCTCTTTAATGTCTTCAAATAAACTGATGACACAGTAGAAAATCAAAACGTTTCACTTAACATTTATATCCATTCACGTAGCTTATTGCACTTGTGTCTTACTTGAAAAAATTATAGAATCCTTCATAGCTAACATTTGAACTCATGACCAAAAATAAGGCCAAGCATAGTTATTTTCTAAGTCTATCTTTAAACACATGTAATGGCTGAGTCTGTATATTTTTTTAATGTTTCTAATAGTGTTTCGTTGAGAGACAGGTCTTGTCATTTCACCTCTAAACATGTCCACTGATGATAGCTCTGACCCAACACTGCACAAATCCAGCCCAGCTGCACACAACTTTGTCACCCTCCAAACTACAAAAGCTGAAAGACGACCGTTATAGAGGTCATGACCCAGTTTTAAGCACACATTTTAACCACTAACCTGTTTCCATGAGGAAATGAAACTTCTTTGCAGCCATGGTAAGTACAGATTCTTCCCAGAGAACCTCAAGTCAGAATACACTTCTCCCAGAACACAGAGTAACAGGAAATCTAGTCACACATGATGGTGAGTAAATTATTAACCTTTGTTTCCTGTTCCATTTTCCTCTGCATATAATGAACACAGATTAACTTTGTATTTTAAAAGCTACTTTAGACAACATTTCCCAGGGTTTCAGGGTTTAGATATTGCACTTCTACCTTCTAACCTGAGGAACTTTTCATCTGCAGTGATATACTACAATTTAGAATGAAATGATATTGAAAGATAAAAGTCATTGACTGAATCCATCCCGGGTGTGCACGCCCACCCCACACACATATACACACATTCACACACACACATTCCTACACAGACACACTCACAAACATATACACACACTCACACACATGCA
>NW_012107609.1:872643-872838 GCF_000951045.1 Mandrillus leucophaeus
AAAAAAAAAGAGATGGGGTCTCACTCTGTTCCCCACGTTGGTTTGGAACTTCTGGTCTCAAGGAAGCCTCTGGCCTCAGCCTCCCGTAGCAGTGAGATTACAAGCCTGAGCCACTGTGCTAGGCTGTGGGGAAATTCTTTTGAGCAGGCTTTGTGAGGCAGACAACTTTGGGAGGTTACAGGTGACTTCCCCTTC
>NW_012107609.1:872895-877337 GCF_000951045.1 Mandrillus leucophaeus
TGGACATAAGCCCAAAGACAGGGACAGCATCCAGGGAGGGTGTGTGAGGGAGGCTCCTCGTGCTGGGAAGAAAGAGCACCCACACCTCATGGCTCGGAGCTCCTCTAGAGGCACCTGGGATCCCAGACTACTGAGGTCACCGCATGGCTCCCGGGTCTCCCCCTCACAGATCACTGCCCCCAGCTGGCCTCGTCCTCCCAACCCAGCTGCCCTGGGTATGGAACAGCATGTACATGGGGAAGATTTAATCCCAACTCGTTCTTACAGCTGTTCACTGCGTCGCACGCTCATTGCTCCAAAATGTTGCACAGTAGTAGCAGTTCTTTAAGGAATCTCCATACTGTTTTCCACAGTGGTTGTACTAGTTTCCCCTCCCACCAACAGTGTCAAAGTGTCCCCTTTTCACTGCATCCATGCCAACATCTGTTATTCTTTGATTTTTTACATTATGAACATTCTTGCAGGAGTAAGATGGCATTGCATTGAGGTTTTTATTTGCATTTCCCTGATAATTAGTGATGTTGAGCATTTTTTCATATGTTTTTGGCCATTTGTATATTTTTTTTTTTTTTTTTTTAGACGGAGTCTCACTGCGTCGCCCAGGCTGGAGTGTAGTGGCCAGATCTCGGCTCACTTCAAGCTCCACCTCCTGGGTTCACACCATTCTCCTGTCAGCCTCCCGAGTAGCTGGGACTACAGGCGCCCGCCACCTCACCTGGCTAGTTTTTTTTTGTATTTTTTAGTAGAGACGGGGTTTCACCAGGTTAGCCAGGATGGTCTCGATCTCCTGACCTCATGATCCGCCTGTCTCGGCCTCCCAAAGTGCTGGGATTACAGGCTTGAGCCACCGTGCCTGGCCCATTTGTATATCTTCTTTCGAGAATTGCCTATTTGTGTCCTTTGCCCACTTTTTGATGGGAATTTTTTTTTTTTTTTTTAAATAGAGTCTCTGTTGTGTAGGCTGAAGTGCTGTGTGTGATCATGATACACTGAAGCCTCTGCCTCTTGAGTTCAAGCGATTCTCCTGCCTCAGCCTCCTGAGTAGCTGGGATAACCGGTGCCCACCACCACATCTATTTTGTATTTTTAGTAGAGACTGGATTTCACCATGGTGGCCAGGCTGGCCTCGTACTATTAATCTCAAGTGATCCACCTCTCTCAGCCTCCCAGAGGACCAGGATTACAAGAGTGGCCACCACACCCTACTGGATGATTTTTTTTTTTCCGGATTTGTTTCAGTTCCTTTTTATATTCTGTATATTGGTCCTTTGTCGGATATATCGATTGTTAGCATTTTCTCCAATTCCGTGAGCTGTCTGCTTACTCTGCTGATTATTTCTTTTGCTGTGCACAAGCTTTTTAGTTTAATGAAATCCCATCAATTCATCTTTGTTTTTGTTGCATTTGGTTTTAGATTCTTGGTCATGAACTATTTGCCGAAGCCAATGTCTAGAAGAGTTTTTGTGATGTTCTCTTGTAGATATTTTTATGGTTTTAGGTCTTAGATTTCAGTCTTTGATCCATCTTGAGTTGATTTTTGTATTAGGAAAGAGTTGAGGATCCAGCTTCATTCTTCTGCATGTGGCTTGCAAATGATCCCAGCACCATTTGTTGAATAGAGTGTCCTTTGCCCACTTGATGTTTTTGTTTGCTTTGTCGAAGCTCAGTTGGCTATAAGTATTTGGCTTTAGTTCTGGGTTTTCTATTCCGTCTAATTCGTCTACATTCCTATTTTTATATCAGCACCATGCTGTTTTGGTAACTGTAGCCTTGTAGTATAGTTCAGAATCAGGTAATGTGATGCCTCCAGATTTGTTCTTTTTCATTAGTCTTATTTGGCTATGTGTGGTCTTTATTCATTCCAGAAGAATTTTATGGTTTTTTTGTTTGTTTGTTTGTTTGTTTTTTAGTTCTGTGAAGAATGATGATGATATTTTGATGGGAATTGCATTGAATTTGTAGATTGCTTTTGGTACTATAGTCATTTTCACAATACTGATTCTACCCAACCATGAGCATGGGATGTGTTTCTATTTATTGGTGTTGTCTATGATTTCTTTCAGCAGTCTTTTGTAGTTTTTTTTCGTAGAGATCTTTCACCTCTTGCATTAGGTGTATACCTAAGTTTTATTTTTCTTTCTTTCTTTATTTTGCAGCTGTGGCAAAAGGGATTGACTTTTCCATTTGATTCTCAGTTTGGTCATTGTTGGCACATAGCAGTGTTACTGATTTGTGTGAATTGATTTTGTATCCTGAAATTTGACTGAATTCATTTATGAGATCTAGGAGCTTTTGGATGAGTCTTTAGGGTTTTCTAGGTATATGATCATATCATCAGAGAACAGTGACAGTTTGACCTCCTGTGTACCACTGTGGATGCTCTTTCTTTCTCATTTAAAAAAAAAAAAGTTTTTTTTCTTTTTGAGATGGAGTTTCACTCTTGTTGCGAAAGATGAAGTGCAATGGCATGATATTGGCTCACTCTAACCTCCGCCTCCTGGGTTCAAGTGATTCTCCTGCCTCAGCCACTCGATTAGCTGGGATTACAGGCACCCGCCACCACGCTCGGCCAACTTTTGTATTTTTGGTAGAGGCAGGGTTCACCATGTTGGCCAGGCCGGTCTCAAACTCCAGACCTATTTCTTTCTCTTCTCTGATTGCTCTGGCTAGGACTTCCAATACTGTGTTGAATAGAAGTGGTGAAAGTGGGCATCCTTGTCTTGTTCCAGTTCTCAGGGGTAGTGCCTTCAACTTTTCCTCATTCAGGATAATGTTGGCTGTAGGTTTGTCATAGAGGGCTTTTATTACCTTCAGGTATGCCCCTTCTGCGCTGATTTTGCTGAGTCTTTTAATTATAAAACCATTCTAGATTTTGTCAGATCGTTTTCCTGCATCTATTGAAATCATCTCGGATTTTTAAAAATTCTATTTATGTGAAGTGTCACATTTATTGACTTGCATGTGTTAAACCATTCCTGCGTCCCTGGTATGAGACCTGCTTGACCATGGGTATATTATCTTTTTGTTATGCTGTTTGATTCGGCTAGCTAGTAATTTGTTGAGGATTTTTGCATCCATATTCATGGGGGATATTGGTCTGTAGTTTTCTGTTTTTGTTATGTCCTTTCCCAGTTTTGGTATTAGGGTGCTACTGGCTTCATGAAATGATTTATGGAAGAATCCCTCTTTATCTTTTGGAATCGTTTCCATAAGATTGCCACCAGTTCTTCTTTGAATGTCTGATAGAATTCAGCTGTGAATTCACCCTGAATTTGTTTCGTTCGCAATTTTTTAATTACTGTTTCAATCTCACTACTTGCTATTGATCTGCTAGGAATTTTTATTTCTTCCTGGTCTAGTCTAGGACAGTTGTATATTTCCAGGATTTTATCCATCTGCACTAGATCTTCTGGTTTGTGTGCAAAAAGGTGTTCATAGTAGCCTTAAATGATCTTTTGTATTTCTGTGGTATCAGTTGTAATATGTCCCATTTCATTTCTAATTGAGCTTATGTGGATCTTCTCTCTTCTTTCCTTGGTGAGTTTTGCTAATGGTCTATCAATTTTGTTTTGTTTCATTTATCTTTTGGGGCTTTTTTTGATTGTTAGTTTGTTTTAATTTCATTTAGTTCTGCTTTGATCTTTGTTATTTCTTTTCTTCTGCTGGGTTTGGGTTTTATTCTTGTTTCTCTGTTTACTTCAGGTGTGACCTTTAGATTGTGTTTATGCTCTTTCCAACTTTTTGATGGAAGCATTTAATGCTATGAATGTTCATCTTACCATCGCTTTTGCTGTGTCCTAGAGGTGTTTTTGTTTGTGTCTTTGTTTGTTTGTTTGAGACAGAGTCTTGCTCTGTTGCCCGGACTGGAGAGCCATGGTGCAATCTCGGCTCACTGCCACCTCTGCCTCACAGGTTCAAGCAGTTCTCCTGTCTCAGCCTCCTGAGTAGCTGGGATTACAGATGTGCGCCACCACACTCAGCTAATTTTTGTATTTGTAGTAGAGGTGGGGTTTCATCATGTTGGCCAGGGTGATGTCAAACTCCCAAGTGATCCTCAGGTGATCCGCCCACCTGGCCTCCCAAAGTGCTGGTATCGCAGGCATGAGCCATCGCGCCCAGCCCTAGAGGTTTGGATATGTTGTGTCACTATTATTGTTCAATTGAAAGAATTTTTTAGTTTCCCTCTTGATTTCATTATTGACCCAAAGATCATTCAGGAGCAATTATTTAATTTCCATGTATTTGTGTGGTTTTGAGGGTTTGGGAGGTCATTTCCTACTTTATTCCACTGTGGTCTGGAAAAATACTTGAGATAATTTTTATTTTCTTAGATTCATGGAGACTTGTTTTGTGATCTGTCATATGATCTATCTTGGAGAACATTCCATGTACTGATGAAAAGAGTGTATGCACTTGTTGGGCAGAATTTTCTGTAAATATCT
>NW_012107609.1:878942-880096 GCF_000951045.1 Mandrillus leucophaeus
AAAAAAAAAAAAAAAAAAAAAGCTACTTTAGACAACATTTCCCAGGGTTTCAGGGTTTAGATATTGCACTTCTACCTTCTAACGTGAGGAACTTTTCATCTGCAGTGATATACTACAATTTAGAATGAAATGATATTGAAAGATAAAAGTCATTGACTGAAACCATCCCAGGCGTGCACGCCCACCCCACACACATATACACACAGTCACACACACACATTCCTACACAGACACACTCACAAACATATACACACACTCACACACATGCACTCACACACACACACACACAGTGGCACAGCATCCTTCCTGCCCTCACATCACGTCCTGGTCCTGACCCTACCTGCTGTACTCCCCCATTACTGCAGGGATTCTCAGCCGGCCCCACAGGGGAAGCGCCCACCTCAGCCTGCACAGAACAGCCCCATCCTCTACTCTGGGCACCCAGCAGGTACAGCTGTCCTGGCCCAAGACCTCTGGGATCTCTGCCACCATTCCAGTAGGTCATGCTGCTGAGGGGGGCCAGATGGCCAAACTAGGGAGGGCCCAGTGGACATAAGCCCAAAGACAGGGACAGCATCCAGGGAGGGTGTGTGAGGGAGGCTCCTCGTGCTGGGAAGAAGGAGCACCCACACCTCATGGCTCAGAGCTGCTCGGAGTTCCTCTAGAGACACCTGGGATCCCAGACTACTGAGGTCACCGCGTGGCTCCTGGGTCTCCCCCTCACAGATCAGTGCCCCCAGCTGGCCTCGTCCTCCCAACTCAACTGCCCTGGGTATGGAACAGCATGTACATGGGGAAGATTTAATCCTAACTCCTTCTTACAGCTGTTCACTGTGTCGCACGCTCATTGCTCCAACGTGTTGCACAGTAGTAGCAGTTCTTTAAGGAATCTCCATACTGTTTTCCACAGTGGTTGTACTAGTTTCCCTTCCCACCAACAGTGTCAAAGTGTCCCCTTTTCACCACATCCATGTCAACATCTGTTATTCTTTGATTTTTTACATTATGAATATTCTTGCAGGAGTAAGATGGTGTCACATTAAGGATTTTATTTGCATTTCCCTGATAATTAGTGATGTTGAGCATTTTTTCATATGCTTGTTGGCCATTTGCATATCTTCTTTTGAGAATTGTCTCTTCATGAGCTTTGCCCA
>NW_012107609.1:882671-884688 GCF_000951045.1 Mandrillus leucophaeus
TGGACATAAGCCCAAAGACAGGGACAGCATCCAGGGAGGGTGTGTGAGGGAGGCTCCTCGTGCTGGGAAGAAAGAGCACCCACACCTCATGGCTCAGAGCTGCTCGGAGTTCCTCTAGAGACACCTGGGATCCCAGACTACTGAGGTCACTGCGTGGCTCCTGGGTCTCCCCCTCACAGATCAGTGCACCCCGCTGGCCTCGTCCTCCCAACTCAACTGCCCTGGGTATGGAACAGCATGTACATGGGGAAGATTTAATCCCAACTCATTCTTTCAGCTGTTCACTGCGTCGCACGCTCATTGCTCCAACGTGTTGCACAGTAGTAGCAGTTCTTTAAGGAATCTCCATACTATTTTCCACAGTGGTTGTACTAGTTTCCCTTCCCACCAACAGTGTCAAAGTGTCCCCTTTCCACCACATCCATGTCAACATCTGTTATTCTTTGATTTTTTATATTATGAATATTCTTGCAGGAGTAAGATGGTGTTGCATTGAGGATTTTATTTGCGTTTCCCTGATAATTAGTGATGTTGAGCATTTTTTCATATGCTTGTTGGCCATTTGCATATCTTCTTTTGAGAATTGTCTCTTCATGAGCTTTGCCCATTTTCTGAAGGGATTTTTTTTTTTTTTTTTTTGAGACGAGTCTCTCTCTGTTGTGTAGGCTGAAGTGCTGTGGTGTGATCATGATACACTGAAGCCTCTGCCTCCTGAGTTCAAGCATTTCTCCCGTCTCAGCCTCCTGAGTAGCTGGGATAACAGACGCCCACCACCACACCCAGTTAATGTTTGTATTTTTAGTAGAGACTGGATTTCACCATGTTGGCCAGGCTGGCCTCGAACTGTTAATCTCAAGTGATCCACCTATCTCAGCCTCCCAGAGGACCAGGATTACAAGAGTGAGCCAGCACATCCTACTGGGTGATTTTTTTTTTTTTTCTGATTTGTTTCAGTTCCTTTTTATATTCTGTATATTAGTCTTTTGTCAGATATATCGATTGTTAGTATTTTCTCCAATTCCGTGAGTTGTCTGCTTACTCTGCTGATTATTTCTTTTGCTGTGCACAAGCTTTTTAGTTTAATGAAATCCCATCAGTTCATCTTTGTTTTTGTCTCATTTGGTTTTGGATTCTTGGTCATGAACTCATTGCCTAAGCCAGCGTCTAGAAGAGTTTTTGCGATGTTCTCTTGTCGATATTTTTATGGTTTTGGGTCTTAGATTTCAGTCTTTGATCCATCTTGAGTTGATTTTTGTATCAGGAAAGAGTTGAGGATTCAGCTTCATTCTTCTGCATGTGGCTTGCAAATGATCCCAGCACCATTTGTTGAATAGAGTGTCCTTTCCCCACGTGATGTTTTTGTTTGCTCTGTCGAAGCTCAGTTGGCTATAAGTATTTGGCTTTAGTTCTGAGTTTTCTATTCTGTCCAATTCGTCTACATTCCTATTTTTATATCAGTACCATGCTCTTTTGGCAATTATAGCCTTGTAGTATAGTTCAGAATCGGGTAATGTGATGCCTCCAGATTTGTTCTTTTTCATTAGTCTTATTTGGCTATGTGTGGTCTTTATTCATTCCATAAGAATTTTACGTTTTTTTTGTTTTGTTTTGTTTTTTGTTTTGGTTATGTGAAGAATGATGTTGATATTTTGATGGGAATTGCATTGAATTTTTAGATTGCTTTTGGCACAATATTCATTTTCACAATACTGATTCTACCCAACCATGAGCATGGGATGTGTTTCTATTTATTGGTGTTGTCTATGATTTCTTTCAGCAGTGTTTTGTACTTTTTTTGTACAGCTCTTTCACCTCTTGCATTAGGTGTATTCCTAAGTTGTTTTTGGTTTTTTGGTTTTTTTCTTTGTTTCTTTTGCAGCTGTGGCAAAAGGGATTGACTTTTCCATTTGATTCTCAGCTTGGTCATTGTTGGCACATAGCAGTGTTACTGATTTGTGTGAATTGATTTTGTATCCTGAAATTTGACTGAATTCATTTATGAGATCTATTAGCTTTT
>NW_012107609.1:884738-887640 GCF_000951045.1 Mandrillus leucophaeus
TCCATAGAGTATTAAGTCCCCTACTATTACTGTGTTGTCATCTAATTTCTCATGTCTAGTAATAATTGTTTTATAAATTTGGGACATCACATGTTAGGTGCATATATATTTAGGATTGTGATATTTTCCTATTGAAGTAATCCTTTTATGATGATATAATGTCCCTCTTTGTCTGTCTTAGCTGTTGTTGCTTTAAAGTCAGTTTTGTCTGACATAGGAATAGTTACTTCTGCTTGCTTTTGGTTTCTATTTGCATGAAATATCTGATTCCACCCCTTTACCTCAAGTTTATGTGAGTCGTTATGTATTAGTTGAGTCTCTTGAAAACAGCAGATTCTTGGGGTACATTCTTCCCCATTCTGCTATTCTGTATCTTTTAAGTGGAGCATTTAGACCATATATATTCAATGTTAGTATTGAAATGTGAGGTAGTGTTTTATTCATCATGGTAGTTGTGGTTTTTTTCTTTGTTCTATTGTTTAATAGGCCCTGTGAGATTTATGCTTTAAGGAGGTTCTAATTTGGTGTATTTTAGTTTTAAGATTTAGAACTCCTTTTAGCATTTCTTGTAGTACTGGCTTGGTAGTGGGTAATTCTCTCAGCATTTGTTTGTCTGAGAATGACTTTATCTCTACTTCATTTAGGAAACAGTTTTGCTGAATATAAAATTATTGGCTGTTAATTATTTTGTTTTAAGAGGCTAGAGATAGGACCCAAATACCTTGTAGTCTATAGAGTTTCTGCTGAGAAATCTACTGCTAATATGAGAGGTTTTCCTTTATAGGTTACTAGATGTTTTGCCTCACAGCTCTTCCGTTTGTTTCGTATGTCTTGACTTCAGATAACCTGATGACTATGTGCCTGGGTGATGATCTTTTTGCAATGATTTCCCAGGTGTTCTTTGAGCTTCTTGTCTTTGGATGTCTAGAACTCTAGCAAGGCCAGGGAAGGTTTCGTTGATTATTCCATAAAATAAGTTTTCCAAACTTGTAGATTTCTCTTCTTCCTCAGGAACACTAATTATTTTTAGGTATGGCCATTTAACCTAATCCCAGCTTTCTTGGAGGCTTTGTTCTTTTCTTAAAATTCTTTTTATTTTTTCCCCTTATTCTGATTGGTCTACTTACAAAGCCCTGTTTGTGACCTCTGAAATTCTTTCTTCTAGTCGTTCAATTCTACTGTTGAAACTTTCCGATGCATTTTGTTTTTCTCTTAGTGTGTCATTCTTTTCCAGAAATTGTGTTTGTTTTTTCTTTGTGATCTCTATTTCTCTGGAGTATTTTTTTCATCTCTAACCTGTACTGATTTTTAAATTTCTTTAAGTTGATTTTCACCTTTCTCTGGTATCTCCTTGAAGAGCTTAATAATCAACCTTCTGAATTCTTTATCCAGCAATTTGGAGATTTTCTTCTTGGTTTGGATCTCTTTCTGGAGTGCTACTGTGGTGTTTTGAGGGAGGTCTAGAACCTTGTGTTTTCTCGTTACCAGAATTAATTTTCTGATTCCTTGTCATTAGTGTAGATTATTTCAGTGGGAAAATCTGGAACTCAAGGTTTGCTGATCAGATTCTTTTGCCACATGGATTGGTCCCTTGATTTGTGCACTGTCCCTTCCCCTAGAGATGCAGCTTCTGGAAATCAGACAGCAGTGATTGCTATTGTTCTTCTGGGTCTCTCCCCCGAGCAGGGCTACCAGGCTGGTGCTGGGGAATATCTGCACAGAGGCCTGTGATGTGATCCGTCCTCAGGTCTCCCAGCTGTGGATGCCAGCACCTGCCCCAGTGGAGGTGACAGGGGACTAAAGTGGACTCTGTGGGGGTCCTCAGCTGTCGACAGGTTTACTGTGGTGACTTTCTCAGAGGCTGGTTATTCTAGCAGTGAAGTTATCACATGGACAGACTCAGGACCTCTGGTTATCCAGGATGCTGCAGGAGGTGGAATTAGTTCTCGTTTTCTCTTTCCAAGGAGCAGGGTTGTTCTGTCATGAGTTGCTGTCATGTCCCGAGCTGGTTGGCCTCCAGCCAGGAGATGGCACCTTCGAGAGAGCAGCAAAACTGTCACCTGTCCTGTGGAATCGCAGCAGCCTGTGGCTTCTTTTAAGGCTCTGTGATTTGTTGTTATTTTTCTGGTAAGGCCCTGTGGTGGTTCCTGGGGCAAAAGTCCGCAGTGTGAGTCTCCACATGCTGGTCTCTCTGTCCTGGTGGGAGCTGCACGTCAGCGCTGTCTCCCATCTGCCATCGGCCCTGCACACTTTCACTTGCTTCCCAAAACAGTTGTGTTGTGTGGTGGAGATCAGAAGGGTAGTCACACCCCTTCAGCAGCAAACATGCAGTCCTGAATATTGAAACTTATTGGTTACCATCCTAAATGCCTTGGCTGAGCCGCCATCTCCTTGTTTCAGTGCTGGGCGCCACAGGCTTGGAGCTTCTTAGGCTCTGGGAGGAGGCACAGTGGAAATTGAGGTCACCGTGAGGTCGCTCCAGTGTCGCCTTGCACTGTGGCCGCCTGGCCACCTTGCTGTCTCTGGCATCATGGAGAGTGCGGGCAGGGGACTCCGGCCCTCTTCCTTCTCCTCCTGCCCCAGCGAGAGCAGCAGAGAGCAGAGGGGCTGGAGAGGGTGAATATATTATTCGTATTTCTGTTTACTTCTTTTACGTTTTGATTTTTCAGGCCAGTTGGAATTTATTGTATTCAAGGAGATAAGAGATAAGGTTATTTTATCCCAAGGAGGTAACCGAGGTGACAGTGTGCTAGCAGCCCTCACTCTCAGCGCCTCCTCGGCCTCGGTGTCCACTCTGGTGGTGCTTGAGGAGCCCTTCAGCCCGCCGCTGCACCGTGGGAGCCCCTCTTTGGGCTGGCTGAGGCCGGAACCTCCTCCCTCTGCTTGCGGGGAGGTGTGGAGG
>NW_012107609.1:894075-895917 GCF_000951045.1 Mandrillus leucophaeus
TTTTTTTCTTTGTTTCTTTTGCAGCTGTGGCAAAAGGGATTGACTTTTCCATTTGATTCTCAGCTTGGTCATTGTTGGCACATAGCAGTGTTACTGATTTGTGTGAATTGATTTTGTATCCTGAAATTTGACTGAATTCATTTATGAGATCTATTAGCTTTTGGATGAGTCTTTAGGGTTTCCCTGGTATATGATCATATCGTCAGAGAATAGTGACACTTTGACTTCCTGTTTACCAATTTGGATGCTCTTTATTTCTTTCTCTTAAAAAAATTTTTTTTTTCTTTTTGAGATGGAGTTTCGCTCTTGTTGCCAAAGATGGAGTGCAATGGCATGATATTGGTTCACTGCAACCTCCGCCTCCTGGGTTCAAGTGATTCTCCTGCCTCAGCCACTCGTTTAGCTGGGATTACAGGCACCCGCCACCACACTCAGCTAACTTTCGTATTTTTGGTGGAGACAGGGTTCACCATGTTGGCCAGGCCAGTCTCAAACTCCAGACTTATTTCTTTCTCCTCTCTGATTACTTTGGCTAGGACTTCCAGTACTGTGTTGAATAGAAGTGATGAAAGTGAACAAGTGTCTTGCTCCAGTTCTCAGGGGCAGGGCCTTTGACTTTTCCTCATTCAGGATAATGTTGGCTGTGGGTTTGTCATAGAGGGCTTTGATTACCTTGAGGTATGTCCCTTCTTTGCTGACTTTGCTGAGTGATTTAATTATAAAAGCATGCTACATTTTGTCACATCGTTTTCCTGCATCTATTGAAATCATCTCGGATTTTTTTTTTAATTCTGTTTATGTGAAGTGTCACATTTATTGACTTGCATGTGTTAAACCATTCCTGCATCCCTGTTATGCAACCCGCTTGACCATGGTGTGTTATCTTTTTGTTATGCTGTTTGATTCGGCTAGCTAGTATTTTGTTGAGGATTTTTGCATCCATATTCATGGGGGATATTGGTCTGTAGTTTTCTGTTTTTGTTATGTCGTTTCCTGGTTTTGGTATTAGGGTGCTACTGGCTTCATGAAATGATTTACAGAGGAATCCCTCTTTATCTTTTGGAATCGTTTCCATAAGATTGGCACCAATTCTTCTTTGAATGTCTGATAGAATTCAGCTGTGAATTCACCCTGAACTTGTTTTTTTGGCAATTTTTAAATTACTGTTTCAGTCTCACTACTTGCTATTGATCTGCTAAGAATTTCTGTTTCTTCCTGGTTTAGTCTAGGAGAGTTGTCTATGTCCAGGAATGTATCCATCTGCACTAGATCTTCTGGTTTGTGTGGAAAAAGGTGTTCATAGTAGCCTTAAACGATCTTTGTATTTCTGTGGTATCAGTTGTAGTGTCTCCCATTCCGTTTCTAATTGAGCTTCCTTGGATCTTCTCTCTTCTTTCCTTGGTGAGTTTTGCTAACGGTCTATCAATTTTGTGTATCTTTTCGAAGAACCAGCTTTTTGTTTCATTTATCTTGTGGGATTTTTGTTTGTTTGTTTGTTTGTTTCAATTTCATGTAGTTCTGCTTTGATCTTTGTTATTTCTTTTCATCTGCTGGGTTTGGCTTTGTTTTGTTCTTGTTTCTCTATTTACTTCAGGTGTGACCTTAGATTGTCTGTTTATGCTCTTTCCGACTTTTTGATAGAAGCATTTAATGCTATGAATGTTCATCTTAGCATCACTTTTGCTGTGTCCTAGAGGTGTTTTTGTTTGTTTGTTTGAGATGGAGTCTTGCTGTGTTGCCCGGGCTGGAGAGCCATGGTGCAATCTCAGCTCACTGCAACCTCTACCTCCCAGGTTCAAGCAGTTCTCCTGCCTCAGCCTCGCGAGTAGCCGGGATAATAGG